>NC_059351.1:32375000-32733750 GCF_019703515.2 Myxocyprinus asiaticus
TAGATGCTGGCCAGATTTTCCTATGCATTGAATTTGGAAAAAATACACTAGGCTATAGCAGTTCAGTGTGGACTGCCTTAAAGCTTTTCAGCAACTCTTCGTCTAATAGTGCATTGCCTTCAGGAAAGCGTATCAAGGCTGTCGGTCACTACTCCGAGCCCTGCGCACTGTGCGCGTATATCCACTGAAAGTTACTCTCTCACGTTTCCCAACATAACGTGCAGCCCCACGAGTCTCCCAGTATCATTTCAAACACAGAAAGACGCTTTTTTCTTTAAGATTTTGTTGACTTATTTATATTGCTTGAACAGAATACAAACAATCGGCTTCGTCTTGGAATAAGGAGATTCTTTATGAATGAAAACGGTTTCCTTCTTTTTCTTCATCAGTTGAGAATTTACTGCCTGATGTAAATGGACTATCACACCATAATCTGTGGAGATGAAATTTTGAGCGGGGCTGTGGACCAAAATCATGTCGGATTGTATCTGAAATGATCTCCTATTATTAAAGATAACAAAAGGTTTGCTTTTTATTTCCTTATTTAGTAACTTTACGAAATCAGAGTTCAGTATTGCAATAGCGCTTCCAGACAGTAGCATATGGTAACACTATGTGTTTCTGTTTCGTATTGCTAGATTAACCGCTACATTTAACACCAAAGGCTTTATTTCATGTTTCTCAATAGGCACCGTTCTGCAGTATTTCTATTTCAATGCTTCTGGACGAGCACCTTGCTGCTGTATTAACTTCTGATGAGGCACTGGTAATGTATTTTTTGTTTGACAGTATTATATATCGCGCCAACTGCTGCGTCTTTCTGCAGACTGAAGCGGTTGAAGCAGTGGGGCTGAAGATGGGTCGCTTTCATACTCCGGTTTTCATGGTGCTAGCGATGGTAGCACTGCCGGTACTGGTACGGTGTTGCCCGCGGACATGTGTATGCCACCAGCCCGCAGAAGTGCACTGCACGTTCCGCTCCTTACTTACCGTGCCAACTGGCGTGCCCAGACAGGTGGAACGGATGAATTTGGGGTAAGACTGTGCCATGTGAATGTTATTTTTAGTCTTTTTTTTTTTATTTCTTTTTTTTTTTAGTTATTTATTTCATTCTAAATTCAAGTTTTTGTTGTGTAAAGGTTGTCAAAGGGGTTATTTTTATAGTTTTGTAAATGTCACTAATTTTATTTATTTTGGTTTTCAATTTCAATTTAGTTTTAATTAGTTTAATGGTGAAGAATTCGTTTTTATTTTGTTTGTATTCTTTGAAAATGACTATTTTTAGTTTTTATTTAGTGTAAGTTGTTATCCTCTTATCTTATTGCACCACAAATTGTTTCATCTACCTATTACACATAGGCTACTACACTATCAAAAAACTGCACCGTATTCAAAATAATTGCAACAAACTTAAGTTACCAGTTATATATTTGGGGGGACTCAGATTTAAAAGACATTTGCAAAAAATGTTCCGTTTCTGCTTTATTTAACAGTAAACTGGAAGCATTATCAGTCTCTGACACCTACAGTATGCACGAACGACTTAGTATGGCTGTCCCTGGCAGCACTGGCATCATAGCGAAATATATTGTCATTTCATGTTAGAGTCTATTTGGTAAATCTGCAGCATATCAGCATAATTAACTTATCTTATTATCTCCCTCCTCTGTCCTTACTCCATCCAGGTTCAACACTATAAATAAAATAACATACAGCTCTTTTGTTGGGCTACGAAAACTAGAGCTGCTTTTGATGCATGGGAATGATGTGCATCGAATTCCTAATGGAACATTCCGTGACCTCATATCCCTTCAGGTGCTGTGAACATTATTATTATTATTATTATTATTATTATTCATTTTCCCCTTGAGAAATAATTCTTTCTGTACTTCTTTTGTAATGAAGATTTTGAAGTCAGATAATGCAAATGTTCATGCAAATTTAAATAAATTAATAAATCCAGTTCAGTGCCTCTGTTTCCGCAGATGCTGAAACTAAGCTATAATAAGCTTAAGGTAATTAGCAGACAAACCCTTATGGGTCTCTGGAGTCTCACTAGACTGCACCTGGATCACAACAAACTTGAGTTTATCCACCCTGATGCATTTCAAGGCCTCACCTCTCTTCGTCTTCTGCAACTGGAGGGCAACCAGCTTCAGCAGCTCCACCCAGCCACCTTCTCCACTTTCTCTATTCTTGGACACTTCCCAGTGTCCACCCTAAAGCACCTGTACCTGTCTGATAATGTACTGACCACATTGTCACAGAAGACACTGACAAGCATGCCCTACCTAGAAAACCTGTCCCTGCATGGGAACCCCTGGACCTGTGACTGTCGCATGAGATGGTTCAAAGAGTGGAATACAAATTCACAAGGTCATTATTATCATAATGTTATTGTTCATTTAAAAAATCGGATGTTCTTATAGATGGAAAATGTAATAGAAATAGTGACATAGAATTGTATTTTAGCACAATGTGCTGCATAAGATTTTATGATGGTATTTATTATCATACAGTAAAAATAACAGTTACATTAGTTGCAGATCAATTTATTTACAGTTTAGAGCTTGCAGAAGGGAGATATCATTTTAGGACTTAATTTTGTCATTTTTATGATTAATGTCCACTCACTTCTGACACTTTCGTTTTTCTTTTCCAGGTGTGTTGAAATGTAAGAAAGACAAAGACTATTCTGAAGGCCAGCTATGCCCTATGTGTTCCTCTCCAAAACACCTAAAGAAGAAACATCTCCAGGAGATAGAGAAACCCACTTGCAATACTCCCGTTCTCAGCACCCCTCATAGAGTCATTTCCACCGAGGACACAGAAAGTGACATGCTGACAATGGAGAAGTTTCGTCAACCTCTTGGCAACATTTCCCTGGGCTTGTCAGATGAACATGGACATCAAGTAGACCTGAACTGCCTTGTCACTGAGCCAAGAGAGCTGACTAGCATAGGCTGGTACTATGTTAACCTGTATCAAATATCAGCAAACCTTAATCTGACATTAGATCTACAGTGCCCCATTGACAGGTCCAATTATGAGAGGTTGTGGAGATTGATTGCATATTACAGTGATGTTCCAGCCCACCTTCGAAGGGAAATTATGCTAAATAAGGACCCTTTCATCATCTTCAGATATAGGCAAGATGTTGAAAGGGATGCTCTTTACCATACAGGAGTGAAAGCAAACATAGCAGCTGAGCCTTCCTGGTTAATGCAGTCATCAATGAGCCTCCAGCTTAACAGAATTCAGTCTACAAGTAAAACTGTTCGACTAATTCTCAGCACCCATCTGACTGAAGTTGTGGAGACTGAATCTATAAGACAGCAGAGAAGGGGGTGGGTTATAACTGAGTCCAAAAATGACACTAAAACAATGCAGGCTGCTGTAGTGGGAAGTCCTATTGAGATAAGTTGTGCCATACATAGCTCAGGGAACCAGTCAGTTAAATGGATGCTCCCTGATGGCTCTACATTAAAAACACCTTATAGCAGTGGTGAAAACAGGCTTTCAGCATTAAGTTCTGGCTTGCTAAAAATCAAATCTCTTGATCATTCTGATTCAGGAGTGTACTATTGTATTGCACAAGTCTCTGATGACCTCAGTATCCTCCCTTTTCGTCTGACAGTGGAGGAATCCTCCAGCCCATCTCCTGGAGGTGAAGGAGTAACAAAGCCAGTTACAGGATTTGCAGGTGGACCTGTTTCCCTTCCATGTGTTGCCACTGGGTCCCCTGATGCGGATATACACTGGATTTTTCCTGATGGCAGCGTTGTAAACAAGCGGGTAAACATTTCTAGGACATTTGTGTCATCAAACGGAACTCTGGTTATTCGACACAGTCAGCTTTCAGACAGTGGATACTATAAGTGTGTAGCAGGAAACCAGCATGGGATGGACGTTTTGGCCACAAAAGTAATAATAACAAGACCACTAGGTGTCATACCCTTAAGGAAGTATTCCAACAGGCCTCAACCTGCTGAGGGACTTTCAACCAAAATAAAAGTCATCATGACTAATGATGTGGAGTCATCTGGGGTTAATGAACCTGAAGAGCTTTTGGAGAGAGCTCTTCCTAGGCATGCTGATTTGCCCAGTCGAAGTAGGGTCCAAAATATGGGGACAAGGGGTGGCCATCCATCTAGGAATTCTTGGAGACGTCCTGCTGTGCCAAGGAGGAGAGTAAGTACCCCAGGAGGAGAAAGGGTTAACACTGTAGAGTCTAAAAGAAGAATTAGTATGTCAAACAACCAAATAGACCCAAAGCACTGGGCTAGCATTTTGGCAAAAGTTCGCAGTGTTGGAATTAGTCCAAAAACAACTACTCCAAACTCATTTCAAAGCAGTACAAACAGAATCCAAGAGTCAGAGACTGCCTACGCAAAGCAGTCAGAAACTACTAACAGGACTGAAGGATCTTATGCAGAAGATACAACAACAAAAAAACCAGCTGAAAAGGCATTGTACACAATCACAATGTCACAGATGCCTATTCAGGTTACTGATTACAACCTGGATATAAGACCTCTGGATTCTGAGGACAAGAGACATGTTATTTACCAGCTAGCTGCACCTGACACTGAAATGAATTTAGATTTGGTTACAGTTAGCACATATATAGCACAACCCACAGTTGGTCCACAGATTACCCATTTTACTGTGGGACATTCAGAAGTTGCAGAGGGGTTTGAAATTAGCAATATATTAAGCACAATGTCATCCAGAACTAATTTACAGGAAAACCAAAGCCAAACAATTGATGGTCACAGAGTTACTGAAGCAATTCAAAAGTCTGACGGTGAAGATGATGATGATGACTACAGGGTTTCAAAAAGCATTGAACATGTGGGACAGAATTATCAAGGAAAGACTGATCACAGCTTAGCATCAACCACAGCAAAGGCTGACACAGAACCAAGTGCAGAAACATATGGTGATATCAACTCATTTACTGAAATCCTAACTACAATTAAGCAAAGAATGCAGCCCCTAAAAAAGAACACAACTCAAGAAAAACATAATGTCTCAAAAGTTCCACTGCTTCCTACTGTTACACCAACCACCAAACCCACTTCAGGAAATAATAAAGCAACCTTCTCTAATTCACTAACTGCTTCATCCTCACATGCTTGGAACTCGTCCAGCTTGAGGAGGAGGACTGGTGGAAGACATAGAAAGCCTAATAGAATTAGAACTAAGACAAACAGTTCTAAATCATCTGTAAATGTCACAAATGTCACCCCACAGCCCACTTCAGCTTCAATTGCTGAGGTCACGAATGGGTTTTTAGTCATTACCATGTCAACTGCCTCCTCTAAAACGAAAATAGAAACATCTCGATGGGCCAAAAGTACAGGAGCCAAGATGAATACTACTGTTCCATTAACTGACAACCAACTACCGTCACAAGGCAAAATGACTCATGAAGAGGACACAGATCTTTTATATAGTGGCAGGAATCACAAAACCAATAAATTCATACCCCAAGAAAAAGTATCTTTAAAAAAGTATAAGCCAACTAAAGAACACAAAAGCACCACAACAGTTCCAGTGATATCATCAACATCCATTAGTTTTGGAAGAGGAGAAGAGAAAGCAACTTTGCACAATGAAAAAAAGTCCACTTTGTCTCCTCCTATTCCAAATCCTGCTGTGAAGGCAGCCGACTATGAGTGGTTTACTAGTGTCCATACCCCTGCAGCTAAAACTTTTGAAGAGAAACAACAGGAAAGCATTACTGAGGACACTAGCTTGAGTCATATATCAGATGACTCCCTTGAGAGCTCTAGAGCAAAATCAGAAGAGATCCCAGGTGCAAGTCCAGACAAAACAAGCAACCAATATAAACCCACAGACACTGAAAATGTGCTGTCATCTAAAGAGCTTGTGAGGAAGTTTCCACTGAGGCTATTCTCTTCAATTTCCCCAAGTACCCAGCATGAAACCATCAAAAATCATTATGTGAAAAGCCAACATGGTTCAGTGATGGCAGAGATTTTTGAAGGGGCTCACCAGAGTTCACTGGTTCCAACAGATAGGCCCAAAAGCTCTCAACTATTAATGCTTGCAACCACACAACCCAGCAGGTTTTCAGCTGATAGCATTAACAACAGAGGAGATTCAACTCCATCTAAAAAACCTTGGAGTCCATCAGGAAATGTTAATGTGCCACCATTTACAAAAGAAAACATACTTACCACAACCACAACAAAAACTACAACAGCAATAAAGTCCCCTACAGCACGTACACATATGCATGACCCAATTACACCCACTTCTGCAAGCAGGGTAGGTGAAACAGACAATACAAATCACATTCCTGACAGTCAGAAAGAAAGATATGTTACCCTAGGTCATGAAACCAATGGTAAACTAGAAGTTAGAAGAACATACAGTAGAACAACATCTCCAGTCACACAATTTTCTTATCAATCAGCCAGTGTTAAACCATATACTGTCAGTGGCACAAATTTAAACCCTAAGGATACTAGATCTCAAATATTAGAGGGAAGCATCCACAAAAAGGCCACCGCAAAAACACCCACAACTCCATCACTATCTTCAGCAATATCCTCACCACAGTACCAATCTCCTATAAGGCCAGGAGTTCAGAGTAGAGGCAACTCTTCTATACATTACACCATATTAGGAGGAGCTCAACAAAGACAAACAGCAGTGCCTGAGGGTAGAGGAAGACCTCAAATCACCAGCACAGACGTTAGCTCTGTAACAGCACAGGCTGAAACTGATGCATATTTGCCCTGTGTTGCTGTGGGGAAGCCCAGTCCTTTCCTTTCCTGGACTAAAGTTTCTACAGGTAGGACGGAAGGGGTTTAGGACATCATTCTTTAAACTATCACTTGACATGTCCTTAAATGTTTTGTGGATTATTTGTTATTGTAAGTATCTTTAATTCTTTCATTATTTTCTCACCCTCTGTTTAGTTAAAATTTTTTACGACTTTCTTTCTTCCATAAGACACAAAAGTAGCCACAATCACACTACACTTCACACTTCCAAAACCTGAAATGCAAGCAAAGAAATTTCACATTCCACTGCGTACTGAAGTTCATAATCTTTCACCTGTGAATTTGGATGACAAGAAGACATGTGACCAATAAAATATCAAATGTCACACACTGTGAACTCTTGGCTCAATATAAAGAATACACATTTTAAATCTACATGTTTTTATTGTTGCAGGAAAGTGAGTAGATGGTATATTTTAACATTTTGAATTTGACATTATTTGTTATTCATAATTTATTATTTATTAAGCCAAAAGCCCTCTAGCATGACTGTAATACTGTCCATTGTGGTGTCCAAAATAATTTTGCATGCTCAAAGCCTAGTGTGACCGCAGCTTTTGGCAAAATGTCAGGGACTGACAGCCTCAGTCCCCATTCACAATTACTGTGTGGGAAATAACATTGTTAAAAAACAAACAAACAAACAAAACATTCTCCTCTTGTTTTCCATGTAAGAAAGTAAGTCATAACGGGTAGAAATAAATGAATTCTCATGGAATCATGTTTAATCCATACATCAAGTGTATTCTATACTACTAAGTCAAAAGTCTGAACATTCGTGAACATGAACATTTTTATGTAAGGAAAATACTAATGATAAAGAATGAGAAGGTGTGTCCAAATGTTTTACTCATAATGCATGTTTATAGCTCCAAAATGATTTTGTGGTGTAAAACATGTTATTGTATTTACCTGCAGGAGCTAGTGTCATACAGAAAACAAGGGTGCAGAGGTTTGAGGTCCTCTCTAATGGCACACTCGTAATCCACAATGTACTTCCTCTGGACCGAGGCCAGTACCTATGCAGTGTCCAAAACCAATATGGAAAAGACAAAACCGTGGTTAATTTAATTGTTCTCACTGAACAACCCAGAGTGCTGCAGCCACGCTATAGAGAAGCCACAGCATACCTTGGAGAAACTTTTGATCTTGATTGTCATTCTCAAGGACATCCTCAGCCTCGAATCACTTGGGTTCTCCCTGATAGGGAAATGGTACATTCTAGTGGACCTACTCATGGCATGTCTGAGCAAAGGGTCTCAGCATCATCCAATGGCACGCTTCACATAAAATCTGCTAGTCACACAGATCGAGGAATTTATAAATGCATTGCTAGCAATGCAGCAGGTGCTGATGCCATATCTGTTCAGCTGACTGTTGCTGCCTTGCCACCTATCATTCAACAGCCAAGACATGAGAATATCACTCTTCCAGAAGGAAGCACTGCCTACTTGAATTGCACTGCTAGGAGTGCCCCTCCCCCTTCCATTGTCTGGGCCACCCCTGATGGCATGCAACTCCGTCCCTCTCAGTTTATTAATGGACAAAACTTGTTTGTCTTCCCTAATGGTACACTTCATGTTAGTAGTCTTGCTCTGAAAGATACGGGGAGATATGAATGCATAGTCACCAATGTGGTTGGCACTGCACAGAGGGCCATTAATTTGACTGTAAGGAAATCCACAATATCCTCCAGGGCCAGGATTACATTCTCATCATCTCAAAAAACAGATGTGGTCTATGGAAGCAGATTGCACCTGGACTGCATTGTGTCAGGGAATCCAGAACCAAGGATCATCTGGAGGACTCCATCTAAAAAGCTTGTGGATGCTCACTACAGGTAATATAAACACTTCACTAAGGCACATAGCCTGTACAGGAAAACACATACTGGGTTTATACACTTGGGGAAAAAATTGCACAAAGTTTTTCATAAGTATACATTCTGCTTTGACAGATCAGACAGGGTACCCTTTGCATGCCAAACAAACACTCTAATAACATCTTAATTACAAGCAATTCCATAAATTAATTACATAACTTCAAGTTATTTAGTAGTTTTTCTATACTAACAATACAAATGTAATTACAGTTATATTTTTGCCTATTATACATAGGCCTACTTCTGCACTTCTATTAATAGCAAGGCTGCTTTTTTGTAATTAGACTTTTATTCAAACAGAACATTTTAAGATTTTTAAATTGTGCCTGCATAGTCACATTTTCTTATTTATTTATTTTATATATATATATATATATATATATATATATATATATATATATATATATATATATATATATATATATATATGTGTGTGTGTATTTCAGTTATGATCCGAGGATTAAAGTATCTGTCAACGGTACACTATCCATCCTATCTGTGACAGAGCAAGATGATGGTGAATATCTCTGTGTTGCTCGCAACAAAATCGGCGATGATTTTGTGCCCCTTAAGGTCAGCGTCCTAACAAAACCAGCCAAAATTCAGCAGAAGACAGAGGTGGACAGGAGGGTATTGTATGGAGGTAACCTTAAGGTTGATTGTGTGGCCTCGGGGCTACCCAATCCAAAAATCCAGTGGGCATTGCCTGATGGCACCATGATCAACAATGTTATAAAGCATGAACACAATATTGGGAGTCGAAGTCGAAGGTATGTTGTCTTTGACAATGGAACACTCTTCTTCAATGAAGTAGGGATCCATGAAGAGGGTAACTATACTTGTTATGCTGAGAACCAAATTGGTAAAGATGAGATGAAAGTGCATGTCAAAGTAGTTGCAGATGTGCCTGTGATTGAGAATAAGACACATGATGTCGTCAGGGTTCTCTATGGAGAATCTGTCTCTCTGAAATGCAGTGCCAAAGGTGAGCCAACACCTCTTATATTGTGGTTCTCTCCCACTAACAGAGCCATCACTTCAGCTTCAGACAAGTATAATATACATACTAATGGGACTCTAGTCATTCAGAAAGTTCAGCGATTTGATGGTGGGAACTATGTATGTCTGGCAAGGAACAATGCAGGGCAGGACCGCAAAGTGACCACAGTTGAAATCCTTGTCTCTCCTCCAGCAATTAATGGTCTCAGAGGCACCACAAATTTACTGAGAGTGTCTACTATAAGAAATCAGCGGAAAGTGATTGATTGTGAGGCTACAGGCACCCCTGTTCCACTTGTCATGTGGGTTCTCCCAGAGAATGTTGTTCTCCCTGCACCATATTATGGGAGTCGAATGACAGTACATTGCAATGGTACTCTGGATATTAGCTCAGTGAGAATAGCAGATTCAGGCCAGTTAGCCTGTATTGCTCGTAATGAGGGAGGTGAGACAAGGCTTGTTGTTCAGTTTGATGTAACAGACATTTTAGAGAAGCCAAAACTCAGGAGTCCCAAAATGGAGTCATTCTCATTTACTGTGGGCAGGACCATTAACCTAAACTGTTCAGTTGAAGGGTCACCAGCACCACAGGTGACATGGATCATTCCAAATGGCTCCCCATTATTGAGTGGTGCACAGTTTAACAAGTTTCTCCACAAGTCTGATGGGACTTTGGTCATCAGTAACCCTGCTCTCTCAGAGGCAGGCACATATCGTTGTTTGGGACGCAATGCTGGTGGAATGGTTGAGAGAACAGTTATACTAACACCAGGGCATAAGCCAGAAATCAATAACAGATATAACTCACCTGTTAGCATCATTAATGGGGAGAGTGTCCAGCTGCACTGCTTGTCAAACACAGACTCTGTCCATCTCAGCTGGATCCTGCCAAGTGGCATGGTCTTAAACCGACCTCAAAGAGCAGGTCGTTATGCCGTTCTTTCCAATGGAACCCTCTCCATTCAGCAAGCCTCTGTCCATGATAGGGGATCTTACACCTGCAAGGCTTCTAATGAATTTGGAAACTCCCTGCTCACTGTTCCAGTTATTATCATTGCATATCTACCACGTATTACTAGTGGCCCAGCTCCTGCCACCCATGCTAGAAGAGGAGTAGCAGTACAACTTAACTGTGTGGCCATAGGTATCCCCAAAGCAGAAGTGGCATGGGAGACCCCAGACCTAACATGGCTTGTTGCCAGCTCTCAACCACGTCTGTTTGGGAACAAGTACCTCCATCCTCAGGGCTCTTTAATCATCCAGAATCCCACAACAAGAGATGCTGGATTCTACAGATGTACAGCCAGAAATGTGGTAGGGGTTGACTCAAAAAGTACATACCTTTATGTGTACTGATAAGCAGAGGACATCTTCTCTTCATATGCCCAAGGAACTGCGATGTTGAGCTGTCACCCAGCTTGACAGCTTTAATATTTGTCAATGTGAAATGTAGAATAGAATCAGCCCAAAGCAAAAACATGACATTATTTTTAAAATGATTGTGGGTGCTTAACATTACAATGTGTGCAACTATTACAAAAATGACAAAAAGTTAAAAGGTACTATTTTCAAAAGCTTGCAGTGGGATTCATGTAAGCAACATAACCAATCTACCGATATTATAAGGCATCTTTCTACTTTTATTGTTTGACAATGACAGTTTATGTCAAAACGTATAAATGAAAAAGACTTTTATTCAGAATTATTCAGGGATATAATTATTGTAATAATACTTCTTTACATATTTTCTTCAAGCATACTTGTCATTGAATGACATTCAAGCTCATAATCTGTTATCACACAACTGTGGCTAGAACAGTTTGTTTTTATTTTATTCAGTATTACATTCATTCACAGATTCTCATTGAATTAATCAAAAATAAGGTACACAGTTGTCTACAATAGTGTCTGCATATGATTACTATGTCTACATACTGTAGGTCTGTTAAAGGATTGCTCATCTTTTACCCATTTGTAACACTTATAAATTATTTGCATTTTGAAGACTAATGTATTTCTATTTTGCATATTTTTTAATAAAGAAGACTTCATGTCAGATTCATGTCAGCCCCTCTGAGATTACACAAGGTGACCCGTCAGTGTTGTGACAGTTATAGCAGACTTGCCCATGTTACGATTTTTATTTTTATGTTATTAAGTCAGTTCAGTTCAATTTGGATTGCACATTTCACAATACAGTTTTTAAGCTGCTTTACATAAAATTTTTCTATTTTACCCCATGTGAGCAAGTGAACACAAGAAAAACAAAACAAACAAACAAACAAAAAAAAACTCCCTGATATGTTGTGTAATACAAGTCGTATGTTTATTTAAGAAAATATTAAATTATTTATTGTATTAGTAAGATAACGATTACATTGTAATGATAATGATTAAATTGTAATCTTTGGAGTCCATCCTTAGACAAGGATGCAGGCAGAGGTCAGAGAATTGTCTCTTGGTGTGCACTGATTCTTGAGATAAGGGACAAAATATACAAAAGTCATGTTTATGTTAAAAATAAATACATTCATAATAATAATTTATTACTTATATTTTTAAATAACTTCATTAGAATTAAAAAAAAAAAAATCAATGCTCTATACTTGGAAGCACATGTAATTTAACCTGTCCTCAGCAAGAGGTCACAATATTAAACTGCCAAACAAAGTGTTTAAAAATGCAACAAAATAATAAATATAAATATCAAATGAAAGGTAGGGATCTGTAAGATATCAAACAATACATAAAGTAAACTTTAAATATTTTTCATAAAAAACTGTCAGATTTTTTTTAATAACCTGAATAAATCAGACAATGTCACGGTCAGCTATATCTCTGAGTACCCCTTTTCCACTTCCTGCTTTTGGTGGATGCAACAGTAGGACACGTTGTCTGGTAAGTTTAATATTTTTTCATACTTTAAACAAACAATGTTTATGTCTCTGCAGTCACAGCTTCAACATGTCAACTCCATCATTCCCATTATGATATTTTTTGTTAGAATTGTGGGATAATTTTGGCATTTTAGCTTAGGTGATAGAGGCAGCTTTAACTGAGGGAAAAAAAATGGTTTCAGAGTGCAACACATGGTTAAGATGGAAAAATATTCAATTTTGTTAACTCAGTCAGATCTTTTAGAATACTATGAAAACAGAAACAAAATATAGAATGTATTTTATCACTTAACTCCTTTAATGAACACCATTATTAGATAATGAAAGACTTTACACTCTTGTTGGTGGATCAAATTAAAATAGCTTGCTTTTTAGTTTGTCTGACGGAGTTGACACGAATTACAGTAAGCTGTAAGTTATGAAGTGAATAAATTTCAATTTTCAGAAAAAAAGCATTTTTATAAAAACCTGTTCGCTTAAATGGTTAATTAGCTGAGACCTTTGTCTACAAAAATATCCATTTAAAGTTAATTTAGTATTAAAAAATAAAAACTCTCATTAAAAATGTTTTGTCCCTTATCTCAAGAATCAGTGTGTGATATTTATTTTTAAAATGCAGAATTAAGAAATCCTAAGATTGGTTGTGATTCTAGCAGATCTAATGTAATACTTTTTTTTCATTGTTGCTTATTTATTTATGATAATACCTACATTTTTACATATATTTGGAAAAAAAAAATTATTTAAGTATTTTCATTAAATTATTTCCATTTGATGACAAATTTTCCCCTGTCACTACTGACCATATATTTACAGTGCACTATATGATTATAGCACATCCAAGTGTGTGGTCAAAGTCCCCCCTCATTGCCTTTATATTTACTTTATTTTAAGCAAATACAAGTTTTGTTTATAATTTCATTTCATACAAATTATGTTGCTCTATCAACATTCAATAAAAAAAGATATTTGTTTTGATCATCTTATACCTTGGGATCAGAAAAAAAGGCACATTTTCTTTATTGGGGACCTTTAGGCCAATTGCACTCAACATATCTTCAAAGATATTGAGTGAACAAGGCTAAAGGTTGCAATAATGAAGGGACTTCAATACTGAAAAGGTATTTGAAAATATGGTTCTGTCATATTGTTCCAGAAAAGTAAAAGGTAGCACGTTTTTAAGTTTGTGTACCAAAAACTTTGTGGTGCCTGGTAGATAATATTTAAAATATTAGATATAATATATATATATATATATATATATATATATATATATATATATATATATATATATATATATATATATTTGTTTTTTTTTTTTTTTTTTTTTAAACATAAAAAAATAATTATAATTAAGAATTCAGATTTTGGATATTTAAGAAGAATATGTTATGATATCTTGAAACCCAAGGCATGAATTGAGATAATAATATGCTAAATATATACAAAATCAGGATTTAAAGAGTACTTTCTATTAGGAAGTGGCTGTCCCAAACCATAAGCCCTAAATTTTGACTTAAGAAACTCAAGCTCGCAATCAGTTGACGCTCAGCTGATCATGAGGTTTACCAATACAATTCAGAGGCTTATCAGAGCGGTCCTATTTAAGTCCTCCATTTATTAATTCCCTAGCTGCCTTTCCATTGCATAGATGCAAGTTGCACTTACGTTGTCAACCTATTTTCGTATGGCAAGCTGCTTTTAACACCACTCTTATGTTAACTGACATAAGAATACCACTTTTAGTACATATTAGTTTCGTCACTCGCCATGGACATGCTGGACTGAAAGTGCATCTCTTCCAGGGTAACGCTGATATTCTGATTCAACAGTCGTATCTGGAGAAGT
Source organism: Myxocyprinus asiaticus (assembly GCF_019703515.2). Taxonomy (NCBI): domain Eukaryota; kingdom Metazoa; phylum Chordata; class Actinopteri; order Cypriniformes; family Catostomidae; genus Myxocyprinus; species Myxocyprinus asiaticus. The sequence continues at coordinate 32,389,445 of NC_059351.1, forward strand.
TCATATCTAGACAACAACACCACCTCCATGTATTGACTGGCCAACAGAAAATTCTGTTAATTCAGCCTCAACTTTCACGTTTGCAACTTTATATCGACTCAGCCAACATCTGGACTGAAAAGGCCACAAAGATCGAAATTCATCGCAGATCAACCACCGCACCATATATCTAAAGATGAATCACAGAGATGAGACCTGTTGTCCTTCCAAAGCCTCACCTCTCCAAGTCCCGCATTTCTCCTACGGCCTCCACTGGCTGCTCAGCAGCACCTCTGGCTGCCATTCTCCCAAGTTACATGCTTATATCCTCACAGATAATGCCAGTTTGGTTAAATAATTATTTTGTGCTCTAAATGGCTTGCTGTGGCACTTATGGGGATATTTTGGGAGCCAAATGCAGCCTGCTAATAATTTGTATTTGGCCATTTGATTATGATAATCATCTAGCAGTCTTATCATCAGAGTGCTCTGCTCAGCCACAGTGGTACACTCAGCAACATGTGTAACAGCATTCAGCTTTTGGCACACAAATCTGGACTGGATTGCAAGTGTTTTTATGGCATAGTTCAGTCACACTGCTTATCATAATATGAACCAGCGCAGTTTAGGTAAGAATGTTTAATTGTGTTCAAATGTGTTAACATGCGGCGCAGAGTGCGGTCGAATCTATTGACATAAATTATAGTATCACAGCAGTTGTTACAGAAGTGGTGTCTGCTTATATTTGCAAGTTTCTTCAACAATGAGAAATTGATGAAGTAATTAAAAATGGACAGAAGAGTTGGTTTTATTCTCAATGCTTTACGTGTTAAACTGGCATGTCTCATCTGTTCAGGGTCTGTAGTGCGTGTTAAAAGTGATAATGTGCAGCACGCTCCACTTAACCTGCATACATGTATATTTCCTGACTATTTTTGGTTCTATATACAGATGTTTGTCAGTGTTCACAATCCTGAATATCAGCGACCAGTTTGTTCTCCGATGGCCATTGTTTTTCTTATATGGTTCGATACTGTCAAAAATATGGGCCTTAGCAGACTGAAATGTTCCTCTTAGTTTCATAGTTTATCTATAACCCTGATATGTTAAAAGTATCATTATGTTTTTAATTTCAAGCAATCAACCTATTTGTATTTAAGATTATGAGTCTGTTTTTCAAGGCAATATTTTTGGCTAATATAGCATTTCCTTTTATTATGTTCAAGTCGAGTCTTTTTGCACTTAATTCATTATTTCTGATGCTGCTCCTTAAATCCAAAATTGTTATTCGAAATGGTCCATCGCAGGTTTTGTGCTAAGCTAAATTGGTAGTTGCTAACTCTGTCTGGGGCACTCCATTAATCAAATTGAGTTTAAAGCTGCAAAGGTACCTGCTCTTCAAGTGTCAATTACAGTATTTAATTTTAGACCACTCTTGTCACGCCGCAATTTAAAGTATATATATTTGGTTACATGCCTATCCGCTGCAATCGCACATGTCCGTCGCATCCTGTGTATAAGTGTTTTGAAGTTGTTTCATGTTGCTTAGAAGGCCAATGTGAAGCTAAATGTTTAGTCTGTTAAGTAATAAGGAAGACAGTCTCGGCTTGTTTGGATAAATAACCTCTTCTAAATGACATGCTTATGCCTTAAGTCTTTTAATGTAATTCTATCATCACATCATTGCAATAGAAATTTAATTATCAGCATTATGACTAGTCAGCCCTACAGAGTAATAGGACAAGCTTCTTTGTTTTATCTGTTCATGTTATGGCGACATGCTACTGCTGTAAGCCCCTATCCTGCTGGGTTTGACGACAAGCTGTGGCTATAAGCAGGCCCACCCAAATTCCCAAATGGGCCCATGAAAACTTATATCTTATGGGCCCCCCTCAGTCCGGCTGAGCGGGGGTGATGGGGGCGTGCACATGCTGTTACATATTGGAGCACTGGTATTTGTCATGGCCAATGTGCATGCGCGATCTCCAGCAGGCGATCTCCAGACGTCATAGCACTATCTACGTAGTTGAACCATCTCTCTTGGGCCCCCCTCGGTGGCTGGGCCCCTGAAAGCTGTCCCCATTTTTTACCCCCTTATGGGTGGCCCTGGCCATAACCCCTTATCCGACCAGGTTTTGGTGACATGCTGTTGCTGTCAGTGTAATACTCACATTAAGCACTGAATATTTACGACACCACTTTACGTAACCTTCCTTGATGTAAAGCAGGGTAGTAGTGTGTTTTGGGGGGGTGCCATTTTATCATGTAATATTATGCTGCAACTTTTCAGTAAAGAAGCAACTTGTTCAGTGATTCCTGTCTGTCTCCTGATTTCATTACACACCCAGTGTAAGAGAAACAATATATGGTGTCAGAAGACAAAGTTTGACTAGATATGGATTTCGCAGGAGTACCGTCACTGCATATGAACTGGGATTCCACTAATTTACCTGATGCGAGGCACAAGTTCAAGCAACATGCAAAGCTCATGTTTGCGGGCCCGTTGAAGTGACCACAAGAAGTGCAGCTACCTGCTCCTGTGGATAGGAGAAAAGGGAAGAGACATTTTCAACACATGGGCGCTGACAGAAGATGAGGCAAAGGTTCTACAGATGTGCTGTGACAAATATGTAGTGTATGTGATGCTCAAAACAAACACGATCTTAGCAAGATATACGTTTCACAAACGAATCCAAGCAGCCAATGAGACTTTTGAATAGTTCGTGATTGAGCTACTGCTGTTAGTGAAAGACTGTGCTTAGGCTGACAGTGAGGAGATGGTCAGAGATCGTATTGTGTTCGGCATCCACTCTCTGCGAATATGGGAGAAATTGCTTAGCATTAGTTCAGAGTTAACGCTAGATAAAGCCATGAATGTTGCCTGATTACACGAGGTCGTACAAGCTTGGCTCAAAACTATTGCAAGCAATAGTGTGTGCAGCCCCCGTGATCAGACAGTGCATGCAGTCAGCACGTACAGCGAAATACATTCCAGAGTGCAGAGATGGCCCGTAAAAGCCAGAATAAGAGCTCCGAGATGGAGCAACATTGACATCACAGTACATGCTAAAGCATGTGGTGACTGTGGCAACCAGGCTCACGGACCTTTTGGAAAATACCCTGCTATAGGCAAACAGTGTGCCAAATGCTGGAGATGCAATCATTTTGCCAAGGTGTGCCATTCGGATTGAAAAAAAAAAAACATCCACGCAGTGAGCAAGGAGGATGCTTATGAGGATGGAGACTCACCTGTAAAGTTTTTTGTGGATACGGTCTCACAAAATCCATCAATAATGGACACAGAACAGGCTTTTGCAAACATGCTGATGGGTGAAGAAAAGACAGAAGTCAGATTCAAGCTAGATACCGGAGCTCAGGTGAATGTCATTCCGCTGCACAAATATAACAGACTGAAAGACAAGTACAAGCTAAAACCCACCACACATAGCCTCACTGGATATGGAGACCAGATGCTCACAGTGAAAGGGACATGTTCGCTGCTGTATAAATACAAAGACAATGAAATGCTGATGGATTTATATGTGGTTGATACACAAGCAACACCTGTGTTAGGTCTAAAAATATGTTTAGATCTGGACCTCATTAAGTTAGTACTTTCTGTGAGCACACCCAATGAGGAGGACAAGCCCCTCATGGAGGAATATGCGTGTGTGTTTGATGGCATTGGGCTGTTTCCAGGTGAATATACAATCCATCTAAAGTCAGATGCAACCCCAGTCGTCTTTCCACTGAGAAGAATACCTCTTGCTCTGCATGCCAGACTAAAAGAGGAGCTACAGAGCATAGAGAAACAAGGCATTGTAACCAGAGTAAAAGAGCCCAGCGACTGGGTAAATGCACTTGTGGATAAACCAAGAACTGGCAACTCAGAATATGTCTCGATCCACGCAACCTTAACAAGGCTATCAAATGCTCACACTACCCCTTACCTGTGCTAGAAGACATCACACCCAAGCTGACAAGTGCACAGTATTTTAGTGTCTTAGATGCTCGATCAGGGTATTGGGCAATAAAACTCACTGAAGAGTCCTCCAAATTAACAACCTTCAACACTGTATTCGGACAATACAGATTTAGCCATCTCCCTTTCAGCATAATTTCACCTCAGGGCGAATTTCAACACAAAAAGTATGAGACTTACGAGGGTCTGAAAGGTGTCATGGCGATTGTTGATGACATCTTGGTTTATGGCCGAACCAAAGAGGACCACGACAACAACCTGTGTGCGATGCTGCAGAGATCTCGAGAGAGAGGAGTGAAACTCAATCCGGAAAAAAGCATCCTGGGAGCCACTGAAGTCTGCTATTTTGGTCATTACTTGTCCGCAGAAGGAATCAAACTAGACACTGAGAAAGTCTCAGTGATCAAGCAGATGGAACCCCCAAAAAACAAAGCTGAGATTGAAACAGTTCTAGGGATGGTAAACTACCTGTCCAAGTTTGCACCCTGTTTGTCTGACATCAATGCCCCACTCCGTCAATTGCTAAAACAATCCAGCTAGTTCGTATGGGATTCACAACATGATGCTGCGTTCCGCAAACTGATAGATCTCATAACCAGAGAGCCTAGCCCAGTACTCGCATATTACGATCCACAAAATAACTTCACCTCCAAGTGGATGCATCGAAGTACGGCCTTGGTGTGGTACTGCTACAGAAAGGCAAGCCTATGCATCACAATCACTGACAGAATGCGAAGTTAGCTACGCTCAAATTGAGAAAAAGCTGTACAACATCCTGTTCGGCTGCAAGCGCTTTCATATGTGTATGGCCGAAAAGTCACAGTGGAGTCTGACCACAAGCTGCTCGAGTCAGTAATGAGGAAACCGCTCACTGCAGCCCCATCGTGACTACAAATATTGATTTTTCAGCTCCAAAAATACGACATCACCATAATCCACCGCCCAGGAAAATAAATTCCTGTGGCTGACACTCTATCAAGAAAATCCATTGCCACAAATAATGAAAACCTCAGTGAAGATATGGATGTACAGTTTCACATGGTGTATAAGAGCTTATCTGTCAGTGAAACAAAGTTACAGAAGATTCGTGCCGAGACCAAGACGGACAACCAGCTCATCCTGGTTAGAAAGGTAATGCAGGAAGAATGGCCTTGGGAAAGGAGAAAGTGTCCAGCAAGCAATGCTGATTTCTGGAACTACAGAGATGAGCTCTCACTGGCCAACGGAATCATCCTCAAAGGTGAAAAAACAGTGATACCCACCTCACTCAGAGAAGACATGCTGTCATGCATTCACACTGGTCACATGGACATAGAGAAGTCCAAGCAAAGAGTGCGGGATGTACTATTCTGGCCAGGTATGTGCAAACAAATTGAACACATGATATAAAGATGTGCTACTTGCCTGGAGCGACGCATCTCAAATGACAAGGAGCCCATGATTCCTCATGAAATTCCAACCAGACCCTGGCAGGTAGTAGCAACAGACCTCTTAAGGAACAACGAAGAGTACATTGTCACTGAGGACTACTACAGCCTCTACTTTGAACTAGACAAACTGACCCCTACCACGTCCACTGCTGTCATCAGAAAACTCAAGGCTATTTTCACCAGACATGGCATTGCAGAGAAGGTCATCTCTGACAATGGCCCACAGTATAAGTGCAAAGAATTTTAGGATTTTGCTGAAGCATGGGGATTTACGCACATCACCACAATTCCTCATTACCCCCAAAGCAACAGCCTGGCAGAAAAAGCTGTACAGATTGCGAAATCAATCCTGACCAAAGCTAAAATGAACAGGAAGGACCCCTACCTCAGTTTACTGTAGTATAGGAACACACCTGTTGACAACTTCAGATCACCTGTCCAGCTACTCATGAGCCGCCAACCACACTCCACACTACTGACCACCAACCAGCAGCTCCAACCTGAAGCCGTCAGCTTCACAGTCACATACACCAGACGCGTGAAAAAGCAACAGCAGCAGAAAAGGTATTACGATCCCTCAGCTCACCCAATGTCACAGCTACACACTGGACAATTTGTGTGCATACAAGAGCACAGCCTTTGGAAGCCAACTATTGTTGTCCAGCCTGCTAACACACAAAGATCCTACCATGTTCGCACTTTGGAGGGACAAGTGTATCGCCAAAATCGCTGTCACATTCTCAGCACAAAAAAAGATAAAGTGAGTAATGCCAACAACTCTGTTAACACCATAGATGACAAGCAGAGCAGCAACTCCTCGTCACTACCTCACATGTCTTCGGAAATGCCAACACTACATCCAAGAGATCCGGAGGCACAACCTGCTACATACCATACCAGATCCGGCCGAGAAGTCCACTCAAGAGTCATTCTTGACTTGTGATTCATCTGGAGTGTAGATGGATCATTGCCCCTATGTGTGAAATGAGATATACGTATAAAAGAAAAGGAGGAAATTGAAAAAAAGACATGAAAGGACACACATCGTTTAAAGGCACTGTTATATTTTGTGCTATGTTATGTGTTTAATTGCTGTTTAAAAATATGATGTATAAAGTAACCTGTTTAACCATGTTGAAGCAGTGTTATGTTTATAGTGCTGAAACTGTGCTGTTTTGAAAGTTAACATAAAAGGCTTTATAGAAGTACCTGAGTACAAACTAGAACTGTATATCGCATTGTTTTACATTTTTCAAAAGGAAGGGGATGTAATATTCACGTTAAGCACTGAATATTTACGACACCACTTTACGTTACCTTCCCTGAAGTAAAGGAGGGTAGTGGTGTGTTTTGGGGGGCACAATTTTGTCATGTAATGTTATGCTGCAAATTCTCAGTAAAGAAGCAACTTGTTCAGTGTTTCCCATCTGTCTCCTGATTTCATTACACACCAAATGTAAGAGAACCAATACAGTCAGCTCATATCAAATCAAATCAAATCAAATCACTTTATTGTCACACAGCCATATACACAAGTGCAATGGTGTGTGAAATTCTTGGGTGCAGTTCCGATCAACATAGCAGTTGTGACAGTGATGAGACATATACCAATTTACAATAACATCAAATTAACACAACACAATTTAAACATCTGTTATACACATAATTACACTCAACAGTATACAAATAATAACATACACTGTACAGTATACAATACGCACTATATAGTTACACATTATTCAATAAAAATAAAAAATAAAAATATATAAAAAAGTATATATATATATAGAATGTACAGTATTGTACTGTATTGACATTCAGGCTGTCGGTTTATAGTCAGTTGTTAAGAGAGAACATAATATAATAATAATAATATAATTTATGACAGTCCGGTGTGAGATATAAGAGTAAGGGTAATAAAGTGCAGTGCTGTTGTATTTTGATCGTGGGAGATCAAGAGTTCAAAAGTCTGATTGCTTGGGGGAAGAAGCTGTCATGGAGTCGGCTGGTGCGGGTCCTGATGCTGCGATACCGCCTACCTGATGGTAGCAGTGAGAACAGCCCATGGCTCGGGTGGCTAGAGTTTCTGATGATCCTCCGAGCTTTTTTCACACACCGCCTTGTATATATTTCCTGGAGGGAGGGAAGCTCACCTCCGATGATGTGTCTGGCAGTTCGCACCACCCTTTGCAGTGCTTTGCAGTTGTGGGCGGTGCTATTACCGTACCAGGCGGAGATACAGCCAGTCAGGATGCTCTCCACAGTGCAGGTGTAGAACCGTGTGAGGATGTGGCGGTTCATTCCAAACTTCCTCAGCCGTCTCAGGAAGAAGAGGTGCTGATGAGCCTTCTTCACAACAACTTCAGTGTGGATGGACCATGTGTGTTCCTCAGTGATGTGGACACCCAGGAACTTGAAGCTGCTTACTCTCTCCACTGGTGCTCCATTGATGGTGATGGGACTGTGTTCTCTGTGTTTTCTTCTGAAGTCCACCACAAGCTCCTTTGTCTTACTGACGTTGAGGGAGAGGTTGTGCTCCTGACACCAGTGTGTCAGAGTGTGTACCTCCTCTCTGTAGGCTGTTTCATCATTGTCAGTGATCAGACCTACCACTGTCGTGTCATCAGCAAACTTAATGATGGCATTGGAGCTATGTGTTGCCACACAGTCATGTGTGTACAAGGAATACAGTAGTGGGCTGAGAACACAGCCCTGCGGGGCTCCAGTGTTGAGGGTCAGTGATGAGGAGATGTTGCTGCCTATTCTAACCACCTGGCGTCTGCTTGACAGGAAGTCCAGGATCCAGCTGCACAGCGAGCTGTTTAAGCCCAGAGCCCGGAGTTTCTCATCTAGCTTGGAGGGCACTATGGTGTTGAATGCTGAGCTGTAGTCTACAAACAGCATTCTCACATAAGTGTTCTTTTTTTCCAGGTGGGAGAGAGCAGTGTGTATTGTAGATGCAATGGCATCATCAGTGGAGCGGTTGTTGCGGTAAGCAAACTGCAGCGGGTCAAGAGAGAGTGGCAATACAGAGCAGATGTAATCTCTGATTAGTCTCTCAAAACATTTGCTGATGATGGGGGTCAGAGCAACAGGACGCCAGTCATTTAAACAAGTTATTTTTGATTGTTTTGGAACAGGCACAATGGTGGATGTTTTAAAGCATGTGGGGACTACAGACAAAGAGAGGGAATATCTGGCTGGGTTTGGCAACATGCTGTTGCTGTAAGCTCCTGTCCAGGCCAGTTTTTGGTGACATGCTGTTGTTGTAAGCTTCTATCCATCCGGGTTTTTTTGGCTACATGCTTTTTGCTTTCGAGATTGTTTTTGTTGTTGTTGTTGTTATTATTAACAATTTTTTATTGATTCCAATCATAAAACATACAAACACAACATACAGTAAAATACGGAATCAATTATTCACATTAAACCCTTCCCCCTGAATATCATCATCACTTAACTTCTCCGGTTAGTTTAATAGAAAGGCTTTGCAATGGCGAAATAGGGGCAAGGATTTCCTGTTCAATACAAAACCAGGGAGGGGCTCTCTAAGGTGGAAGCGATCAATGAGCCAAATGTCTGCGACTGAATGCATAATAATAAAACAAAATCTTGGGTAGGCCTAGCCCACCTTTGTCAAATGGCCTATGTAATTTGTTGAAATGTAAACTGGGACGTTTACCATTCCAAATAAAGGTCTTTGCTATGCTATCAAATTGCTTGAAATAAGAGAGGGGGACATCTATAGGGAGAGACTGTAGCAGGTAGTTGAATTTTGGAATACAATTCATTTTAATAACATTAACCTTCCCAATCATAGATAAATATAATGAAGCCCACCTACTCACATCACTCGAAAACCTTTTTATTAAAGGGTCAAAATTAACTCTAATTAAATCACACAAATTTGCTGGGAATAAAATGCCCAAATACTTAATGCCCTGTTTGGGCCACTGGAAGATGCCCTGTTGAAAAGCCATTACTGGGCAGAACGCTGTCAGAGCCAAAGCTTCAGATTTAGACCAACTGACACTGTATCCTGAGAATTTAAAGAAGGAATTAATAATCCTGTGGAGGCAAGGCATAGATCTAGTGGGGTCGGAGACGAAATATCATCTGTGTAAAGCAAAAGCTTATGCGCCACACCTCCCACCATCACCCCTGCAAAATCATCCTCCTTTCTTATCATGGCTACTAATGGTTCCAAGGAAAGACAGAACAAAACATACTCCAGCCGCTAGGCGGAACCAGCACAAAAAGAAACAAAGAAGGCACTTAGTTCCTCGGATGGTCAAGTGAATGTTCAGTGAGTCAGGTCCACTCGGCTGCATAGACAGTGTCACACAATAACTTACTCATTCCATTGACTTTATGAAGGACATCGCTTGCTGTGGGTATGTAAATATTTTGCGGCCATCCTTAGTATCTATTCTCAGTTTGGCCAAGAACATCAGTGCAAAAGCGAACTTCCGTTGATGTAAGAGTTTCTTGCATTCCTTGAATCAATCACGTTTCTCTCTTGTCGAATTTGCAAAATCTGGGAACAAGAAAATGCTGTGGTTCTTCCAAGAAAGCCTTCCTTTACTCCTCGCCTCGCGTAACATGAGATCTTTATTGGATGATCTCAGAAATTTGGCCAGAATTGATCAGGGCCTATCTCCCTCAGCGGATCTCCGAGCCGGAACTCTATGAGCTCGCTCGATTTCAGGTTTATGGCCTGTTATGTTGAGCAGACTCGGGAAGAGCTCATTTAGGAATTTCACTATTCTGTTGGAATTCCAACAATACAGACGTTGTTTCGCTGGCTATGATTCTCTAAGTCTTCCAACTTTTCCCAAACGCGTTCCAAGCCTATCTTGGTCGGTAGCAGATTAGCAGATAATTCCCTCTCCGAAAACGCCAGAAAATCAATACGTTTCTTGATGTCCAACACTCTTGTAACCACCTCAGAGAATTTCGTCTCCATGGCAGTGATCGATCGACGTATTACAGCAAGATCCTCCAAGTCTGCAACAACCTTCGCCAGCAATGCTGACATGCTCGGCAGTTGACGTTGAATCTCTCCCACCGCACCATCCAAACTGCGGCCCTGTCAGGGGTATCAGTTTGAGCATGTAAGTGTCTTTTAATGTCTCTAGAGCCCGAGGATTTTGAATTCTTTGACATATTGTCCTCATAGAACAGTTGTGGAACAGGGTGTATCGAATCTCACTGGTTTTGACACAAAAAGTATTAAAAACTAGGGAAGTGCGCAGAGCTCCGACTCTCACATGGCGCCACGCGACTCCTGCTTTCAAGATTGTTTAAGATCCTCTTGTTTTGCCCTGAAGGTTTCTTTAGCATTTGTAAATATGAATTCAGAATTGCATTACTTTGATATTTCAGTATCCAGCAGTCAAGGATCGCAGCTATGGTTTCGATACAGCATCACTTGAGATTAGTTAGCAGCGGTCAGTGCTCATAGCTATGGATTCAGAATTTCATTAATGTGATATCTCAACATACCTGTTCGAATTTAGTTAAGCACCTTTGCACTTTGCACTTAACACCCTCCTAACACCATCCCCAGCTCCACCTAGTATGGCAGCTTTGCTTTTACGTTTCTCTACATCTGTCTTGTGTTCTGTGCTCTAAGACTACAAATGTTTGCCAGTTTGGAATTCCTGTTCTCAATGTGTTATTGCAACTTGTTCTAGATTTATCAACTTGATATACAGTATTTGAAGTTCTTTAAGTGTCCATTTAATCTATTATGCAATAAAGGATTGTACCACATTACACTGCAAGAATATATATATATTTTTTAAATGGAACAAAGTTGTAATAATTCTGCTGGATCTATTCTGGCTGGGTCTGGGTTGCTGCATGGTTGCTCTGTCTATGCATGGTTGCATGCTTTGTGTTTTTGACTGACAGGAGTGAGGCCCATCTGCATCAATGTTTGGTGTGTTGTGCATTCTGAGATGCAATTTTGCTCACTACAATTGTACAGAGGGGTTATCTAGCCTTTCTGTCAGCTCGAAACAGTCTGGCCCTTCTCTGGTGACCTTTCATTAAAAAGGCGTTTCCGTCTGCAGAACTGCCGCTCACTTGTTGTTTTTTGTTTTTTTACACCATTCTGAGTGAATTATAAAGGCTGATGTGCCTGAAAATCCCAGGAAATCAGTAGTTACAGAAATACTCATACCAGACCATCTGGCACCAAAAATCATGCCATTGAGATCACATTTTTCCCCCATTCTGATGGTTTATGTGAACATTAAATGAAGCTCCTGACCCCGTATATGCATGACTTTATGCATTGCACTGCTGCCACACAATTGGCTGATTAGATAATTGCATGAATAAGTAGGTGTACAAGTGCTCATAATAAAAGTAATCAGCAGGTGTATTTTAAAGTGAAAGGAAATATCTAGATTCTAATGAGGGTTTTATTTTAAAAAAATATATAATTACATTTTATTTTAAAATGCTATCCCACGTTTTCATGTCACTACCGAAACACAAAGTTTTAGTGCATCGGCCAAATCTAATTTTGGCCAGAACTCTGTATTTTTGCCCAGAAAGTGAGACTACATCCCTGTCCACCATGGCCATATAGAAGAGTACTCTGGATCCCACTATTTTGAAGTAAATGTGCTCCAAAATCTGAAAAATCAGTGTGTAACTAAAAATCATCACTACCGAACATATTTTCTGCAATTAAATAAACTATTTTGGGGTTCATTCTAAAATATATGTAGGTACAATTGTTCAAAGCTTATTATTATCTCCTAATAATCATAAGCAAATATTAGCTAAAATTGTCAATACCGAAAGATTCATGAGTGAAATGATTATTTCAGTAGTGACAAAATGTTACGTTCAACCACTTATTTTAAGGAAATAATCATAAGCTTTGAACAGTTGCACATACATAAAACTTATTTTAGATTAAAAGCCAAAAACCCTAGCATTTTTTAGTTATTCTCAAAACTGGCTAAAATTGTCACTACCAAACCATATGATAAAGTTTTGGTAGTGAAATGATTATTTAAGTAGTGACAATGTTATGTTCAACCATTACTTTTGAGGAAATAATTATAAGCTTTGAACAGTTATAATTATATAACATAATATTTTAGGTTATTTAATAGCAAAGTTGATTTAAAGTTTATTTAATTGCAGCAAATTTTTGTTCGATAATGACAATTCTTAACTTACACACTGATTTTTAGACTTTGGAACACATTTACTTTAATATGATGGGATCTAACTACTCATCTTACAGCCATGATAGACAGGGATGCAGTCTGACTTCCTGGTCATATTTTTCTTTAAGATGCTGGATCTATTTGATTTGTAACAGACTTTTTGAGGACACATTTGTTAACAGTTCTCAGAAAGTCAGACAGCTAAGGCTATTATATTAATGCTATTGATGAACTTTTTTTACTGAAACCAGTTATTATTTTAAACTATTCCTCATCTTTATGGAAAACAATATGTTTGAGCAAGCAAGCAGTCCTTTACTTCAATGAAAATTAAAAAGTAGTATTTGTCCTACCAAATACAAATGATGGGGACAAATGTATTTTTTTATTTTTTATTATTATTATTAATTACTACTGTTTGACATATTTTCAACATAAAACATTTTATGAGTTAATGCAAAAAATGGGGAATATGACATAACCTTTCAAATTAAACATAAAAATGGCACTGCCAAAACAGTGTGGTCACTACCAAAACAGTGCAGTCATTATGGAAACACCTGTTTTTCTGTCAAAAATAAAGTAAAATTGTGTTATAAATTAAAATTGTATGAAAATGATTGATTAAATACACGTTCATTTTCATAAATCATTAATTCTCAAATTAGTATGATCACATGTATGCATTTTACTGAGAAAGTTTAAATCATATAAACTGAACTTTAAATTCGTTAAAATTGTCGTTTTAATTGATTTGGCTGTTAAAATCTAGAAAAATTCCTACAAATAATTTTTACAAAGGGATGCAAACAAACTCTTAATAAAAAATAACGCTTTTTTATGGTGTTTATTATGGTGTGAAACGGTGTTTCGGTAGTGACAAATTGTGGGAGACAAAAAAACAAAAACAAAAAACAAGTTTGAACAAATTTGGAAGTCAAAATGTGTAATAAAACTCATAGAGAGATTAGAATTATATAATTGCCTATTAAAATCAAGGAAAACACAATTAGTACCCACACTAGCAAATAAATTCTCTATTTTATAAATGGTTTTATAAATTCTATTTTATTAAACCTATTTCATACATTTCTAAATGGTTTATAGTGCTGGATAAAGAAGATTGGTGGTGGAATCCTGGTGTGATCAGAGGAACGTACATTCTATCAAGTCTTACTGCTCTCCTGATCTGGAATTTCTCATGCTTCTGTGTCGACCATTCTGGCTACCGAGGGAATTCACAGCGGTCATTATCACTGCTGTGTACATCCCGCCACAAGCCGACACAGACCGGGCACTCAAGGAACTGTATGGGAGTATAAGTTAGCAGGAAACCACGCACCCTGAATCCGCATTCATTGCGACCGGGGACTTTAATAAAGCCAGTTTCAAATCAGTCGCACCAAAATACCACCAGCACATTAGTTTCAACACACGAGGGGACCGGGTTTTGGACCATTGCTACTCTCCCTTCCGGGATGGCTACAAATCCCTAACCCTGCCCACCATTTGGCAAATCGGACCACTCTTCCATTCTGCTTCTGCCCGCTTACAGGCAGAAACTGAAACAGGAAGCACCCACCCTCAGAACGATCCAGTGCTGGTCGGACCAATCAGACTCTACGCTACAGGACTGTTTTGATCACACGGACTGGGAGATGTTCCGGTCCGCCTCTGATGACGACATCGAGCTTTACGCTGATAGTGTAATGTGTTTCAGCAGAAAGTGCGTGGAGGACATCATTCCAACCAGAACAACACGGATCTATCCGAACCAGAAGCCATGGATAAATAGCGATGTTCGCGTGGCACTTAATGTGCGGACCTCCGCTTTCAATTCCGGGAACGCGGAGGAGCATAAACAAGCCAGTTATGCCCTCCAAAAAACTATCAGAACAGCAAAACGCCAGTACAGGAACAAGATTGAAGGACAGTTTAACACCACCAATTCTAGAAGCATGTGGCAGGGAATTAACATCATCACGGACTTTAAAGGGAATAAAAACTCCGCCATGAACACCGCTGCCTCTCTCCCGGATGAGCTAAATACTTTTTATGCTCATTTTGAGGGAAATAACACCGCCCTTGCGGAGAGAGCTCTCGCGGCCGAAGCTACAGAGGTTAGTTCACTCTCTGTCTCTGTAGCGGATGTAACCCGATCCTTCCGACGGGTGAATATCCACAAAGCCGCGGGCCCAGATGGCATTCCGGTCATCAGAGCGTGCGCGAACCAGCTGGCTGGTGTTTTTATGGACATTTTCAACCTTTCCCTCTCTTTGTCTGTAGTCCCCACATGCTTTAAAACATCCACCATTGTGCCTGTTCCAAAGCAATCAAAAGCATAACTTGCTTAAATGACTGGCGTCCTGTTGCTCTGAACCCCATCATCAGCAAATGCTTTGAGAGACTAAACAGAGATTACATCTGCTCTGTGCTGCCTCTCTCTATAGACCCATTGCATTTTGCTTACCGCAACAACCGCTCCACTGATGATGTCATTGCATCTACAATACACACTGCTCTCTCCCACCTGGAAAAAAGAACACTTATGTGAGAATGCTGTTTGTAGACTACAGCTCAGCACTCAACACCATAGTGCCCTCCAAGCTAGATGAGAAACTCCGGGCTCTGGGCTTAAACAGCTCACTGTGCAGCTGGATCCTGGACTTCCTGTCAAGCAGACGCCAGGTGGTTAGAATAGGCAGCAACATCTCCTCATCACTGACCCTCAACACTGGAGCCCCGCAGGGCTGTGTTCTCAGCCCACTACTGTATTCCTTGTACACACATGACTGTGTGGCAACACATAGCTCCAATGCCATCATTAAGTTTGCTGATGACACGACGGTGGTAGGTCTGATCACTGACAATGATGAAACAGCCTACAGAGAGGAGGTGCACACTCTGACACACTGGTGTCATGAGCACAACATCTCCCTCAACGTCAGTAAGACAAAGGAGCTTGTGGTGGACTTCAGAAGAAAAGACAGAGAACACAGTCCCATCACCATCAATGGAGCACCAGTGGAGAGAGTCAGCAGCTTCAAGTTCCTGGGTGTCCACATCACTGAGGAACTCACATGGTCCATCCACACTGAAGTTGTTGTGAAGAAGGCTCATCAGTGCCTCTTCTTCCTGGATGGCTGAGGAAGTTTGGAATGAACCTCCACATCCTCACACGGTTCTACACCTGCACTGTAGAGAGCATCCTGACTGGCTGCATCTCCGCCTGGTACAGCAATAGCACAGCCCACAACCGCAAAACACTGCAAAGGGTGGTGCGAACTGCCAGACATATCATCGGAGGTGAGCTTCCCTCCCTCCAGGACATATATACCAGGCAGTGTGTGAAAAAAGCTCGGAGGATCATCAGAGACTCCAGCCACCCGAGCCATGGGCTGTTCTCACTGCTACCATCAGGCAGGCGGTATCGCAGCATCAGGACCCACACCAGCCGACTCCATGATAGCTTCTTCCCCCGAGCAATCAGACTTTTGAACTCTTGATCTCCCACGATCAAAATACATCAACACTGCACTTTATTACTCTTACATCTCACACCGGACTGTCATAAATTATATTATTATTATTATATTATATTCTCTTGGCCAACTGAAAAGTATGAACATGAAAAGTATGAGCATGTACAGCACTCAATACTTAGTTGGGGCTCCTTTTGCCTGAATTACTGCAGCAATGCGGCGTGGCATGGAGTCGATCAGTCTGTGGCACTGCTCAGGTGTTATGAGAGCCCAGGTTGCTCTGATAGTGGCCTTCAGCTCTTCTGCATTGTTGGGTCTGGCATATTGCATCTTCCTCTTCACAATACCCCATAGATTTTCTATGGGGTTAAGGTCAGGCGAGTTTGCTGGCCAATTAAGAACAGGGATACCATGGTCCTTAAACCAGATACTGGTTGCTTTGGCACTGTGTGCAGGTGCCAAGTCCTGTTGGAAAATGAAATCTGCATCTCCATAAAGTTGGTCAGCAACAGGAAGCATGAAGTGCTCTAAAACTTCCTGGTATACGGCTGCGTTGACCTTGGACCTCAGAAAACACAGTGGACCAACACCAGCAGATGACATGGCACCCCAAACCATCACTGACTGTGGAAACTTTACACTGGACCTCAAGCAACGTGGATTGTGTGCCTCTCCTCTCTTCCTCCAGACTCTGGGACCCTGATTTCCAAAGGAAATGCAAAATTTACTTTCATCAGAGAACATAACTTTGGACCACTCAGCAGCAGTCCAGTCCTTTTTGTCTTTAGCCCAGGCGAGACGCTTCAGACGCTGTCTGTTGTTCAAGAGTGGCTTGACACAAGGAATGCGACAGCTGAAACCCATGTCTTGCATACGTCTGTGCGTAGTGGTTCTTGAAGCACTGACTCCAGCTGCAGTCCACTCTTTGTGAATCTCCCCCACATTTTTGAATGGGTTTTGTTTCACAATCCTCTCTAGGGTGCGGTTATCCCTATTGCTTGTACACTTTTTTCTACCACATCTTTTCCTTCCCTTCGCCTCTCTATTAATGTGCTTGGACACAGAGCTCTGTGAACAGCCAGCCTCTTTTGCAATGATCTTTTGTGTCTTGCCCTCCTTGTGCAACGTGTCAATGGTCGTCTTTTGGACAACTGTCAAGTCGGCAGTCTTCCCCATGATTGTGTAGCGTACAGAACTAGACTGAGAGACCATTTAAAGGCCTTTGCAGGTGTTTTGAGTTAATTAGCTGATTAGAGTGTGGCACCAGGTGTCTTCAACATTGAACCTTTTCACAATATTCTAATTTTCTGAGATACTAAATTTGGGATTTTCCTTAGTTGTCAGTTATAATCATCAAAATTAAAAGAAAAACATTTGAAATATATCAGTCTGTGTGTAATGAATGAATATAATATACAAGTTTCACTTTTTGAATGGAATTAGTGAAATAAATCAACTTTTTGATGATATTCTAATTATATGACCAGCACCTGTATACTACTATATATACTTTTTTTATTGAATAATGTGTATCTATATTGTGTGTATTGTATACTGTACAGTGTATGTTATTATTTGTATATTGTATTGTGTGTAATTATGTGTATATTAGACTTTAAATTGTGCTGTGTTAATTTGATGTTATTGTAAATTGGTACTGTCTCATCACTGTTACGACTGCTATGTTGATCGGAACTGCACCCAAGAATTTCACACATCATTGCACTTGTGTATATGGCTGTGTGACAATAAAAGTGATTTGATTTGATTTGAATGAAGAACATTGGTGGTACTACATATGTGTTCACAGCCTGACCTCTAGCGGCAAAAGATGCCTGTGCAGGGCAATGCAACAGATAAAGTGCAGCAGTAAATTGTTAGGCACATTTCCCTCTTGGTTCAAAAAGATTTGTTACAGTTCAGCTTATTCTAATTCACAATTATTATCATCTCATTCTCCTAAAGTCCCCAAATGGAATCCTCACATAATTAAGATTTTATTAAGTATTTGATTCATATTGGCTTTATTAACAGGTCTAGAGACTGAGATTAACTTTAAAGGTTTCTTAAAGCTGCAAACAAATAATCACAACAGAGGCTTAATTACACAGATAGTATCAAATATGCTATATGCTTTGAACACAGGAACTCAATAATGAAATCTGTTTTAATAGTTACATTTGTATATTTGAGACATATCTCAAGTGAATTTTAGTATGAACAGGTGGTTGTAAATATAAACTAGAGAGGTAGACAAAATGGCTATATTTGAGGTCGTGAAAATGTAACAGTTGAAATAAGGATGAACATACAGTACTGACAAAAATTAGATCTTATGTGCTATATATTCACATCATCACAAATCTATACACATACACTGTTAATCAAGGAATCGGTCAAGTTTCCTCTTGATGTTGTCGAAGGCATCTTTGCCCATGTAATCAATGTGACCCTCTTCCCACATGCATCGATGCGCCAGGTTTTCCTCCTCTGTCTCGGCTGGGATCTGCAATTCAGGGGACAATATGATGTAATTCAACGGTCATACTTTATATTATGTGTCTTTAAATACTATGTACTAACATTGAAATACATACAATACAATGCATTTACTCTGTAACAACATGTTGCTCTGCAAACTTCTCACAAGATTCACATTTGCTGTTATTGAGGTTGAGGTACAGGTAGGTTTAGGAGTAGGGGTAGGGTCAGAGGTTAGAGTTAGGTTTTAGGGCAAAGGTGGAGTTTAGGGTTAGATGTAAGGTTAACAGTGTAACTACAAATGTAATTAAATGCAGGTACCTTAAATGTCAGTACAATGCATCACGCATATACATAAGTACATTGTATCAAATGCTTAATTGCATAGTAGTTAAAGACACCTAATATAAAGTAGGACCAATTAAACTTTAATTACCATATAATAATAATAATACTCATAACAATATGAAAATTTTGGGAAAATACTGATGGGCATCAATTTAAGATTTTAAATTTAAAAACTGATCTCATGTGCCACCATCATTTGGCAGTATATACACTAATATTTTCAAAAACCAGACCTACCTAAAACTTTGACATTTTTACCAATCAAATTTGTAATCAAATTACAAAAATCAAGTACTAGTAGTAAAGATCACATTGCATTTTAAAATACTCATAATTAGACTTAAGTTACTTTTGTATGTATTGTGTGATTATATATTAATCAGGCAACTGCAGTAAACTGTTTATAATTTACTGATTTCCCTAATTGTTCTTTTTTAAATTACTAATTCTAAATCAGCCTACTGCTGATATAAATTTGGTGAGTCTTGTGAGTGTTTTTGAAAGAGAGGGGGTGGGTTGTGGAATTGCACACACAGACTTGATATTAGCCACTAGCAAGGAAGCCAGGGGCGGACTGAAACTAAAAAGTGGCCCTGGATTTTGTGGCCCAGAGCGGCCCACTACACCTGGCCTGCAACACACTACACTATAACACACCAGCTCAGTGATTTCATTTTATGGCTCAATTTAAACATTTTGTGTTGAACCATGGGCCGAAAGAAAGAGACGCAATATTATCATCACCAGGGCCAGCCCGTGGGTTTGTGGGGCTCTAGGCAAAATCATGACAACATGCCCCACCATTGCGAAAATTGTCCTCTCTTTAAAACATCTATAGAACCACTGCAAAAGTGATTAGTATTTGTTTTTTTTGCACTAAAAATAAGCACTTTAAAGCTCAGTCAAATAACATGTCCGAGAACTTCTTTTTTTTCCCCAACATGCAGATGTTAGGTTAAAATGTACATGAAAGTACAAGGAAAAGTGTGTAATTTTGTCAGGGTTCAGCCACTTCCGTTAGTTTTAGTCTGTGTCTTGTGTGAGAATGCATGGCTTGCCTTATTGGCATTTTCATGCTTTCTCATGTCTTGTCTGTTATTTGCGTGAGTGCATTGCTCTTTTTGTCATCTTGGCGTCATGCACTTGGGTCAATGGTTTGTATCTGTCTCTTGCGACCTCAGGCACGCTTCGCGTTGCACTCGCTTTGCGCTGCGCGTCCCGGTCGCGATCTGTCTTTACGTTGTGCTGAGGTTCGGTCACTTGGGTCTGAAATGTCGGGTTTATTTGTGGCTGAACTCTCACGCAGGTGTCTTGTCTCGTTTGTTGCCTGTATCGCGTGGCGGTTGCTTCGCGATGGGCGCTCAGGTTTTGTCTAGTGTGAGAGTGAATGGCATCACTTTGTTGGTGTTGCAGTGCATTCGCTTGTCTTGTCTGTCGTTTGGCTTGAGCGCATATTGCCTTGTAGTTTCTGTTTAATTCTTGTTTAATAAACACCCATCATTTTGCATTTTTGAGTTTTGCCCTCTCTTCCTTAGTTCACGCGGAGTGCGAACCTTGACAAATTTAGGTGCTGTGACAAGTAAGCATTTCCTCAACATTTTAATTTTTTTTAAATTCATTGTTCAACTTTTTTCTAGAAGTGCAAATACTGTAAACTAGTGTCTCAGTTGATATGGGGTCATGGAAATGTATAGTTACATTTAGTATAGTGTAATAGTATAAAGTATAATAAGTATTATAATTACAGCTATACAAGGTGTTTTTTTTTTTTAAATAGTTAGATGAAGAAAATATGTCACAACACAGGACACTGCTGGCAATGCTTAACATTTTATGTTAATTACCCACATATTTTTGTGTGAATGTTTATTTACAGCAAAACAATCAATGGAAACAAAGTTGGCCAGAATATGTTCAAAAGTGAATGTTAAAACACCAGCTAAAATTAGGTAGCTATGTTGGGAATAATTTATAAATAAAATACATATTTTAAATAAGGCCCATAAACACACCTGAAAAACAGATACAAATAAAGAAATATAAATATACAGTTCAGTATGTAAAGTATAAACATACCTCTTAGAGCACAGATTGTTAGGATCCCGACTTTCTAGTTGAGTTTTTGTTGTGTCGGGATCCTGTCACCTGTGCTTCTGTGTCTTGTGTATCTAGTGTCAGGATCATGCCACTTCGGTTGGTCTTGTTTATAGTTTTTGTGGCTGGATCATAACACTAGCGTTGTGCGATTGCACTTGGCTTTGTGTTTTCTCATTGCCATGTGCACTTGTGTCTGTGCTGTCTTAAGTGAAACCCTGCCCCCTCGTTTGCCTTGTTATTAGTTTATCAGTTTCACCTGCCTCTCCCCATTACCCTCCTAAATTCCTTTCTTAATTAATCTCCCTGTGTACTCTTGTCTTGTGCCAGTTCGCTGTGGAAAATCCTGAGGAATGTTTGTGGATATTTTCCTGTCAAGGTGTCTTGTCTGTCGGTTCCAGTTTCTAGGCTGTTTCCTGCTAGTTCCAGTTATTTAGCTTAACCACATGGATTTTGAGACTCCCCTTGCCAGATCAACCAGGCTACTTGAATCCCTGCTCTGGGACTGTGTTTTTGCCCCTCGGGGAACTTTGAGTTTGTTTTTGTTTTATTTTTCAAATAAACCGTATTTAACTCTGCATTTGAGTCCTCACCCTTTCTCCAACCCTGAAAGAACCCTGATAGAATGAACTGGCCAGTTTAGGACTCAGCAGAGTAAAATGGTCACCTTCCTCTTCCCATCCCCCACACCCGGAGTTCTGTAAGAGAGTGCATGGTCCAGCTTGACCGGCTCTATTCCCTCCATCAAGGGGTGACGGAAGTGAGGGACTTCGCCAGTGATTTCCTGATCACACCGGACGGGCTGGACTTCAACGAAGCCGCTTTCAAGGACATTTTTAACACCTGCCTTGAGGATCCCCTCGGTCTGTGGGAGATGGGAAGGCTTGGGATATTTTCATTTTGGGGGTTTGTGGGCTATGATACCCATCGGAAGGAGTGGATAACCCCTCACTACGGGCAGCCCCTCTGTGTTGACCATTCCACCATCCAACCCTCAACCAGCCAAATCCCCAGTCCTCCTAAGACCCTTAAGCGAAGGAGGAGGAGGAAGAATGGTCCAGCCGCAGCCCTCCTAAACAAGCCCGCTGCTGACCGTTAGGAGGCGGCCGAGCCTGCTGCTGACTGCCATGAGGGTGTTGACTGCCAGGAGGTGGCAGAGCCTGCGATGGCTTCTGTCCACCACAAGTGGAGGAGGAGACGGGCTCCTGTGTCCAAGTCTGCTGCAGCTCCCCTGGAGGGGTCCGAGTCTGTGCCAGCCTGCCTGGAGGTGGTCAACGTCCCATCTACCATCTCAGTGGCCTCTCTGTGTGTCATATAGCCATGTGTCACCGTGACTTTTGAAAGGTTTAGTCCATCAAAAGCGATTTCATCAAATCTGATTTACAATTAAATTCACACATAAATGCCAAACCTACTGCATTAGCACAGTAAAGTTAGTTTTAGTTTTGCAAATTGCTTTTGTATTCGGGTTCAAAAATGTACATTTAATGTGCTTTTGTGAAAAAAAATAAAATAATTTGTGACATTGATACAAATATAACTGGTGTAAGCCTTGCCAACCAGGGAGGACATCAGCCTACAGCGCTTGGACGGCAGCACTGGATTGGTTTCCCAAGCCACCGCTGCAGACGAGGGACACAAGTGAGCTGCAACAGCTTCTTCGACTGAGGGAACCACCAAGTAGCCTCTCTGCATGGCACGATCCAATGCTGTGAAGACAGCTGCGCCAGGGATCTGACTCTTGCTCAGTAGGGAGAGCGCCAGGTTTTAGCAAGCTGCACATGGATTGCTTCAGAAGACATTGATTAAAACACTGCAGTTTTCAGGATTACTTTTATGCTGCCTTTATGTGCTTCAAAGGTTTGGTCACCACTCACTTGCATTATATGGACCTACAGAACGGAGATATTTTTTCTAAAAATATTTGTTTGTGTTCTGCAGATTAAAGAAAGTCATACACATCTGGGATGGCATGGGGGTAAGTAAATAATTAGAGAATTTTCATTTTGGGTAAATTATTCCTTTAATCAATTGCGCGACTCACCGGAAGTTAAGGATATATGAAGAAGGATTGAATCAATGTAGTTTGGCATGCAGGGAAGAGGGACTTAATATAAATTAAATGCATGTTCCACTCTTGCGTACCAGTGATTACCCCTCCACGTGCCATAGGTTGCCCAACCCTCGAGTACACTGTCACACAAATACAATACGGTGTAAAAGGATACGCTGTTCGCCGCCACACAAATGGGAGAAGACAATACAACCCGCTGATAAATGTGCAAGATGTTGAAGCAGGGCCATTGCTAGTGGGGTGAAAAGTGGTGACAATTCTAGGGGCCATAGCTCAGGGGGGCCCACAAAAACTCCAGTAGTTATGCTATAGGCCCCTACACCATGACTAAATGATCATACAGATAAAGCACAAGAGAGTATCGGGAGAAAAAAACAAAAACAATCCTGGGTACCAGAAACGACTGGAAAAGAATGAGCTGGAGGCCAGAAGAACTGCAGGAGCTCAGTCAATCAAGACATGCAAGACAGGTTAGCACACAGTAGGGACATCAAACGGGATCGGTCCTGATAACATCTGGTCAAAATCCTCGTCTTGGGGAGGTATTAATGTAAACAGATTTGGTTTGTATAATGTGCAGGGAAAAATTGGATGTGTGTCAAAACATGGGATGCATTAAGCTTTGTAAATGCAGAATTACAGACCTACCACTGTCTGATATGTTTTTACTAAGACAACAATGTCATCAAGAAAAAGAGAAAACAGCTTTCTGCCCTTGGCTGGGTAATGTTAGTAGCTATAAGTATCAATATTTTATTTACTTGTATTTACTGAAATACTTGATACTTCTGTAAGACACCTGAAAGCCTTTAAGAACTTTTTATTCTATTGCTTGGATTTCTTTCTTTGTTATTATTTTGTTAATTACAGTTTGTCTGAACGGTGAGAACTTGAAACAAAGTTTACATAAGAAATTCTTGAAGTCTAAATGCCTTTGCTTTGATGTAATATTTATATAAACATTTAGCTTTTATATAAAAAAAGAGTTTAAAAAACTTTTTAAAAGGCTATTACTTTTGATATCAAGAAGCATAAAATTTCACTGCCATTGGTATTGAATACTGAAATTTTGGGATTAATGTGAAAAAAAAAATTGGGTTGATGATCAGCTGTTATATAACAAGTACAGTCAATACAGTAATGTCTAGTCAGGTTGGACATCAAAGACATTATAAATGACTTGGTCAGCAAAAAGGTCCAGCATTTGGATTTTGGTTCAGCCCAGGTATAATGAGGTAGCCTTGTTATGGATATAAAATCATGTGAAACATGAGCTAAACTACATTGTATTATAGTTTTTGCTATTTAACAATTTGAAAAAATAGCAACTTTTCTGTATTTTTTTTTCTCTTACCTTTTTTTGTATGACCCATCCTTAAATGTGTTAAAATGACCTGTTCTTCTCTACTGGAGTTTTGTAAAATTTTATTGTGTCTTATATTGTGTTGAATATTATACAAATGTTGGCCTGTCTTACAACCGTCCCAATACTCCTGCCATTTACAAGCATCCAAAATTCTGCTTTCTCCTTCTGTCCTACTTATTGTGACCGTTAAAGTTGGATTGTTCAGTTTAAGTGACTCTTTGGCCATTTTATCTGTTTTATTTATTTATTCATTTTTTTCATTTCCCGGCACACAAACATGTTCTGGTATCCATACGGGTGGAGCATCAAGTACCATCTGTCATGAGATTGGTGAGATTCTAAACAAGCCTCAGAGATCCTGACTCCTGGGTGTAGTTTGCATGGCGTCAACTACTGACGCACCGATTTAAAAGGGAAATTCTTTAATATCATTTTATTTTATAAAAATAAGACAACCTTTTTTTTTATCACTTTGAGCAGAGCTCAGATACTCAGGTAGCCTACCTATAATTTATATCACGTAAAGTTGTAATAAAAGGAGAAACAACAAGATTTACGGTAGATTCTCCAATAAGTTAGTGAAAGAAATTAGCTCATTGTCATACATTATCTGGTTCAGCTTCTCCAGTGGTTGCGGTAGAATCAGCAGAAGTCTCTGGGCCTGTGTCCTTACTCTCTTGCCCAGATGGAGCGACAACTAGAGAGCACTCCTCTGCCTCCCCACCAGAGAGGACATCAAAGAGAATATTCTTGAAAGACAGGACAAAAATTAAATAAATGTTTAAACCAATGACTGAAGACATCAGCAAAATTGTCCGAGGATTTTGGAGCAAAAGGTCTTCTCCTGTATAACTTAATTTGCATGAAACAAATGCATGTGCATTCACATTTTATGCAATCTAACAAAATATAATAAATGGCAAAAGCACAATTTATTGAATGGAAAGAAAATCAAATACTTGCATTATATGCAAACACTTCACATTATGAGACTCTTTGAAAGCATATTCACTGTTTTATGTTCTCTTTGTTTTGCAGTGAGTCACTGTTGTTGGGTGTGTCACTGGATTTCTCAAAAACCCTGGAGGGTGCAATACTTTTAACCACCTAAGACTCTTTACCACAAACCCTAACCCTAGTTTATGATTTCATTAAAAAAATGAATATATATATTCATGTTTTTTATGAATTCATAACTTTGAAACTCCTACAAACTCAAATTCAGTGATTCCTTATTATTTATCCTTTAATATTGCTCTTAAAAGCCTAGATCATCTTCACAGTTAAAGTCAGTTATGCACTCTTCTTCTTGGTATTTCTGTAGAATGCATTTTAATAAAATGGATTGCTTTTTTCTACATAACAAAACATAAATAATAATTGTGTTACTTGTGTGGAAACAATTATTTGACTATAAACACTTAAAAACAAAAAGTATAACTGATGCCACTATCTATAAATATTTCCAATGAGGAAATGCATTACTGCAATATCATTGTGGTATATAGTTGCCATGTGACAATGTTCATATTTTCTAAATTTACTGTAAAACTTCAATATGTTAAATAAAGTTGATATGTGAACTAAAATAGCTATTTAACTTATCAAAGGTTCAGAAATCCAGATGTAGAGATGTAAAAAAAAAATTTTAAAAAATGGTTTAATAGCTCAATTTGAGCAGCATTTCAGCATGGGTCTTCACCGTAAAGAAAGATTCCCTTTGTGAAAACAGTACTGCAGAGAAAATCAATTGTCATTATGCTTAAAAACAGCATATTATTGGTTTCATTAAAGCCTGCCCTTTTAATTCCAACAATGCTATTTGTTGAATATTTTTTTCCTGAGTAGTGAGAAAGTGAAGGAAAATGTTGGCACCATGTACCTTAGAGGGTTAAAAACAAGGTGGCGATCATTCAGAAAGAGAGTTAGAGTGAGAGAAGAAGACAGATTGCATTTTGCGTAATTCCTCAAATATGCTAGCGCAATTCTTCAGAGGAGAAAGCAACTCTCATTTCTCTGGGGATCATGATCATGATCATTTGATCTGGGAGAGGGAGGAAGAAAGAGAGAGATACGCTTAAAAAATACACTTACCATCTCCTCAGGCATTTCAGATGAGCTGATATTCAGTGTATCCAAAATCAGACCTCTCTGTGGTGGGCTTCAGTGCTGCTCTTTTGGGTTTGCAATGGAGTCTGGGGTGTCTGTAAAGGAGCCAATTGCTGCTCTGACTGCAAACCAAGATAAAGACTAAAGATGATTGACAGATTATACAGATAGTATGAATGGACACCAGGAGGGACTGGACTCTGACTTGTTCTAATACATGAGAAAAACATGTGTTAAATAAACAATAAAGCTGAGTAAATACATGTTCTATAGGATTATCACATAAATTTGACATACTATCTGCACAGTTCAAATATTTACTAAACTGTTCCAAAGCTGAATGGACTCTATACCTTAAACTGATTTACATAACTTTACAAATATTAAGTCAAGGTCGTTTCAATACAATATTTATGCTAAAGATAATGTATATGAAGTTTTTTTGTTTTTATTTTGTTTGTTTTTTGTACTAAGTGTGGTATGCACAGTATATAACACTATAACATAAAATACCTGTGAAAGGACAGAATTTACAATGTGAGTGTAGTCTTACATGGTGATATAGAGGTGAATCTTCATTCAGGTCATCTATTTGAACTTTTTGCTGTCTTTCACCGTAGTACTCTGCCCACCATGAATTTATTAATTTCTCAAGGTTCTTGTTGGAATCCCTATGAAATGACTCATTGGCTTTCTGCGCATTAAATGGATAGTGCCAGGGCTTGGTGCCACTCAGAAAGTGGACAGCTTTTGCTTGATGGCCAAACTTGTATAAAACCAAATAATTTTACCATGCTGATTTGTCAATTTACTTATGGATTTGATACATAATGGAACTAATACAAAAATAAATACCATCAGGAATTACTGGTATACCTAAATAATAAGAGTGTCCTCTGGAAACTTACTGATGAAGTGCTGGTAGATAGGTGCACAATGGCTGTAAGGTTGTACACAAATGGTTAATGTTTCCTGATATCCTCCACTGCCCAGTCACTGAAGAAAGTGTTTAAAAACACACTGGTCTCCTCCTAAACATGACAAGTTGTGCCACATAATCAATTTATAAGTGATTTATCTGAGATCACTAAGTTAAATGATCTAGAATTAATAAATTAATTAATGAATATAGATTTAGCTCCTGTTTTTTTTTTTTTCTTCTTCTTTATTAAAAATTACAAAACTCAGCCTGATCTCATGAAAATTACTTGACTGTGGTGACATTTCTGCAAAATGACATTACATGGCTCCTTGTATGTATCACAGCAGTCAATGTTTTTTAAGTTTTAAGCTACAAACCTACTTCTCTACCCTAAACCTTAAACGTAAACCTAACCTATAGTGTTATAAAAAGTGAATGTGAGATAAAAAACAAAAAACAAACAAAAAACAAAAAACAGATGAGGTTTTTAAGTTTAGGAGTTTTAAATACTGTAAATACTAAAGAAAAATTGAAAAAAAGCAGCTACGTCATTTTGTCATTCTTCTATGACACTCTCATGTCTTAGAACAACATGCTGTTACAAACACGTTCATCGATAGTGCTCGCCATGTTCGCAATCAGTCACACTGCTGGAGCAATAATACTGAAGTTACCTTTGCTTTGGATCTACGTTTATGGGCAGATTAATTTCTGCCCCAATGCGTTTCAAAGAGGGATCGTCGCAGTACCATATTTGACTACAGATTTCCATTGGAAAAATAAGGGGTGCTGTGGAGTTCAGAAGGGCAGCAGATTCTCTGCCCCACATGCCTTAGATCTATAGCAAATAAAGTGTTGCGGAGGTTTCAGCTAAATTAAGACTTAAAAATAGAATAAAAACTTACCCTAGACCTGCTTTTAAATACATATGTCAGAATTTTGAACACATTACGGGTTAACAACTTACATATTGCCAATTTATAGTATGGATCTATGTTTTCAAATTGATGAATATTAGGTGGGGCTCTGCCATACCTGCCCATATAGATGGGCTGTGCCTATTTGTGGGAAAGGGAATATAAGTCATTATTGTTTTAGCACCTCTAGGGTTAATTTCACAAGGAAACTGACATGATACAATGTGTCACGTGAAAATAATTTTGCAAAAATGTAGGCATTGTGGTTCAATGAGATAAGGTTGACAAATCTTGCAAAGCAGCATTCAAGGCTAATTAAATTTACAACATGCTATGCAGCCCATTTAGATTGAACTAACAACTGATTTTAGCATAACATAAGAATAACTGAATTGACTCACCATCAAAACTGCCATGCTGAGTGGCATGCTCCAGTAGTTGGGAGTGGGTGTTTAAAGAAGGCATGAACACAAATACTCCAGAATTGAAGCAATCTGGCCAGCCTGGATCAGGTGCAGCAGACAATTCCTTATAGTCAAACAGCTCATCTACTGTACATTACACAGTACCTGCAACACAGATTAGCAGAACAGCCAAACTTAGGGACCACTAACATGAGTACCAGAAAGATGGAAAATTTGCCAATGCAAATTAAATGTTAGATTGGTGATCATGACAGAATGACTGATAGAATAAACTGAATTAAAATAATTACATTATCTGAAAGCCTGTATGACACCAGTAGCAAGGAAATGTTCCTGTAACCGTGACCACAACCAGGGCCAATCAACATCTGCATTAGGACAATAGTCAGATAATTTATTTCAAATGCTTCATTCATCTGATAATTAGACATCATCCGAAGCTCTGTAATTAAACTGCATTGCCACATCTTCTATAGAAATTATGGCACATCGTTGACTTCATTCTTGCATATTGTGTTACATAACACATTTTAATAATTAAAATTACAATACAGTTTAAAAAAAAAAAGCTATATATTTTGCATTATATGTTTATTATTTTTGTTTTTGTGTGGTTGATTTTTTTTCCCTTGTTGTATGTCTATATTTGAAATCTATTCTTTGCTTTCTTTAGCGTCTTTTTATTCAAACACAACAAGAATGCTAAATGTATTTAACTGCTCTTTCACAACTAAGTACTCACAAGTGTGTCTGCATCCAGGAACACACACTTGCTGTACTGTGTAAGAGTCCAGCAGTGGAGCTTGGTTAAGGTGACTTCCAGTTCAGGACGTCCCAGCCAGGAGTGATGAGCCCTGTCTCTACTGTCCAAAATGTCTGCCATGTTAACTTCATCAAAAACATCCTCCAAAGGCAACCTAGACAAATGCATAAAAATCAATGAGGCAAAAAAAAAAAAAAGGAAATCCAAGGTAATTGAGAGGCAATAGAAAACATGATTATTAATACATTAACAAATAAATTAATACAATATTAGAAAACTATCTCACATATGATATGCTTCAATTTTGGCAAAGTGTTACCCTTTTGAAAGCAGTTTTATAATGTAATACAGTGTCACTTAATCACTCTTTATCACCTTTCTGTTCCTCCTCTGAACTTTGTTAGTATAGTTACAAATGTCAACATTCTAAACTGTAAATACAGTAATGTTATATCAAATTGGTTGCACTTTATTTTACAGTATGTGTACTTTCAGTATACTAACAGTGTACTTACCCAAGAAAGTACTAAGTAATAATACGTAACTACATGTACTTAATATGGGTTAAGATTAAGGTTGGGGTTAGGTTTAGGGTTAGTACCTAGTAATTACTGTAGTTGTTGGAATTATATAGTACATAAATATAGAACAGTACTGTAAACTAAAGTGCTACCATCAAATATAATGGTAGAGTCTTTAGCCATAAGAGCAATGTTCATCGCCCACTTTACTTCTCTGGTGACATTGGGGGACACCACCACCACCAGCTTCCTTGACGTTCCGTGTCTGTGCAAACTTTGCCAATCACTAAACACCCCATGCAATATGAATCTGTGGTGGCCAAGGTTACAAAGGCCTGAGCCTCTGAGAGAAAGAGAGACAGAGACACATAGAAATAGAAAGACATGGTAGATAGAGGCCAAGAGTGCAATACTGTACTAGTTCAACATTTTCTTGAGTTAAAATGTTTTTTGTAAATTCTATACTTTAAACTAAAATTCAGTATCATATTTTTCTAATGAACACATTAAAACCACATTCAGACAAAGCTCACCTTTATAATGAATGTATTTTAACCAAAAGGTTAAACTGTGTTCTTAGTACAAGAGTATTTTTCAGAAATGTCAGGCCAGGACAGGCGGTCACATTTATATTGGGGCAAGTTGTTGTAATTTTGCACAGTTCATTAAATGCAATAACTGTTGACCAGATCTACAGTTGATTTTACATTTTTGCATGTTTAGAACCGTTTTACAGTTTAAATTTAGCTGAGAAGCCTTTAACAAACTATGTACCCCAAATTGTGACACATTTTTTTGCAAGTTCAATGTGTGTTCAATGAACTGAATCTTTTTCAAAATTCTTTAATTATAGTGTATTTATTATAGCTTTTATGATAGAAGAATACACGAGACCAGACTACGTGTCCAGTTTATACATTTAGAGAGCTCCAGAATACTCTTCATCTATTTTCCCATTATTTGACTTTCAAAGAGAGCAGAACCCTCTGGCGAACTATTGCCTGACATTTGGACGCAAATGGCAACAGAAGCGTCAACAATTTACCCGCCATTCTTCATCCAATTTTTATCGCTCTTTAAAAGAAAATAAGGAAATTTTGTCTGTTACGAAGTAGGACAAATAACACAAGTGCAATGTCAGAGTTTAAAAACATACACAGTCCATGAAACGCAACTCTTGCGCTCGTTAAGCTGCAGAGTTCAATCCACGCTCAACTGACTAGTGAAATAATAATAAAAAAAATGGTTTGATGTAACAGTCACACGACAGTGGTCATTGGACACAGAATATCGATTATGAGGTCATCAACCTCATTACAGGACAAGAGCACACACAGACACACAATTAAATGAAAAAGTGATGACACCACACTGCAAAACAAAATCACCAGTTCAATTTTATGACTTAATAACAAAATAGGCTAGTTAACAACAATAACCATTCTGAATCCAGAAATGGCCAGTGGCTTTATTTTGTGAACAAGGTAAATTCAAACAGAACTTAAATTTAACTTACAATTAAACAAGAAAAACACAAGAAAAGGCAAAATTGATCAAGCCGAAATACACGTCTGCAATTTATGGTTCAAGATAGTGACTCGTATGAAAGAATACTCCTTAAATTCAAGGCAAGTTACACGCATTACACATTAAATGCAAGTTGATCAAATCCTACTCCACAAGAATTTACAATAATAATGAAATAAGGGTCTTTTTACTTTGCCAAATCATGATAGCCTTTCAAATGTATTTCTTAAAGGTGCATTCAGTAATTTGGGACTAATTTAAAAAGTTTTACACATTAAAAAATGAATTGTGTTGTTGTGAAGAGTGATCTGAATGGTATACACTCACATGAGATGAAGACTGTACTCATAATAGTTTTCTATAAAAAGTGTTTCTATTATACATGGTGCGGGTCACCCCTTCAATGTGTTTCACCATGTTGAAATGGCATGGCCTGCCATGTTTCACTAAACGTCGCAGAAGACAATCCTTATGCTCATTGGCTGCTGCCTAAGTAGATATGCTTGGCTATGCTTAGCAGTGTTGTTTGGTGATGTGAAGAGCAAAAAGAATACAATGAAACATACTTATTATCATGCTTTAGAAGCAGAGGCAACAGGAGATTCAGTAGCTGTACATTAATAATTAATGGCTAAAGTTAATACAACAAACAAAAGCACAATTTCTGCAGTAAAACATTACAACAACAACAACAACAACAACGCTTTATCTGTATATAGTCAGTTAACGCTTTACAACAGCAAGTGCCTCTTGCAACTTGTACTTCTGCAAAAATAGTAATTATTTCCTTAAATTTTAAGTGCTGTCTCTTACATTTGCACTAGTTTGAGAAAGCTAAAAGCTATTTAGTATTCAGCCTCCTCCAGAGACAAAGCAATAAGTTGTCAAAAAAATGCATGAACACAGACACGTTAAAAAAAAATTAAAAAAAACATTCTTAAACAAAAAGATCAGAGTTAATACAACTTAGAGAAAAAAAAACAAAACAACAACAACAACTAAGATAGTCAACACATCCTCTGACATAATAAACATTTTTCCCATTGGGTTAGGCTCTCCATATTTGTACATGCTGAAGGTGCATATTTTGTTTTCATTGGGCAGATCTAAGGCCATTTAGGATGAACGAAGCAGGTTGCTGAGAACTTTGGGGGAGAAAATAGTAAATTGACAATAGTGAATCTACAAGCTGAAATATTAGAAAACAGTGAAATCCATATAAAACCTTAACAAATGGTAACAATAATGGAAAAAAAAAAAATAATAATATATATATATATATATATATATATATATATATATATACACACACACACACACACACACACACACATATATATATATATATATATATACAAAAGTTCTTTAATCTGAACAAAAAAAAAAAAAAAATCTTCACTAAATCACGTTCCAGTTGCTCCCTGTCAAAAGTGACCAGAAACCATAAACGTGTAATTATTTTAATTGTTATGAAAGAAATGTAACCGCTCTAAATTAAATATTGAAAAAACACTGAAGTTGTGCATTTTTGGGTGTTCTTTTTTTACTAATTTATTTACCTATATGACATTGTTTACTTATGAATACTTTCTCAAATACTGAACCATTCCTCAAATTATATACTGTTTGAGACCTTAAAGTCTCAAGAATGAAACTGTGCTGTCCATTTAAAAAAATAAAAAAATAAAAATAACAGATGAAATTACTAGATGCACTAGTGTTTATACATGATAACCTGGTTGAAGAAAAGATGATTTCTAGATTGTGTCAAAAGTTCTGCATTTAGATATACACTGGCAGCCAAAAGTTTGGAATAATGTACAGATTTTGCGGTTTTGGAAGGAAATTGGTACTTTAATTCACCAAAGTGTCATTCAACTGATAACAAAGTATAGTCAGAACATTACTGATGTAAAAAAAAAAAAAAAAACAGCACCATCACAATCACAAAGTCATTTTTGATCAAATCTAGACAGGCCCCATTTCCAGCAGCCATCACTCCAACACCTTATCCTTGAGTAATCATGCTAAAGTGCTAATTTGGTACTAGAAAATCACTTGCCATTATATCAAACACTGCTGAAAGCTATTTGGTTCATTAAATGAAGCTTAACATTGTCTTTGTTTGTTTTTGAGTTGCCACTGTATGCAATAGACTGGCAGGTCTTAAGGTCAATATTAGGTCAAAAATGGCAAAAAAGAAACAGTTTTCTCTAGAAACTCATCAGACAATCATTATTTTGAGGAATGAAGGCTATACAATGCTTGAAATTGCCACAAAAACTGAAGATTTCATACAAAGGTGTGCACTACAGTCTTCAAAGACAAAGGACAACTGGCTCTAACAAGGACAAAAAGAGATGTGGAAGGCCAGATATACAACTAAACAAGAGGATAAGTACATCAGAGTCTCTAGTTTGAGAAATAGATGTCGCACATGTCCTCAGCTGACAGCTTCATTGAATTCTACCCGCTCAACACCAGTTTCATGTACAACAGTAAAGAGAAGACTCAGGGATGCAGGCGTTATTGCAAAGAAAAAGCCACTTTTGAAACAGGAAAAAAAAAAAAAAAGTTTAGAGTGGGCAAAGAAACACAGACATCTGACAACGGATAATTGGAAAAAAGTGCTATGGATCTTAATCCCATTGAGCTTTTGTGGGATCAGCTAGACTGTAAGGTGCGTAAGAAGGGCCCATCAAGACAGCCACATCTATGGCAAGTGCTACAGGAAATGTGGGGTGAAATGTCGCCTGAGTATCTGGACAAACTGACAGCAAGAATGCCAAGAATCTGCAAAGCTGTCATTGCTGCACATGGAGGATTTTTTGATGAGAACCTTTTGAAGTAGTTTAAGAAGTTCTTAACTTTTTTTTTCAAACTGTAATAGTAATTTTTCATGTTATTAATGTCCTGACTATACACTGTGATCAGTTGAATGCCACTTTGGTGAACAAAAGTATTAATTTCTTTCCATAGGAGCAAAATCTGTACATTATTCCACATTTTGGCCGCCAGTGTATATATAAACATTATCAAAGACTACTTTTGTCAAAGTTTAGCATTTTATTTGATCTGTTTGAGGTCATTTTTGTCAGTTTTTGCATACCTGAAATGAGTAGAACAACACGTAATAACCTAATTTATCCCTGGTTGTAACAAGATGAATATGTGTGTGTGTGTGTGTGTGTGTGTGTGTGTGTGTGTGTGTGTGTGTGTGTGTTTAGATGTGTTATGGCCTCACCAATTTATTTTGGTGTGTGTTCTGCATTGTGGCTGATTTATATATATATATATATATATATATTTATTTATTTATTTTTTTTTGACAAATAAATTTAATTTTTTTCTGTTTTATAGTCTGACCAGTTCCGTTTTGTGTATGTTTGTGTGTGTATGTTTTTGTATGTGTGTGTGTGTGTTTGTGTTTTGCACTCTTAATGTTTGGTAGTCTCACCCCTTCATGTCTGTGTGTTTTTTTTTTTTTTGTAGATTTTATATAATAAATAATGAAATAAAAAAATAAAATGTGATTGTTAGTGTTTCCCCATTTATTTCCTTTGGCGGTCACTTTTGACCGGGAACAGCACAAGTGTAACTTTTTTTTCCTTTTTTTTCTACCACTTAGACTTATCGAATCAACTCCAATTTCTTTATGTGTGTTCAGATATCAAATGGATGAAAAGTCACCAAGTCTCGTACCCGTCAGATAAAGGAAACCAGTTTTATTGAAGAAACAAAATGTATTTCGGTAAAAAATGACTGAACAGCGCATGAGGGTTAGGTGATTTAACACTACCGAGTGTGCATATGTATTCAAGGGCTGAAATAATCACAAAGAAGCTTTGTGTATGACATTTGGGGTAAAAAAAAATTCATACAAATAATCTTAATGAAGCTTCATCCATATAAAATACCCCATGTTTCTGTTATGCTAAATTTAAAATCTTTACCTTGAGGCTCAGACTGAGCACCATGTTGGTTTTTACCACTCTCTGGGTCTTCACCTAACAAGAAAAGTACACTGAAGTTCACCCAATGAATTAATTCCATTTATCCTCCAACAAAAGTTGTTTCTAATGTTATATGTGAACAGCATTTTCACTTCTTGACAACACAGTGCCAATTCTGTTGTTAACTGACTTTTACATTCTCTTAAAAATCTCGACTCTGGTGGGACTCGAACCCACAACCTTTGAATCACTTCTCTAAGTGTTGCTTAGAAGTCCAATGCGCTATCCATTGCGCCACAGAGCCACCTGTTTAGACTTTGTGGCCTTTTGTAATTCAAGCTAAGCTGTTAAACCCTCTGCCACATCATGTGCCCAGCCCCCACTTCCACTAGAAGAGCTGCTGTGTTGGTGGAGCTACTCTAAAGTACACGGTTTACTGTTGCTGCTACATGTCTGCATTTACAGTTCGGGGAGCATACTATTAAAGTTGTTAAAAGGTTTTAGTTTTTAAAAAAGTGTCAAGTATAAAGAAGTAACTGTTTTCTTTGCAGTCTTATCTGCTCAACTAAGTGGTTAACTTTTTAGAATTCAAAACCAAATTGAAAAAAGTGCTCATATGAGTATTCCAGTTCTTTCACTGTAGAAGAGTTCCAAACTCACCTCCTTGTACTTTGAAACATAGTTTCTTTTTCTGATATGCAAAGTAACTTGATGCAGCACCAAGGAGGGCAACACCCACAGAACTGATGATGGCAGCGAGAGCCCCGCCTCCAGCCTCTGCATGGGACACATTTAAAGGGACAGGATGCACAAAAGAAGAAAAAGGACAATGTCTCAAGACTCAGGTACTTTTAAAATGCGCAAACAAAGTGATATAACTCTAAGAATACAAACTTTTTCCTCAAAATTATTTAATCAGTTATTAATCATTTTTGAGAAACAGAAATAGCTGACAAATTACAGTAACTTGTGGAATAAAATTATTGTTAATTTCCCAGCAGGAAAGCATAAAGTAACAGTTTTGGTTTCTGCCACTATGGGGTGCAACATGGATTTCATACCATCCAAGAATATAAAACTATGGCCTGCCCCACAGCCTTGTACATATTGTTCTTGCTGCCTCGCATGATAATATGCAATAATATATTTACATTTATTCATCTGGCAGATGATCTTATCCAGTGGCGTAGACCCAGGCTCACCCAGAATATTAGAGATTATTTTTGGACTTCAAATACTTATTTATAAAATAGTTTTACATTTTTTTTATAAATTCTGCTTTCTGAAAGTGTGAAAGAACTGTTTGAATGCACCGCCTTTCAACTTTTCTGGAAAAGTTGGAGAAAAAAAACTGGGTAAAAATTGGGCCCATCCATTTTTATTGAGACAAGATTGTAAATAGAAGCTTTCAAACTACATATAAAAATTATCACTGAATGTAAAAAAAACCTTCAGCAAAAATACTCTCAGACCTATGCAGGTTTTCTTCCCTAAACCTCAGGCAGTTCTATAGAATAAGGAAGAGAAAGGGCAACCCCTAATTCTTCACATACTCTCAATACATTCTCAAAGTGTCATTGTTAACGGGGTGTACCCAGTGAGATCTGCTTGACAATTAATAATAGCACAGGTCACACCAGTTGGGTGTGACTATGACATGAACCAAACAGAGAAAATTCTCATATTTCAATGTATTAAAAAGGAACATCGATAGTAGCCATTTCAATGCTTTACCAATACTGAAATTAAAAACGCATAACAGTAAAAATACCCATTTTTTAGAGAGGAAAAAAAAAACTTAAGAGCCTCAGAGAAAATGTGAGCCTGAATAAATACAAGCCAGTTAAAAACATTGACAGCATACCTGAGGGGATAAAAATGCCAAATAATGCTGATGTTTAAAGTATTTCATGAGAAACAAAGCCAGCCCTCATTAAATTAGATATTCAGATGTTTAACAGCTTAACAACTGTATGTGCAAACTACTTAGTTTCCCTAAGAGAGTTCCCTCAAGGGATAAATGCCTGCTATGTGTGGTATGTGTGGTCTCTTTATGCCTGATTAGTAACAGTGAAAGCTAGTCACGGCCCGGCCCTCTGCCTCGTCACAAATACTTAACCACCACATTTGCAAAAACGTAATCAAAAAAACGTAACTTAATCACTTCAACATAAAAAAAAGCACCAGCAGTCCCAGCCTTACAAACAAACCATGTAAACATATTGTAAAACAGCTTAAAACCCCATCACAAACAAAGAGGATTCTTATCCAAGATATTTAGAGCTCAGTCTTTTCCTCTGCTATGTTCAGAAGTTCCAAAACCCTCTCTAACAGCGGCTCCACTACTTGTTTAAAGTGAGCAATCCAGACACTGAGGCCTTCAGGTATATTTTTGCCTAGAATCTTGATAAGCTGGAGCCACTGCTGGTTTAGATCTGCAAGGACAGACAATCGAAGCAGAGATTTAGGGCCCAGCTACTGGCACAATGAACAGTCAAATCAATCAGTCTTTAGATAAACTAAATGCACTACATAAAACTAATATCGAGAGGTCCGTTCTTCGTTCGCTGATTACTGAATTATCTGGATTTCATTGCTGATTTGGCCTGATCCTGGATTGTTCTGTTCTTGGAAGATCATCTCGATGTTGCTGCCCAAGCAACAGGTCCGTAATCTTAAGCCTGGCTAATTTGACGAACAGAGGATTAGATCACGGCTTTTAACCGGAGCTGATACTGAAAATCTGTCCCAGCTGGGGCATCATTCTTATGAAAGCACCCTATTAAAATAATATAATAACAATACTGTAGATAATTATAGGTACAGCACATTTTAGTCTTCTATGCATACTTCTTTAGTTGTGTGGGAGTAATTTACCTCATAAATTTGTATGAGTTTCATATTCGGTACATATTTTATCCATGAAAACTTAACTACAATACCAACAGTCTGCACTGACTTTGGTTCCTTGTGCCCTTTGCAGCTCAAGAGCTGCAAAGAACTTAATAAGAGCGGTGTCTGTTGTACGGTTAGAAAAGTGTACATAGCCCACTTACATAAATACAAATCTCTCATGATTTTTGTTGTTTCTCATCCATGAAACACAGACTTTTGAATGTATGCACTTTCCCATACTGTATTACAATATAAATATTTTATATATCATCCAAGTAGGATTGTAATTTATGACATCGAAATTATAAGTCAATAATGCAATTGAAAATAATTTAGTAGTAACACATTTAATTTATTCTCAATTGTCTGCCTTTTCTCTTTATATTGGTAACTTAGGCAGTGTTTCCTTTTAAAATAACTTTAGTTTTGGCTGGTGTTAGCGTTAATGTTGATGGCTCTGACTAAATATCTATTCAATATAAATTAATTTATACAGAAATATATCTATACATGTTGTTACAGTAACCCAGACTCGAAGATGGTGGTGAACCCAAAAGCAGGTATTCATTGAACAAACACAAACACAGACAGCAAATGGCAGGTGAGTGGTGAATGAGCAGATTGGTTCTGGAACAGACAACAGTACTTGATGGAGGTTATCCATGGAATGGTGTCTGAAGAGTCAGGTAAGGAGGTGGTAAGTGAGTCTATATACTGCTTTGATACCAGACGAAGACTGAAGGGAGAGTGGGGTGTTATATAGAGGAGCTGATTGACACGGTGATTGGAGACAGGTGCGGGTGATCAGTATTCGGGGGAGCGTGAAGGTTGAGTGTTTGTGGCAGGAAGGTCAGGTGGATCTGTGACACATGTGGATGTGATTTAAATAATACCCATACTAAAGTTTATGACATCATTACATTGGTCTGTCTTGACAAGCCAGACCAATCTCTGCATTGCTGATCACGGTTTCATCGATACATTTGCCCTTTTCAATAAAAACAAGAATGCGCAATTATCTCAGACAACTCAATCAAAATATACTAAATCAAATTTGCGCGTGCATTTGAAGAACCGAAATAGCTAGAGATGAATTATCACGATTAGAAGATCTGGAATACATCATATCACCTCATTCATGTATTAAGCGAAGAACGGGCTCCAAGATAACAATACAACTATTCGCCAGGTAAACAAATAGAATACCCCAAAACTCATATACTACTCCAAAAATCTGACTCGGTCTCCAAGGTCTTGCTCAGTCATTTTAACTTGCTCAGTTAAAATGTTTTAGAGTGTGGTCAGAATGTGTCATTCTTGCCAAAACAAAAAAAACAACCTTACTCCACTGAAAGCTTTTAAAAACACTGGCAAGTAGAGCCATGCTTTAGATAGGACAAATAGCCACAAGAGGCAAAGGAACAAAAAGAGAGCGAAGGAAAAAGAGACCTTGCCTGAGTACTGAAACATAGGCACTCCCCAAAGGCACAGCAGTGATTAAGAGACTGACTTTAAACTGTACACAAGTGCACAAATAAACTCTATAAACAACCATCATTTCGTGGGTGATAGTTTTTCCAAAAATATGATTGAAGGATGAGGGAGGTTAAAATACACATTTCATTATGATTATTAAATATAAAAAGTACCTTGAGGTTTGTCCGAGGCGCCATCTAAAAAGAAAACAAAAATGTCCAATTAAATATTTAGCAAAGGAAGAAATCAAAATTGTCTACTTAAAGTAGTGAATATAATGTTTCATGTTACAGAAAGCTGAAAAATCAATAACTCCAAGGGTATATTTTTGGCATACAAATATCCAAATGATGTAAGCAGATAAATACCATTGTAAGCAGGGTCTGCGCCTTGCCCTTAAACCAAAACCAAAACCCACAGTCAGATTCACTCACAGCACATTTATTTCACTGAACAGACCAATACGTGTCCTAATATATAGCCAAATGTAGTTAAAAAAATTAGGCTACAATACTCACCTTTACATATTTATATCAAACTGATGAAGTCAGAAAAGAATACAGTCAGTAAAGTTCTAAAACACTCCTACAGGAAACCCCAGTGCATCGTGTTGAAGTACAAAGTATACTGTATAAACTGAATGTGGTATTAATTACATGGCCATGTTTATATTTTAATCTTTTTCCTTCCCATGAATCTATTTTTACTGTAAAGAAGATGTAGTAATCTCATTTGGAGAATGGGGAACATCTCTGTAACATATTTGCAGTGGATTTCTGATTAGTTTCCCGTTTTAAAGGTTATATAACAGTTTGTTGGGAGTTTTTTTTCTTCTTTCCATACCACAACTGGATTGGGTAACATTATCTGTCTATAATTTTAACTCTGAACTTGATACAAGTTGGTTGTCATTGTTGGAATTTGTTTTCATAAAAGGCCTAGACTTACAACCACAACTCATACTGAATATGGGTGATATAAAGAATATGGAAAATTAACAAAAACCATAACACAAACCTCCACTTTGGCCTCCGTCGGGCTTGTAGTCACTCCCAGTGTCACTTAAATCAAACAGGTCTTTGTCACCAAAAGATCCACCACCTTAATGAAAAGTGAATGCAAGATTTAATGACAATAATAGCAGCCCAAAGCAAATTAGTATCTTATTACAAGTTTTTGGGATGTAAGAGTGGTGTAATACATTTTAACATTTGAACACATAAACAGAAGCTTACCAGTTCCTCCTCCTTCTTTGGGTGGAACAAGAGGCTTTTTGGGCTCAGGATCTGCAGATGGTAAAAATGAAACAATGTGTCAAAATAACAAATGTATTATTTATAGCATACTGTTAATTAAAAATAAAACCCATGATCCATTATTCCTATATATCATTCCAGATAGCACATTCACAAACAGCAAAATTAAAGGCATTAGAAAATAACAGCGGAGTATAACTAAGGAAATGTGAACAAAGACAGTAAGTATTAACTCAAATAGAAAAGCTGAAAAGTCATTTGTAATTTCAGATGAACCCAATTGATTTTGGTACATTGAGAGCAGAATGAACTTCTGACTATCAGAAATGCTTGCACTGCAGTACTCATTTGAGTTCCTATACAATGTGCCGATCCAACGTATAATGCAAACTACAAGCATGATTGCAATTTAATTAGTTTCAAATCAATCAATGGTTTTGCTACCAATGAAAGGTTGTAAACAACAAAGAAGTGAAATCTACAGAAACAAACGTTACTACAGTAAACCACCAAAGAAACTCCCAACAAGTTCCCAAGAAAAAGCAACACACACTCCTGTTTTTACCTGGACCAAATGCATCCAACAGATCAAAGCCCTCTAAGAATGAAAACATCAGTGTCATGTGTTAACACCTGGCCCTTGAACAGATTTTTTGGATTTTGTTTGTATAGATTCACATGTCTCTGTCTTCTGATTACAGAAATTAAGTAATAACTGATTTAGATATGGAATTGACTTAATGACGTGTGTGCAATTATATATTTTACCTCCAGCTGGTTTTTTTGGATCTGCAAATGACATAAGGAACAATACGTTAATTACATTGCTATCACACATTTCAACATACACAAAAAGCATGAATAAAAGAGTGAATTGACAACTGTCCTTCATTAAACTGCCATTCAAAACACTGTTGCACTGACCTGTTGAATTATATAAAAGAACAAACAAATAAAATTACATAAATACCCCAGCACACCCCAAATTACATAAACATCCCATGAGGCTACTTACCATCTACTGATTTGGGGGGATTAATAGCAGGTTTCTTGGGATCTGTTTATAATAAACACACAAAAAAAATTTTATAAATAGAAATATTTTTCTTTCTGAGTTTAGGATTGTGTAAATAAGTAGAAGGTTCAGTTAAATGAAAAAGAGGAAAATACAACTGCTACAGAATCTATCTATCTATCTATCTATCTATCTATCTAGTTTTAGTCAGAAATTTACAAACACTTAGGTTGAAGTCATTAAAACTAATTTTTTAACCACTCCACAGATTTTATATTAGCAAACTATAG
Source organism: Myxocyprinus asiaticus (assembly GCF_019703515.2). Lineage (NCBI taxonomy): Eukaryota > Metazoa > Chordata > Actinopteri > Cypriniformes > Catostomidae > Myxocyprinus > Myxocyprinus asiaticus. Next base: position 32,431,943 of record NC_059351.1, read on the forward strand.
TTTTGGCAAGTCGTTTAGGACATCTACTTTGTGCATGACATGAGTAATTTTTCCAATAATTGTTTACAGACAGATTGTTTCACTTTGAATTGACTGTATCACAATTCCAGTGGGTCAGAAGTTTACACACACTAAGTTAACTGTGCCTTTAAGCAGCCTGGAAAATTCCAGAAAATGATGTCAAGCCTTTAGACAATTAGCCAATTAACTTCTGATAGGAGGTGTACTGAATTGGAGGTGTACCTGTGGATGTATTTTAAGGCCTACCTTCAAACTCAGTGCCTCTTTGCTTGATATCATGGGAAAATCAAAAGAAATCAGCCAAGACCTCAGAAAAAAAATTGTGCACCTCCACAAGTCTGGTTCATCCTTGGGAGCAATTTCCAAATGCCTGAAGGTACCACGTTCATCTGTACAAACAATAGTACGCAAGTATAAACACCATGGGATCATGCAGCCATCATACCACTCAGGAAGGAGGCACATTCTGTCTCCTAGAGATGAATGTAGTTTGGTGCGAAAAGTGCAAATCAATTCCAAAACAACAGCAAAGGACTTGTGAAGATACTGGAGGAAACAGGTATACAAGTATCTACATCCACAGTAAAACGAGTCCTATATCGACATAAACTGAAAGGCTGCTCAGCAAGGAAGTAGCCACTGTTCCAAAACCGCCATTAAAAAGCCAGACTACAGTTTGCAAGTGCACATGGGGACAAAGGGGGACTACATTTTGGATAAATTGCCTCTGGTCTAATGAAACAAATAATGAACTGTTTGGCCATAATGACCATCGCTAAGTTTGGAGGGAAAAGGATGAGGCTTGCAAGCTGAAGAACACCATCCCAACCGTGAAGCATGGGGGCGGCAGCATCATGTTCTGGGGGTGCTTTGCTGCAGGAGGGACTGGTGCACTTCACAAAATAGATGCACATCATGGAGGAAGGAAAATTATGTGGATATATTGAAGCAACATTTCAAGACATCAGCCAGAAAATTAAAGCTTGGTTGCAAATGGGTCTTCCAAATGGACAATGACCCCAAGCATACCTCCAAAGTTGTGGTAAAATGGTTAAGGACAACAAATTCAAAGTATTGGAGTGGCCATCATAAAGCCCTGACCTCAATCTGATAGAAAATGTGTGGGCAAAACTGAAGAAGCATGTGAAAGCAACGAGGCCTACAAACCTGACTCGGTTACACCAGTTCTGTCTGGAGGAATGGGACAAAATTCCAGCAACTTAATGTGAGAAGCTTGTGGAAGGCTATCCAAAAAGTTTGACCCAAGTTAAATCATTTAAATGCAATGCTACCAAATACTAACAAAGTGTATGTAAACTTCTGACCCACTGGGAATGTGATTAAAGAAATAAAAGCTGAAATAAATAATTCTCTCTAATATTATTCTGACATTTCACATTATTAAAATAAAGTAGTGATCCTAACTGACCTAAGACAGGAATGTTTTCTATGATTAAATGTCCGTAATTGCGAAAAACTGATTTTAAATGTATTTGGCTAATGTGTATGTAAACTTCTGACTTCAACTCTATCTATCATGATTATGAAATGTGGCTGACAATTAAATGTCAAACATATACTTGCGATTAAGACAATTAATTGTCTGTTTTATGGCTATGATGATTAATTGTCTCTTATAGGGCTTTCACGATTAATTGTCATAACTTATGTGTGCTTTATACACCTTAATAAGTCATTTTTACATCCTTAACTTCAAATATATAAAATAAAATAGGGAAATATAATTTCCTTTAAAGGATTTAAAAACTTATGAATGACAAGAAAAACAATGTTTTAAATATCAAAATATTTCTAAATACTTAAAATATGTCTCTCTTTTTGGTCAACTTTAGTTTTGGTCAATTTTACATTTATACTGATATATATATATGTATGTGTGTGTGTGTGTGTGTGTGTGTGTGTGTGTGATTTATACTATAACACTATATTATACTATATTATGCAATAGTAAAATATTTCTGTCCTAATTTCTTCACTTTCACATGTTATTTTAATGCTCTTTGATTAAACCTACAAGCCCTCATTTCTCATTAAGCAAAACCTTTGAGATTTCGTTTCATCATTTAATGACTCAACAGAAATAGAGTAAAGCATGCGTCGCCTCTGTGTCACTTCGTGTCATTAACACTGCGTGTATGAACCCAATATGACCAGGAACATTTTCCATCACACGATCATTAAAGGAATATTTCACCCAAAAATTTAAATTCTCTCAATCACTAACCCTGATACCCTCCTAGATGTGTATGACTGTCTTTCTTCAGCAAAACACAAATTAAGATTTTTAGAAAAATGTTGAAGCTCTGTAGGTCCTTATAATGTAGATAAATGGGTGCCATCAGGCTGCTGGCTATTTGACAGTCCAAAAGGCATATTTAGGCAGCATAAAAGTAATCCACATGACTCAAGTCGATCAATTAATGTCAGGTCGGTGTAAAATCGATAATTAAAAGTTTATTAACTTTAAAGAACTGCTTCCTGCCAGCAATCGAAGCATCAATGACGTAAGTGCTATGTCGGAAGCGCGCGCTTTGTATACAACAGAGGAACGAATGTCATGCGAGAGTTAGTTCATTTCAAACAGCATCCCAGCACTGGCCGGAAGCAACAAAAATGTTTTAATTATTGATCAAGGTAACTATTATATTTACCAATCATAATGAAATGTGTACTTTAAGGACCCCCCCCTCCCCAATCATCCTTCAATCATATTTTTGGAAAAACTATCACCCACGAAATGGTTGTTTATAGAGTTAACTTGTGCACTTATGTACAGTTTGGCACCTGTTTACTTACATTATAAGGATCTACAGAGCTTCAACATTTTTCTAAATATCTTAATTTGTGTTCTGCTGAAGTCATTCACATCTGGGATGGCATCAGTGTAAATGAATAATGAGAGAATTTTCATTTTTGGTTGAACTAATCTTTTAAATTAAAGTGAAACCAGAGCGCATTGTGTTTACTATCAAAGTTTATATTATTTTCGTGTATATTTTCGCGGGAGTTTGGCGCAAGCCTCTGCTGATGATGCACGCATCAGAGCGTCTTCCGTGGTGCGGCTCAATGATGCTCAGAGTTCAACTGAATGAAACACAAAAGCACTGTTCATGGCATTTATACATTCGCTTACAATTCTTGTATTAGGGGATTAAAATGTGATTAGAATTTCAAGTGCACAATAATCGATCAGACAATTATTTAATAATAGCGACAGACCTATAGGCCTACTGCATATATATATCTATCTATAAATATAGATATAAATCATAACAAATAAAAAAAACACAAATATATTATTAATTTTGACTACTGATACCCAATAATTATCTCTAAACTTCAGACACTGCTACACCACTGTAATTAGGGCTGTCAAACGATTAAAATATTTAATAGTGATTAATCGCACAATTTGTCTTGTAGTTAATTGCGATTAATCGCAATATCTTTATAAACATGAGTGGACAAAATATGTTTCAACCAGATGCATTTTTCAGTCATCCACACAAAACCTACCCCACCAACAGAGTTGAATAACAGAAAATGAACACAGCACAACTCAATTAAAATTATGTACAAAATATGGTAGTCGTAAGTGTATTATGACAGGATTTATTTGCTTCTTGTTTTGACAGACATGCATAAAAGTCTGCACTGTCATTTACAAATTGGCAACTCTGTGCAAAATACATCAAAAACTCCTTTTAGACCCCAGTCACAATTGTAACCGGTGGGATTAAATGGGTTAATAACAGTGTAGATTACCTGCAGGGTTCCAGCAATGTCACCAACTTGGCTAGAGCACTATCAAACAGAGACACTGTGACAGAAACTTGGAGACAGCAGCAGGGTTTCCGTTAGCCGGTAATCATTACCGCCACACCCTATACGTATATTACGCAGTCTGCGTAGGGCACCAACTCCCTAGAGGGGCACCAGAAAGTCCACTGGCTGCCCTTACTCGCACGTTATATGTTATTCAAGGACACAGTAGCAGTCGCAGAACAGACGATCGCAACTTTTGCCTCGTGCTCGTACCACGCCTCGCATTGTAAGGTAGGTCTTCAAATGGCAGCTGTCTTGCCACTGCAATGATGTTACAATATTACAATGTGTTAATAAAACGTTAACTTCGACAGCACTAAATATAATATAATATAATGTATAACAAATATGAAATCAGGCGTTTTCCGAACTGCATTTTTGCGCCCTTGAAGGGCACTGCGGGAAGGGGACGTCATTCGAAGAGTCGTTTAAGTCAGAGTACCCACTTTAAGGGTTCTGTCCTTTTGGTGTGAGTATGGCATAGTAGGGATGATCACTTTCGATTGGAATTCGCTGATCATATGGAGAAGCAGTATATAATTGTAACATTCTTAATCCACCACAGTTAATATTTGGTCCAAGCAGAACATTTCAAGTTCCTTGATATTATGTGTATTACATTCTTAAATTCATACCACAGGTTTTCAATAGTATTTCCTTCCTGAGGCTGAGACGACCATTGCAAATCACCATCGAGTTTTTAATTTGATGAAAGGTCCATCTATTGTCAGGTCAGGTTTTGGGCTGAATTTATTACACCATTTATTTGCAAAAGCACGAGTGATTCACAATCAAATTTGACCTAACCCTAACTCTTTTTTTGTATGAAATCTATATTAAATACAAAATGTTCACAGGTGGTATTTCAAAAAATTATTATTAATAATCATCTAATGTTTCTGGAAACACCCCATATTTTCTGTGTATGATCATGTTTATGGACATTTCATTTATATGCACAGCAGTTATATGAATTTCTCCCAATTTCATTCCATTTTCATTTCTATTTCTGTCATTTTAAATTTAACCACAAAAAAAAAAAAAAAAAAAAAAAAAAAAGAAATACTTGGAGCACAGCCCACATTACCTGAATCAAAGGCATCTAACAGATCAAACCCATCTGGAAGAGTAAATCAATACCATTTAAAATAAGTGAAACATGACAAATAAAGCAATTTACTGTACTGTGTCCTGTTCCTGATATAGTCCATAATATACAAAATGTAGCAAAACAACATGTCTAAGCATATTACTGTATGTGTTATAAAAGTAATCTTCTACCTGGATTTGAGTTTTTGGGTGGGGCTGGTTTCACCGGTGGCTTTGTAGGAGCTTTTTATAAGATCACAAGAATACCATTAGTCATTTTGAGACAAAGTTTGTGCATCATTTTAGCATAGTTTAACTGTTCACACAGAAATGAGGTAATCCACATTTGATTGCAAAAATAAAGATATTTTACCTTACAATACAGATGTCTTGCTTACATTTATTATAATTATAATTATTAAAGTAGCACATCAACATACAGATAACCATATTAAAATGAGAGAGTACTCTTTACTTACGCTTATCACCATCATCAAAAAGGGCATCAGAGAGGTCCAAGTCTGCAAGAAGACATTTTTTTGTTATGTTCAAACAATGTGGATTTCAGTGTAAGTGCATTTCAAAACATTTATTGTCAATTGAATTATTATTATTATTTTCTATTATTATTATTTTTTAACAAGTGTTAAACTTTTGCCTTTTTGTCATTCTCTATGCTTTTGGACAGTTTAATCACATTAAAAAACGTATTAATTAATTTATGTATATGTATCAACTATGAGTTTTTCAATGGTCAATGCTGATGCAGACTACTAGAGAGCTGAGGTGCCCAATGGCAGATATAATCGTGATAGCTATAGGCTTATATTTAATTTAATGAGAGCAACAGAGCTAAGTTCACATATACTGTACACTGTAATTAAATACACATTTTTACAGAATATGTAGCTACATGAGATTCACAAAAAAATTATAATAATAAAAACAGAAATTGTGCATTAAGCATTGACATTGGCTGTTGGTAGATTTTGGTAACCAAAAAGAGAGTGCTAACGCTTCTAACCAAGCAGGCATTGTTCTCGATCTTGATAATCTTAAAATGGCCAAATATCGGCCTATATAGTACAGGGGTCTTCAACAAGGGGTCCATGCTGATACTGCATGGGGTTCAGCAGTTATTGTTTATATATAATGTGGTAAACAAATAAATATAATATAAGGCTACAAAGTAAAAGAGGCCAAAGATTAGCTATATGTTTCATTGTCACTCCCACATTTAAGAGTATTAAGTATGCAAGTCTACACTTCAATAATAGTTATGTTAATGGTTTGCATTGTAAGCATCATACATGCAAATAAATGCCCTGCAACACTCAATTTTTATACAATATGGAATGGGATCCCTGCTCCACTTCTCTATCCACCAAGAGGTGCTTGGCCTGAAAAAGGTTGAAGACCCTGCACTGAAAAAACATCATGTGTCGGATTTACTTAAAATATATACTGTGTTGTATTTTTGCATCACGTTTTATAAGTAAATTAATTTTATCAGCATAACTAGAAAATATTTGTTAGATATTCACAAATGTTTAAGTTTTTTTTACCTAAAAAAGTATGTCACATGAATAAGATTTAACAACTAATAACACACCATTTCAAATGATCATTTATATTATTGTTTCTACTTAAATGTAATTGGCTCAAAAGAAAATAATGACCCAGACCAAGGTCAGTCATTAGTGATTCCCCAAAGAAGCGCAGATAAAGCTGCACTTCAACTATGCACATTCACATGCGCAATGAAAAATGATGTGGATTGAACAGAAGTTCACCAAAGGGAACACTAATCACCCTAATGGTGACTTTACACAAAACAACCAATTACGGTAAAACATCATCAATAATACTAAAAAGAGCTAAAAAATCTCTATGAATTCTTAATAACAGCTAATTGAATAACCCAATAAGTCCCTTTTGACCAAACATACATGTTTAAATTATTCAAGAGCAAGGTCTTATGGGTATTCTACACAACCTCAGTTCTGTACTTGTTTGAGTTAGTAGTAGTTAAAATATTTATTTTATTTTATTTTTAAGCCAAAGAAGCTCAAGGAGCTCACAATTATGTATCACTTGAAGTTCACCTTAATTTATATTTTGTGTTGTTCAAATTAATGCAAATTAAGTAAAGCTAATAATGTTATAAATATGTACGCTTCTGAGTACAAGCGATTTATTTTCAAACGTTATGGTTGTTGAGCCAACTAATGTTTTTTTTTTTTTTTTTCCAGTGTGGTCTAAGTAACTGGCCTTAAAAAAAGTCACATCTTAACAATTAATTTGTATCCCATGAGAACTCCAAACTTGCCAATAAAGGATGCATCCAGCCGATTCAACAGCACTTGTTTGTTTCTTATATTTCCATTGCTAATTACTAATGTATGTATTTCATTTATAGACATAATCATATTCCAAGCACTGCAAACATGCAAAATACTTATAATAAACAGCCAATTAATGCTTATTGAAATGTACTGACCAATTAATTTCCCATAACCCATTCATTAGAAATCTAAATTGTTATACTTTAACAAGTCAAAGACAAGTAAAGGGTTAGTTCACCAAAAATGAATATCCTCTCATGATTTACTTACCTTTAAGCCATCCTGGATGTGCATTACTTTCCTTCTTCAGCAGAACTGAAGTGAAGATTTTTTTAAGCAGATTTCAGCTCAGTTTGTCCATACAATGCATGTAAATTGGTGCCATCAGGCTGCTGGCTGTTTGACGGTCCAAAAGGCATATTTAGGCAGCATAAATGTAATACACATGACTCCAGTTGATCAATTAATCTTCTGAAGCAAATCAATAGGTTGGTGTAAAAACATAAATCGATAATTAAAACTTTATTAACTTAAAAAATGTGCTTCCTGCCAGCAGTCGACACAGTGACGTAAGCGCTATGGGGCGTTCACGCAAGATGTCGGAAGTGTGGGCTTTGTATACAACAGAGGAACGAACGTCACATGAGAGTTAGGTCATTTCAAACAGAAATACAGCGCTGGGCAGAAGCACCAATTTAAAGTTAAAAACTCTTTAATTATAGTTTTGTTTCTTACACCAACCTATCTGTTTGCTACAGAAGACATTAATTGTAGGGATGCACAGATATGGAATTTCTGGGCCGATACCGATAACTGACTGCTCATTTTGGCCGATACCGATTCCCAATATATATAACTCAGCAAAAAAAGAAACGTCCTCACATTTTCAACTGCTTTTATTTTCAGCAAACTTAACATGTGTAAATATTTGTATGAACATAAAAAGATTCAACAACTAAGACATAAACTGAACAAGTTTCACAGACATGTGACTAACAGAAATTGAATAATGTGTCCCTGAACAAAGGGAGGGTCAAAAGTAACTGGTCTGTTGTGGCCACCAGCTGCATTATGTACTGCAGTACATCTCCTCCTCATGGACCGCATCAGATTTGCCAGTTCTTGCTGTGAGATGTTACCCCACTCTTCCACCAAGGCACTTGCAAGTTCCCAGACATTTCGGGGGGGGGGGGGAATAGCCCTAGCCTTCACCCTCCGATCCAACAGGTCCCAGACATGCTCAATGGGATAGAGATACAGGCCCTTCGCTGGCCATGGCAGAACACTGACATTCCTGTCTTGCAGGAAATCACGCACAGAACGAGCAGTATGGCTGGTGGCATTGTCATGCTGGAGGGTCATGTCAGGATGAGCCAGCAGGAAGGGTACCACATGAGGGAGGAGGATGTCTTCCCTGTAACGCACAGCGCTGAGATTGCCTGCAATGACAAAAAGCTCAGTCCGATGATGCTGTGACACACCGCCCCAGACCATGACGGACCCTCCACCTCCAAATCGATCCCACTCCAGAGTAAAGGCCTTGGTGTAACGCTCATTCCTTCGATGATAAACACGAGTCCAACCATCAACCCTGATGAGACAAAACAGTGACTCGTCAGTGAAAAGCACTTTTTGCCAGTCCTGTCTGGTCCAGCGAAGGTGGGTTTGTGCCAATAGGCGACGTTGTTGCCGGTGATGTCTGGTAAGGACCTGCTTTACAACAGGCCTACGAGCCCTCAGTCCAGCCTCTCTCAGCTTATTGCGGACAATCTGAGCACTGATGGAGGGATTGTGCGTTCCTGGTGTAACTCGGGCAGTTGTTGTTGCCATCCTGTACTTGTCCCGCAGGTGTGATATTCGGATGTACCGATCCTGTGCAGGTGTTGTTACACGTGGTCTGCCACTGCGAGGATGGTCAACTGTCCTTCCTGTCTCCCTGTAGCGCTGTCTTAGGCGTCTCACAGTACGGATATTGCAATTTATTGCCCTGGCCACGTCTGCAGTCCTCATGCCTCCATGCAGCATGCCTAAGGCATGTTCACGCAGATGAGCAGGGACCCTGGGCATCTTTCTTTGTGTTTTTAAGAGTCTCTTTAGTGTCCTAAGTTTTTATAACTGTGACCTTAATTGCCTACTGTCTGTAAGCTGTTAGTGTCTTAATGACCATTCCACAGGTGCATGTTCATGAATTGTTTATGGTTCATTGCACAAACATGGAAAACATTGTTTAAACACTTTACAATAAAGATCTGTAAAGTTATTTGGATTTTTACAAAATTTTCTTTCAAATACAGTGTCCTGAAAAAGGGACGTTTCTTTTTTTGCTGAGTTAAGTGTCATTTAAAAGCTTGGAATTTGGACTGCTATATAAGGTTTGACAGATGTAACATGAACCATAAATGTGCCTATATTACAGATGTATGCTGATTTAAATAATAATTATGGAACCCATTTATATAAGTGTTTACGGTAATCCTGGTGACTTGCTCACAGAGAGAGAACACTGAACTTCTAACAGCTGAAATAATACATTGAACCAAAATGAGGCGATAAACTGCATGTAATGAATATTAAACAACAAAACACACAAAACAAACCCTAATCTCTGTATACATGGTGTATTATTAGTATTAATGCTATATTCGCATAGTTTTAGGGTTTCGTTAGGGATTAGCACAGCCTCACACGACATCGCACTATCTGACAGTTATGCTGGTAGCACATCCTGATACAGCTGAAGTCAGAAGTTTACGTACACCGTAGCCAAATACATTTAAACTCAATTTTTCACAAGTCCTGACATTTTATCGTAAAAAACATTGTATGTCTTAGGTCAGTTAGGATCACTATTTTAAGAATGTGAAACGCCAGGATAATAGTAGAGAAATTTATTTATTTCAGCTTTTAATTCTTTCATCACATTTCCAGTGGGAAAGAAGCTTACATACACTTTGTTAGTATTTGGTAGCATTGCCTTTAAATTGTTTAACTTGGGTCAAACTTTTTGGGTAGCCTTCCACAAGCTTCTCACAATAAGTTGCTGGAATTTTGGCCCATTCCTCCAGACAGAACTGGTGTAATGGAGTCAGGGTTGTAGGTCTCCTAGCTCGCCCACAAATTTTCTATCGGATTGAGGTTAGTGCTTTGTGATGGCCACTCCAATACCTTGACTTTGTTGTCCTTATGCTATTTTGCAACAGCTTTGGAGGTATGCTTGGTGTCATTGCCCATTTGGAAGATCCATTTGCGACCAAGCTTTAACATTTCATGGCTGATGTCTTGAGATGTTGCTTCAATATATACACACTATTTTCCTTCATCATGATGGCATTTATTTTGTGAAGTACACCAGTCCCTCCTGCAGCAAAGCATCCCCACAACATGATGCTGCCACCCCCATGCTTCACGGTTGGGATGGTGTTCTTCGGCTAGCAAGCCTCACCCTTTTTCCTCCAAACATAATGATGGTCATTATGGCCAAAAAGTCAAATTTTTCTTTAACCAGACGATAGGAAATTTCTCCAAAATGTTAGATCTTTGTCCCCATGTGCACTTGCAAACTGTAGTCTGGCTTTTTTATGGCGGTTCTGGAGCATTGGCTTCTTCCTTGCTGAGCAGCCTTTCAGGTTATGTCGATATAGGACTCTTTTTACTGTGGATATAGATACTTGTCTACCTGTTTCCTCCAGCATCTTCACAGGGTCCTTTGCTGTTGTTCTGGGATTGATTTGCACTTTTCACACCAAACTAAGTTCATCTCTAGGAGACAGAATGCGTCACCTTCCTGAGCGGTATGATGACTATGTGGTCCCATGGTGTTTATACTTGCACACTATTGATTTTACAGATGAACGTGGTACCTTAAGGCATTTGGAAATTGCTCCCAAGGATGAACCAGACTTGGCTGATTTCTTTTGATTTTTGCATTATGTCAAGCAAAGAGGCACTGAGTTTGAAGGTATGCCTTAAAATACATCCACAGGTACCCCTCAATTAGCCAATTAGCCAATCAGAAGCTAATTGGCTAATTGCCTAAAGGCTTGACATCATTTTCTGGAATTTTCCAAGCTGCTTAAAGGCACAGTTAACTTAGTGAATGTAAACTGACCCACTGGAATTGTGATACAGTCAATTAAAAGTGAAACAATCTGTCTGTAAACAACTATTGGAAAAATTACTTGTGTCATGCACAAAGTAGATGTCCTAAACGACTTGACAAAACTATAGTTTGCTAATATGAAATCTGTGGAGTGGTTAAAATTAGTTTTAATGACTTCAACCTAAGTGTATTTAAACTTCTGACTTCAACTCTAGATATTATCTGCCTGACAAGATGTGCTACCTAGGTTTTTAACACATTTCATGCTGTTGTAGTAGATACCGAAAGTTTCTCCCGTGCCTCCCAACATGTACTACCCATGTTTTAACTTTACATATCACTGTTTTTACTGCTGGTAGCACATACTGAGCAGGTAGCACAGATTGTCAGAACAACAGCAGCCGGACTGCGAGTGCAGCGGTGGTTTGTGTGTGTGTTATGAATGTGCGTGCTTGTGCTTATGCACATCTCATTCACAGACGCTTGCTACAGTGCTCATCTGTGACAGTTCCACTGTATAACTTATTAAATAACCCGTTTTAGTTTGTGCTTGGACTTGTTTTAATCACAATACTGCGATGTAAGTAACAATGTGCTATTTCCCAAATTCTGTTTATGTTTCATGAATAAGCGAATACGATAGCCCCATGTAACATACATACATGTTTTTGTCGCATTTCGTTTATTGCCTCATGAAACAAACAGAATATGGGAAATGCCATCGTTACTTTCACCAGATGACTAAAACCAGCCCCAAAACAATGTAACAAGGTGAAGAAATGTTGACATAATCCTCACAGAACAACATAAACTTGGCTCTCACTCACACAGACACACTGTGTATGCGCATGCGTACTGTCGCTGCCGCAGATGCCGCAGGCAGATAATTTTATCCGCAAGTAAACAAAACTTAAACTATCTGCAGCAATTTCATTATCGGCGCAATAATAATATTTTGATTTTCCTGGTTATCGGTCAATAATAATTAGGTGCATCCCTAATTAATTGATCAACTGGAGTTGTCTGGATTACTTTTATGCTGCCTAAATATGCGTTTTGGACCATCAAACAGCCAGCAGCCTGATGGCACCCATTTACATGCATTGTATTGACAAACTGAGCTGAAATCTGCTTATAAAAATCTTCCCTTCAGTTCTGCTGAAGAAGGAAAGTAATACACATATGGGATGGCTTAAAGGTAAGTAAATCATGTGAGAATTTTCATTTTTGTGTGAACTAACCCTTTAACCTGATTTGTAGAGTTGTGGTACCCGAGTTCGGTCTCGGACTCGAGTCCGAGTCACAAGTACACTTTTAATGGACTTGGACTTGTCACGGACTCGGATGCATTTTTATTCGGACTTGATTCAGACTCGGGCCTTTAGGACTCAGGATTTTGTTTCTGAGTCCAGCTGAGTCCATGGCATTTGTGATGCAATGACAAAAAAAATAACGTAACATAGGGTGACCATACATTCTCTTTTTCCTGGACTTATCCTCTTTTTCAGACCTGAATAAAGCATCTGGCTGGGATTTCAAAATTGCCTCTAAATGTCCGGGATTTGGCTTTGTCTTCATAATGATGTGCTCTCTACAGTTAGTACCATCATACATTCTGTGTATTTGAGACTGCACATCAGTTTTCACACGTATATGTCCTTACATGTGATTATTCTGGCTGAGAGCAGCAGCACGCACTCTTTCAAAGTACTTTCTCTCTGTGTGTGTTTGTGTGTGCGTGCGCGTGCGTGCGGGAAAGAGATCGCCACACATGCTCTGCCGCTCTCATCCAGAAACATCAATAACGTAAGTACACTTTTAAAAGTATGTTCCCCAACTCTGCAAATTATTAAATAGAACAAATGTTTTATCAGACTCACGTTACTACGCAAAGCCATTTCTAACTGAAAATGTTGACTATATCGAGACAAAATCAAATATGCTATGTATTAGAGATATTTAAACTAAAATGATGGATGAAATAGACCATGGAAATTGTACAACACAGTCCGTTACATATTTGTAGTGCAACCTCTGTGTGTTACCTGAAAAGCTGGCACTTGCGTTTCAATGGCAATGAAGAACACAAGTGAGGGGAGAAGTCTCTATTCACCTATTATTCATACTAAATATAATGTGAAAAGAACAACACATCAGCTCAAGGAGAGTTTGTCATAAAAAATTTGATCTTAACTTTAGGGAAGTAGGCTATGCCTGGACACAGCAGGAGGACTGAAAAGTGTGAAGTGTAATAAAAATACATTTCTAATGGTATCTGATCTTTCCTGTTTTTATTTTCCGTTTAATTTTATGGCCATTATTAAATGTTTTAATATTACCATTTATTAAATGTATTAAACACATTAAATTTAATTACATGTATTTCACCCATAATTTTAGATAAAACTAAACTAAACTGAATGGACAAATTGAAAATGAAGTAGAAAAAAAAAACTAAATTCAAATTCAAAATAATAACTCTGGTTGTAATGACTAACGCAGCTTTCGCTTTCTTTATTCTATGTTTGAGTGGAGGGGAAAAATAAAAAAACAATTGAAAAAGTCAACAGAACACAATAAGAAGAGTGTTGAAGGACAGTTTTATCTTCATACACCTAAAGCATATGCTTTCATTCTGAAACCACTATGAAATTTGTTCAGCAGTATACTAATCATAAAATGTGAATATGAAATGCAACAGAGGTGTTTTTGTTGCATTTATATTGACAAATTGCTTAAAATATTGATGTTGAGTTTACAGTTACAATTTTAATTCAGATTCATGAACAGATTAATTCGGAATCGACTAGGACTTCGCCTGTTATGGACTCGGTCTTGAGTTTGACTCGGACCCTTTTAGACTTGGACTCAACTCAGACTCGATTGTTTAAAGACTCGGACTTGACTAAGGTGGACTCGAACCCAACACTACTGGTTTGAGCTGAATTGCAGGTGGCCCCATTTCACATAGTTCAAACCCAAATAACGGTTGTACGTGGAGCCCTAGTTAAGAAACTAAAATGAGTCAATGTAATTATTTTCTCTATATCATTTCCAAGTATAATAGCTATTAGTGTTATAGTAAATGGTAGCACGCAGTGAGAAGGTAGTGACAAGACACTCTCATAGAAAGCATAACATCACCTGCTGCCTAATTATTTTTTTTTGCATGACCCCCCAATAAATGTGTGTCTGTGTGAGTGTGTGAGAGAGTGAGAGAGAGAGACAGAAATATATCTCATTCCTAGAAGGAATTTGTCCGGTCACTTCACACAAAAAATGTTGTGGCCCTGCCCAGTTTTACTGTGCCTATTCTACGAGAACAAAGGAATCATAAATTGAACAAAACCTCCCATCCATATAACATACTAAGCTCCAGTTTCAGACAGCGTGTATGGATAAATGCGATTGAGTACTTTCAGACCTCAAGGTTTTAAGTAGGAGTTGATCATTTGTACTGATCTGGGATCTGTTAAAATTCAAACTAGAATCCTTATATAGTGGGGAAAAAACCACAAATGTTCTCAGATTACCAAACACACGTGAGGGAGTGTGTGCGAACACACCCTGGCAGAAGCAAGGATGATGGTTTGTTTTTTATTAAGGTCTACACATAACACATGATGACTGACTGTTGAGTCAGAACTGAAACAAGAGGGATCTGAGTCGGTTCCTCATCCCATAGGCTACAACCTACATTCAGAGTTCTGGAAAGGCAAAGATTTGTGCAAACTTGAGTGTCACAAGTTTTAAATGTAAAACATTGAAATTTGAATTGGTTGTGTCTGAACTTATCCTCAGCCCACATGTGAGAATTGCATTCATGTGAAACTGATGCATGACAAACAATCATACTAAACAAGTGTCTACTGTCAATGCCCTATTTACAAAGGAGACAGTCCTGTAGTTTGCTTTGCTGCCCAATCCAGGAACAACATCACAGGACGTATGGAGTCAACCTCATGGGATCAAATATATTTAGTACACTGTGTTCCAAGGTAACTCTGCTGAAAAAGCAGCTCAGTGCAGCGTTTGTTTGGTTGAAAATGTTGTTGTTTTTTTCCCTGTGACCTTGGGGGTCTAACTGGAGATATTTTGAGGTGTTTTCTTATCACTGTTAGGCAGGGCTTCCAACTTTTGAGTTCAGCTTTGCGTAAGAGTTGTGAGAAAAGGGACATGCGACGTGAGAAGTGTCAATTGCGTGACTATCACTGTTGAGCTGTTTCTTCTCACATAATGGATTCACTCTCTTGAAGTTAATGTGTTTGTTTTCAGCTAAATGACTGACACTTCTTGAAACTGGTATGTCTAAAGACCTTTTAAATTTAGGGGTTAGATTCCCGTCTCAAGCGCCTATGCACTCTCAACAGAGTGGTTGGCAAAAACGACTCCTCTGTTTGTCCAACTGTTATGTTTGTAATTTTAAGTCCTGACAATAATAGCCAAATTGTTTCAAAGCTATGCGATGTTACTTAAATATAAAGTGAACTGTATAGGGTGAAATCATACCTTGCGCTCTTGTTGTCACAAGACTTGCCAGAAGGAGAATCCACAGGTATGAAGTCATCTTGCTATAAAAAGATAAAAAATTAAAAGAAATCTTGTGCAGTTACGTTTTTTCCGCTAAAAAAGATATCCGTTTAAGTGTATCTGTAAATAACACGTGAACGCATGAACGTTACAAGCATGAAAACGTTCTGCATTCCAAGTTTCTGGAAAGTGACGTTGAACAACAACCAAAGTTACCCACCCCTCTGTGATCCAAGCTTGGTCCAATTGCTATTCAGCAGTTGTCTGTGTAGCCTAATTAGAGTGATTTACAGGCGCGCTTCGCCACGCCCTTCCTGCGTTTCTGTGCGCGTTTCTACAGGCTTTGTTGTGTTCATTGCAGCCAATTTTGAAAAAATAAATAAAAATAAAATACAATTTGTTCGAGGTAAACATTAAAACTACTACTACTAATAATTATTATTGTTAGCATTTGTGGCTATTTCCATGCCGTTAAATTGCAAATGAGCTGGTTTCCTACGCCATCTAGTGTTATATTTAGGCGCTGCAACAGGGCACATAGCACCATTTGATTTGTGATGCAATGAACAAAATAAATAAATAAATAAATAAATAAAAATAACGAAACAGAAATAAATAGTCACTCTGTCAGCAAGCAGTTGTAGCACCCCCTGATGTCGTAGACATAGCCAGAGTTTGTTTCACCCGTGCTGAGCAAACACACCTGCAGAGCATTACACTCAGTCAACCAAATACGCTTGCGTGTTACTACGGAGACTGCTGTATAACATCGATTACCGAGGTGGCTGACTCGACGAACACATAAAGACAGGTATGTAGCCATTGTACTAGAAACTAAAAGGCAGTTTCGCACGGCACGGGACCTGACAATTGGTAAAATCGCACACGCGTTTGTGCAGCCAAGACGGTGCTCGGATCGCGGTTTCGTCATGGTTAAGAACTCCATTAAGTCAAGTCACCCACATCATGTCTCTCACAGTTTATTAAAACAACATATCAAAATAAAAATTCAGAAAAATATGATTAATATTGGGCTATTAAGTCTTTTTTTGGCTTGATGTATCCACACGTGTAGGCATCTGTCAACTTAAACTGGTCCTTGATGAATTAACTCTTAAGTATGCAAATATAAGAGATAAGATTATATATTTTATGTAGTACTGCCCTTCAAAAGCTACATTACACAAAATGTACTGTAATTTACACAAATCATCCTGTTAAAAAGTTTGCATCCCCTTGGTTCTTGTGTTGCCTTCTTGAGCATCAATGAATGTTTGCACATTTTGTGTCCATCAGTTGTTCTAAGTGTCAAAAGCTGGATGTCTATATCATTTAGCCACTGCTGGGAAGAACTAAAATGTGCAAAAGATGCTGGGAAACCAAAGAATGTACAGTATTTTTCTTAAGAAAAGTGGGCAGCTTCTCAGCTCAGGACAAAGCAGGGACTCATGAACAATTATTACACAAATAGTCATTAATCATAGAGAAAGCAACACACCATATTAAAGGGTTTGCTATCGTGCCAGTAGCTCTAAAGCACGCGTGCAGTCTGTCTCATGAACGTGCACAGGAGATCAATGGTCGGTGAAGAGTTCCACTTAATAATACATCAGATTTCAGTTTGTTTCTCACCAAACCTTATCGTATTCCTTGAGAACAAGACATGAGTCGCATACAATAATTTGTTAGACTTCTGAATTATACTTCTGTGTCCTTTTGAAGCTTGGAGAAGTGATCATCATAAACTGCCATTGTGTGACATCACTGAGCGCAAGTTTTTTTTTTTTTTTTTTCACAGTTTCTCCCTTTGTGTTAAGAAAAAGAAAGAAAATAATATGGAGTTATAACAACACAGGGGTGAGTAAACAATGACTGAATTTTCATTTTTGGGTGAACTAATCCTTTTAGAACCAAGGGAATGTAAACTTTTGAACTGGATCATTTGTTTAAATTCAGTTACCTTTTTGTCTTGTGGAATATACAGTATGTGAGTATCTGTTGTCATATAGCTTTTTCAAGGTAGTACTAACAAATCTTTATGATACCTCATAAATGCGTGGACATGAACGCATCAAGGTTTTAGGTGCACAAGCAGCGCGTAGAATTGCCCCACTTTGTCTGTGAATTAACAGTCATGTCAGTGTTAAATGGCCCTAATATTAGCAATGGGCTTTACCAGTGTTTTCAGCTTTAGCATGTCAGTGTTAAATGGCCCTAATATTAGCAATGGGCTTTACCAGTGTTTTCAGCTTTAGCATTTGCAGTCAAGTCGTGAGATGTAACTTCTCAGCAAGTGCTAATGTTGACTCATTATTTTCCCAAACCAGTCGGCAGATAGAGACAAAAAAGGAATCTCAGTATATATTACTTCTTTAGATAGGGATCATTTTAGATAAAACTAAACTAAATTGAAAGGACAAATTGAAAATGAAGTAGAACTAACAAATTAAATTAAAATTCGAAACAATAATAACTCTGGTTTTAATGACTAACGCAGCTTCCACTTTCTTTAGTCTATGTTTGAGTGTAGGGGGGAAAAAAGCAACAAATAACTGAAATGTCAACAGAACGCAATAAGAAGTGTGTTCAGGGTTCCCGTGGATCCTTAAAAAGTCTTAAATATCTTAAATGATACAACAAAAGTCTTAAAGACCACCTATTATGGTTTTTAAACGTGCCTAATTTTGTTTTAAAGGTCTCATACAATAGATTTACATGCATCCAAGGTCAAAAATCACTTTAATTTGCTCATAATTTAAATTGCAGCATTACCTTTTTTTCCCAGTGTCAAAAATGACTCGTTCAATGATCCGTTCTAAAGGATTCATTCTAAACTCCTCCTTTCAGAGAGCCTACTCTGCTCTGATTAGTCAGATGTCCCAGTCTGTTGTGATTGGTCTACCGCTTAGTGTAGTGTTTGAGGGCGGGTCAAAGCTGTTCGCGAGCAGCCAATGAAGACCAGAGGTAGGGTTTTTTGTTACCAAATTATCTAAGTTAGTACAGGAAGTAAGTCTGGAATTACTAACGACTCATTTCAGGTGTTCAGAATCGGTTCTTTCTTTTGGGAGTCAATAACTCCATTTGTCGTGTACTTTGATTTTTGAAACTTTGCAGACTTTTTTACATTCACAAACAGTTATATAACACTACATGAAAGGTCATATTTGAAAAACCGTAATAGGTGCTCTTTAATTATCATTTAAAGATGTCTTAAACTTGGAGACGGAAAAACAGGAATCCTGATACAGTTGAAGTCAGAAGTTTACATACACTTGTCATTAAAGTCATTTTTTAACCACTCCACTAATTTAATATCAGCAAACTATAGTTTTGGCAAGTCGTTTAGGACATCTGCTTTGTGCATGACTTGAGTAATTTTTCCAACCATAGTTTACAGACAGATTGTTTCACTTTTAATTGACTATATCACAATTCCAGTGGGTCAGAAGTTTACATACACTAAGTTAACTGTGCCTATAAACAGCTTGGAAAATTCCAGAAAATGATGTCAAGCCTTTAGACAATTAGTCAGTTAGCATCCGATAGGAGGTGTACTGAATTGGAGGTGTACCTGTGGATGTATTTTAAGGCCTACCTTCAAACCCAGTGTCTCTTTGCTTGACATCATGGGAGAATTAAAAGAAATCAGCCAAGACCTCAGAAAAAAAATTGTGGACCTCCACAAGTCTGGTTCAACCTTGGGAGCAATTTCCAAATGCCTGAAGGTACCACGTTCATCTGTACAAACAATAGTATGCAAGAATAAACACCATGGTACCACACAGCCCTCATACTGCTCAGGAAGGAGGCGCATTCTGTCTCCTAGAGATGAATGTAGTTTGGTGCAAAAAGTGCAAATCAATCCCAGAACAACAGCAAAGGACCTTGTGAAGATGCTGGAGGAAACAGGTAGACAAGTATCTATATCCACAGTAAAACTAGTCTTATATCGACATAACCTGAAAGGCTGCTCAGCAAGGAAGAAGCCACTGCTCCAAAACCACCATAAAAAAGCCAGACTACAGTTTGCAAGTGCACATTGGGACAAAGATCTTACTTTCTGGAGAAATGTCCTCTGGTCAAATGAAACAAAAATTTTACTGTTTGGCCATGATGACTGTCGTTATGTTTGGAGGAAAAAGGGTGAGGCTTGCAAGCCAAAGAACACCATCCCAACCATGAAGCATGGGGTGGAAGCATCATGTTGTTGGGGTGCTTTGCTGCAGGAGGAACTGGTGCACTTCACAAAATAGATGGCATCATGTGGAAGGAAAATTATGTGGATATATTGAAGTAACATCTTAAGACATCAGCCAGGAAGTTAAAGCTCATCGCAAATGGGTCTTCCAAATGGACAATGACCCCAAGCATACCTCAAAAGTTGTGGTAAAATGGCTTAAGGACAACAAAGTCAAAGCATTGGAGTGGCCATCACAAAGCTCTGACCTCAATCTGATAGAAAATGTGTGGGCAGAACTGAAAAAGTGTGTGCGAGCAAGGAGGCCTACAAACCTGACTCAGTTACACCAGTTCTGTCTGGAGGAAAGGGCCAAAATTCCAGCAACTTATTGTAAGAAGCTTGTGGAAGGCTACCCAAAATGTTTGACCCAAGTTAAACAATCCACTTCAGCTCTTAAACCCGCCCCTGGGTTGAAAATTATATAATCACGATCATCCTTCAATATTTATATGTCCTGATGGAACAGTAACAGTCATATGTGGTATCATTACAAAGCTTAGACCCTCTACTTTTCACACAAAACCATCATTTTTTTTAATTTATTTTACATCGTGCAGCATTTGAATGTTTAAATTCCCACTTCCGCAACAAATATACAGATAAAAATCAAGTATGATTATGAATTTGAATATTTTTCATATCACTCAGATTTGATGAACATAGACAAGCCATATATCATACAAAAGCTCTCATTCTCCAGATTATGTATATTTATTTTATTTTGTTGGAATAAAACAACAGATCAAATGATTGCAGAATGAATCGCAAAGAAGATCTTTTATATTTGTAAACACCATAGTGCACAACATAGGTTGTTATATTCATAAAATCGGCAAAATATAGTATCGTCCATGGATAATGACAAGACACATATCATTGGAAAGCTGATGATCTAAGCTGTCCAAAGACATGTCAATCTTTCCCTCCCGACCAATCAGAGCCTGAGATAATCATCATCATAGTCTGTGCGCAGTTGGGCGTCAACACAAGGCATGTAACGTGCGCTCAGGTGAGACGCACTTCGTATTGCCGAAGCACTTGCAGACGCACACGCAGACACACACTTTATTTTTTATAGTATATTATTTATCTC
Source organism: Myxocyprinus asiaticus (assembly GCF_019703515.2). NCBI lineage: Eukaryota > Metazoa > Chordata > Actinopteri > Cypriniformes > Catostomidae > Myxocyprinus > Myxocyprinus asiaticus. The sequence continues at coordinate 32,453,206 of NC_059351.1, forward strand.
AGTATGGCTCCAAAAAAGCAAAACATGCAGCAAAAGAGAGTTTATACATTTGTTATGATATTATAAATAAATAAATATATATATAAAAACATCTTCAGTATTTTCATGTCTCAGGTCTCAATTTCGTCTATCCCATTACTAATGTCTTTGAAAAGAAGATAAGAAAACCTGTTTGGGAATCCTTGTAAGTGCTGTTGTCATGTATACCAAATAGTAAAAGTAGGATTTTTGGTGTAATATTCTTTGTAATAGCTTGTTTTTGCATTTTGGATAACCCGGGACCTTGTAGACACTAAATGGCCACTTTGCCTCCCTCGATTTCATAGTAATACCTTTTGAATGTTAAATGAAAGAGAAAAAAATCTTTTTTTTTTTTCAATATTTGCTGCCATCTAGTGGAATCAAACAAAACTTGCCATATATTAAAAAGAGCATACAGGGCCAGAATTATGCACTTTCAAAAACATAATTCAAAAAGCACTTATTTTTTGGGTTTATTACAGTAGTTTGAACACATACAATAACAATTATTGATTATTGCTAATTATTAATTATACAATAATTACGTTTCCTTTAAAATGAGACCAACATTTTACATTTACTTCACTGTATGTGGGTAAGAGGAGCCTTCAGATTTGGGTATGTCAGTTTCAGGCAGAATTCCAAAAAAAAAAAAAACCCTAAGAGCTGAACAGGTTAAAGGCTATGCTACCAAATACTAACAAAGTGTATGTAAACTTCTGACCCACTGGGAATGTGATGAAAGAAATAAAAGCTGAAATAAATAATTCTCTCTACTATTATTCTGATATTTCACATTCTTAAAATAAAGTAGTGATCCTAACTGACCTAAGACAGGGAATGGTTTTTACGATTAATTGTCAGGAATTGTGAAAAACTGAGTTTAAATGTATTTGACTAAGGTGAATGTAAACTTCTGACTTCAACTGTGTAACCTAATGTGATAATCAAACTTCAAAAGAATAAGATTTAATTAAATAAATGCATGCTATGCGTCCTTCAGAATGAAAACGTGACTGTTGTGTTTTCTCCAAGCACATGGGGGCTTGTGAGTGTTTTCAGCTGTTGCAGAGCAGTTCGCAATTATTAGTACATATCGGAAATTTATGACAAGCAATCACTAATGATCATCTGTTGAAATATGACAATGTTTACTTTTAATTGTTTATATTGTGATATGTTGTAGGTTATTGTAGTATACATTTTATTTCCCATATCTGTTTGAATGAGCAGCTAGAAACAGTGAAGCGCATATATTTCAAAAAAAGAGTTCCCGGTGTATTTCAGCCTTTAAAGTTAAAAGTTTATTTATTTATTGATTGATTGATTATTGGTATATTGGTTGCACCATATACTGCATCTGGAATTTAATTCCAATTGAACTCTTGTAGCCTCTGTCTGGCCCTCCTCATCTCAGGAAGGAAAGCCATATATTATGCTGTTGTTTTGACTTATTGGAAACATTGATGTTTTGAAATAAATGACGTTACAAAAGTTAGGCAACATTCGTTAACATTAGACAATGATTGCTAGTCTGATAAGGTCAAACGTTGTAAAGTTTTTATAACTGTAGGATATTCTGGCCAAATAGACCACGGTAGTAACTACTTTATAGATTGTCATTGTTACCAACCAGTGGTCAACATCATTTCAAGACTCACATGTCCTTGGCAGGCCTAGTACTAAAGGATTTATTTATATAAATTATTGCTGTTATGAAGAAAAATACACACGTGTGCTAGCAAGTGAAAAGTTCTGCACCCATTACAGTATAATTACTGTATTTCACTTCACACAGTGTGTGTGTGTGTGATTACACAACTATACATATACATAAACCATATCAATAAAATATCTTACCTGTTGTGTAAGAAAAAAGCCATCTCTGAGTCGCTTTTAAATCCTTTCAGATCTCGGAGTTGTCGCCACCTCTGAAAAGCCAAGCCGATGTTGATTCGGGTTTTATTACGGACTATGTCACTTTCCCTTTTTGCTTGTAGAACTCTGCTCTGTTCGGGGTTTCTTTAATTTTACAACCAGTGATTCCCCGGAGGTTTGCTGTTTTGAATGATCCATGGTAAATTTTTCTGGTTCATTGTGACAACAAACTTTCAGCTTCACGCTACTCCCACATCATACATGCGCTACAGTAGCCAGAGCTTATTTTCTCTGTGTACGGATATGACGTGAACACACACAGGCGAATGACGTATGTATGCAATTTCCCGTGAAATCCGTCCAAACAGCTCTAAAATATAAATCATTATTATATGTTTATCAAAGTGTATTTGGGTAAAGTAAAGACATGGTTTGGAAGATGGATTTTTGTTGCACTCTCTCATTAATAACATTTTGATGTTTTTTATTAAAAACAAAAAGTTACATAGTGTAGCTTAATATAGGCTGCCAATTTTAAAAACTATTGGCAGATGAATTGCCTTTCTTTCAACACATTATCATATCAGTGAAATCCAATATTGGTCAACCTCTTATTTGTATTAATTTATACAATGGTACATAAACCAATTTTAATTTGATATATGTGGTAAAACATGTCTTGAGTATTTTAAATGTGCATATGTCCTTCCCTGTTTTACTGATAAGCAATGTTAAGGCCATGTTGAAAGTGTGCCCCTGCCTGTTTAAGTAAGAGTCTGTGATACATGATTTATTTTGAGATTGTGTGGGTTTGTTTTTGTATGGGGATACGATATTAATTTTAGTTGTTCAGGTCTTAAAAAAGGTCTTAAAAAGTCTTAAATTTGATTTTAGAAACTCTGCAGCAACCCTGGTGTTGAAGGACAGTTTTGTCTTCATACACCTAAAGCATATGCTTTCATTCTGAAACCACTTTGAAGTTTGTTCAGCAGGAAACTAATCATAAATTATAGAGGGTTTTTGTTACATTTATATTGACAATAGTTTTTTCTTAGTTGTGAAAGTTAATGTAAGCTTAAAATATTGATGTTGAGTTTACGGTTGCAATTTGAATTCAGATTCATGAACAGATTCATTCGGACTCGGCCTGTCATGGACTCGGTCTTGAGTCTGACTTGGCCCCTTTTGGACTCGACTCGGACTCGATTGTTTAAAGACTCGGACTCAACACTAACTTGTTCATTACGTACTACTACTAGTACTTATTCAATAGATACTAGAACTTATTCATTAGATACTAGTACTAATTTATTAGATACTAGTATTTCTTCATTAGATGCCAGTACTTATTCATACTAGTACTTATTCTGAATGTTACTAGTAACAATTTTTATTCTACTAGTAAGATTTTTAATTAAAAATGAAAATAATAAAAAATGTTTACTAGTAAGATACGAATTGTTACTAGTATCACTAGGAAAAGACACTAGTGTCTAATAAATAGGTACTAGTATATAATAAATAATTACAAAAAATTCTAGTACCTAATGAATAAGTACTAGTATCTAATAAATAAGCACTAGTCACTATCGCAATATATACTAGTCGGAAGTGAATAGTTGATATCAAATACAGAATAAGTACTAGTATCTTAAATTTGGAGATTTCTCCATCAAACAAAAGGAACTAGTAAGAATATAGAGGGTGATATCGTCATTCAAATTGATCATTGCATAAACATGAGAACCTTTCAGCTCTTTTTTTTATTATTACATTTTTTTATTGATTCCATCTACAAGACAATAAACACAACATAAAATACGGAATCGGTTAAATAAATTAGTACCCCCACCACAAACTACGGTGGCCACTTACAATACAACATAAAAATAAAGATAAAAAAACCTAAAAAAAAATATACTTTCAAAAAACAAGAACGCACACATCACACAAAAAATTAAAAATCTCTCTACTGCCCCTCCCCGAGAACCCTCCAAAAAAGACAAATATCCACCCCACTTCCTATTAAATAAATCCCATTTCCCCAACCTACTAAAAATCGCCTCCTCCAATGCTGCCACTAGCCTATGTATTAAATAACCATATTATAATGTATATTTTTGGGTAATTTTGTCAGTGAATTAAATACTTTCAAATATGTCCTCTTGTATAATTTTCTCTTTATTTGGAGCTTGACAGTAGTCAAAAGTACAAAACAACAACAGTGTGGTTTAAATCATTCTTAACATAATGCTAAATTTCACATTGTCACATTCAGTCTGTTGTTGACCAATATTGTTATAAACTTTCCTCAAGAAACTCAAGATCTTCCCAAAGCAATACAGAATAGAGAATAATACATAAGTAAAAAAGAAAATAATGCAATGAAACACTTCTTGCAGAAGATTTCCAAAATTGTATAAACGCTTCTTGTTGTAAATAAATATCAATAAATATGCACTTCTTGCAAAAAATAAATAAATAATATATATATATATATATATATAAAACAGAACTAAGTAACTAAAGAAACAAACAAACACGAGAACTGACCAAAGCCATACACCATAACAGGAACCAACTGACAGGGTTAACATACAAAACAAACTGGCACAGGACAGAACATGAGAAGAGCTTAAGTAGGGTTGGGGAGCAGGCAGGGTTGGGAGAGTTACTTTTGAAATGTATTCCACTACAGATTACGGAATACATGCTGTAAAATGTCATTTGTAACATATTTCGTTAGATTACTCAAGGTCAGTAACGTATTTTAAATAATTTGGATTACTTCTTCAGCACTGGTACATTTTTTCACTTGTTTTGACTATAAAAACTCTGCCAGTACAGTAAGACAAAATACACATGTTAAAAATACATTCTCTGAAAAACTTCAAAATCTTATGCAGTGTTGTTTCTAAAACAAGATCAATCAAACTGATCTTGTTTTAAGGATTTTTAGATATTTTTACAGGAAAACAATACAAAAATTATTATCAAGAATGTGATTTTTGCCCTAATATCAAAGGTCTTACTAGAAAAAAATAAATTATAATCTAACATGAATTTTCTTGATAAAAAAATATGATCATGCCTGGTAACGTGCATGTAAAATGGCTAGAAATAGCATTTTAACTTAGCGTAAAGCTGACAATTTACACAAGGTTTATTTCTATTTCTTCTGCTTCAAACTTACTTCAAACTTACTTCTCAGTCTTCTCAGTGTTTCACCACTGTTCAAATGCACTTTGGATCGCATCATTTATATGTATAAATGTTTTCCTGAAAGGACTAAATATTAAATTAAACAAATGACAATAAAATGCAAAGTAATCTCTTCAGTAATCAAAATACATTTTGAATGTAACTGTATTCTAATTACCAATTATTATTTAAATTGTAACTGTAGTGGAATACAGTTACTTATATTTTGTATTTTAAATACGTATTCCCGTTACATGTATTCCATTACTCCCCAACCCTGGGAGCATGTGCTGCCGATGATTAGTCAATTGGAGAACGAGCTGTTGTCCAGGCAACAGAGCTGGCGTTCTCCACGTGGCACCTGCAAAACACGAGGGAGAGAGAGACAAACACAAACACAGGAAAGCATTCAAACAAAACAAACTGACAGACAGAGGCACAGTCAGGCCAGACTGTGACAGTTGCACCTGTTTTAATAACAAGCTCCTATTCATTTTCTTGACTTGTTTAGGAGTCGTCTCGTTGTGTGGAGATGATTTTCTCAGGGTTTTTCCTGGGTCAAAAATTATCAAGTAGTGCACGTTATCCCGCTCTGTACTCTTCTGTAAATATCAGGAAGCATGCTGGACTTATGCGCACTTGCGTGCTCCAGAGATAGTGCACACTATCCTGACATGAAACACAGATGCGCGTGTCCAATGAGAAGCATATTAAGCGCTTATGAAATGCTGAACGCAAGATGAATGTAATTGAATTTGCTTGGGCGGCCACTGAAATAGTTTTAAACCCTGTCCATGTTTCTTAAATGAGAGTCTCATGTGAAGCCATGCCCACTGATAGATAAGCCCATGCTGCGACATAGATATTTACATATCATGATATAGCAAAATCTCTATCAATTGACACTCAGTGCTGGGCGGATTACTTGTGAATTGTAATCAGGTACCCTGATTACAAATTACATAACAAAAAAATCAATCAGTAATGTAATCTCGTAGATTAAATCTTTCAGGTAATCTAATATGATTATTTTGGATTATTTTCAGCCTAATCTTATTTTATTTTATGTCACATGCATTTGAGTAGTGTAATCATTTTAACATAAAAGTACAAAGAGGAAGAAAATGTATTCCTTTCTGTATTACTAACAAAAAGAGCCTCACAAAAAGAGCTCTTTATGACATTTTTAAAAGGTGCATTGAACACTACATGAATGAAATAAACATTAAATCTAACAGCAATGACAGTGCATGGCCAAAGTTTATAATTCAAAACACTGAGACATCAAGTTCATTTTAAGTACATAAAACAATAGCAACATTACGAACATTAATGACCATAAAAAAAATTAAAAAAAACATAAAACGATCATAAAATGAACAAAAATTAATGACTATAAAATCAACAGTAATGACGTTGCTAGGTCAAAGCTTTCATCTAAAAACACTGAAACACTTTTAACCCTTTCTGCTTACTAATAGTCCATCACCTATTCCAAAGCTGAGGTGCAAGATATTATCTTTTGAACAGCAAGAATATTCTTAAAGGAATAGTTCACCCAGAAATGAAAATTTGATAATTTACTCTCCCTCAGGCCATCCAAGATGTATCTGAGTTTCTTTCTTCATCAAAACAGAATTTAAGACTTTTAGGATTTCATTTCAGGCCTCCTCCTCTAAACAATGCAAGTGAATGTACTCCATTTTTTGACGGTCCAAAATGCATATTTAGGGTGCATCAAAATAATCCACACGACTCCAGTCGACAAATAAAGTTCTTCTGAATGCAAACGATTGATTATTTTGAGAAACAATACAGTGAGAGGGATGACGTAAGCTTGTTGGTACGGTCACGCGTCATGTGGAGGAGGAGTCAGGAAGCGCGTCTTTGTTTACATTGTTTTTTTTTATTGTTATTATTTGGAAATTATTTTTTATTTTATTTTATATTGTTTTGAAATTGTTTTGGACTGTTTTGGTTTGTGAACGGTACTTGGTCTGTGCTCTGTGCAAGTTTCTATTGTAAACAATGACACGCTTCCTGACTCCTCCTCCACGTGACGCATGACCTTACCAACGAGCTTACGTCATCCCTCTCATGAGCACACGTCACAGAGGTGTATGGAAGTGAACATTTGTAGTTAAAAAGTATATAAGTATTGTTTTGTTTCTCAAAATAATCAACCGTTTGCGTTCAGAAGAACTTTTAGATTATTTTGATACACCCTAAATATGCATTTTGGACCATCAAAAAATGGAGTACATTCACTTGCATTGTTTAAAGGAGGAGGCAAGAAATTAAATCCTAAAAATCTTAAATTCTGATTTGGTGAAGAAAGAAACTCAGATACATCTTGGATGGGGGCCTGGGTAGCTCAGTGTTAAAGTGAGTTCGCTATTTAGAATCCCAGGGCATGCTGAGTGACTCCAGCCAGGTCTCCTAAGCAACCAAATTGGCCCGGTTGCTAGGGAGGGTAGAGTCACATGGGGTAACCTCCTCATAATCGCTGTAATGTGGTTCGTACTCGGTGGGGCGCGTGGTGAGTTGAGTGTGGTTGCCACGGTGGATGGCGTGAAGCCTCCACATGCACTATGTCTCCGTAGCAACGCGCTCATCAAGCCACGTGATAAGATGCGTGGGTTGACGATCTCAGACGCGGAGGCAACTGGGATTCGTCCTCCGCCACCTGGACTGAGGCGAATCACTACGCCACCACGAGGACTTAAAAGCACATTGGGAATTGGGCACTCCAAATTGGAGAAAAAAAAAAAAAAAAGATACATCTTGGATGGCCTGAAGGTGAGTAAATTATCAGCTAATTTTCATTTTTGTGTGAACTATTCCTTTAAGGAGCAGAATAATTTAGCTCAGGGCTAACTAACAGCAGAGTTCCACCGAGTCACACAAAGAACAATTGTGTCAAGTTTTACATCAAGTGGACTCGACTGCATCAGCAGCAACAGTAGAGCGATTGGCTTTGTTCCATATTGCTGCAAATTTTGCAGTTGAATATTATGTACCCTAAGGGCAGCACCCTTAGAGATGACATCCACTAGATCCTTTGAAACAATTAAATTCAATGTGTGAGCTGCACACCATAATCTATTTAGATCCAGTGGTTAAATGCTGAGGTAGACCATTCCATCTTCACCTGGCTGGCTAGTAGCGAGTATCAGATCTGAGTGCAACACACACAACCCTCCCTCTCCCCCTCTCTTCTGAAAACACTTGAAGGTTTACCGAATGTAAATTAGCGGTGTGCTGATTTAAAATGAAAAATGTAAAAGATTGAAAAAAGAGAATGTTTAGGATGATCAATATTAAAAATGATTAACAATTTACTGCCATTGCCTTGTTATAATGTCCAGTAATTTCCACAGAACTTTCAATATACGTTTTTCTATTGTAGGCTACAAAAAAATTAAAATCTGTTTGAAATATTACATTTTAGCCTAATTTATCTATTTATCAGTGGATCCATCCATCCATGGGCTCAAAAAATTTGTAATAGGTATACTGTCCAGTAGTGATGGTGGTGGATTTGATTCATCTCAGTAACTCGAGTCTTTTAAATCTGTTCAACAAACATATTCGTTCAGATTAGTGAATTGATTTGTTCATTGACAATTTCTGCAAATTACACTTTTGCCTTATATACTGTACAATTATAGTAGTTTTCTGTAATTAGTTTGTTGCTGTAATCATCAGATAAATTGTAATATACTGTAATTCATTGCACATGATCTTTAAGGAAAAGTGCCATCTGGGATTTAAAAAAATAAAGACAATCTACCATAGAATTAAAAAATAACAGACTACAATTCCCTCTTATAATTGAATAAACAATGCATAAGCCATGTATTGTATTACTGAAGTATGTGTGGGATATATAGAAAAACATTACACCTTTTTTCATTTAATTTATTTCATCATGCTGCTCAGCAGTTCTGTAGTGTCTATGCTATTAATTGTTCAGTCAGCACTGTTAATGTTTCAGTTTTCTACCACTAGGTGTCAGGAGACACGCTGGCTGAAAAAAGTGATACTTCCCTTTAAGAGAAAGAGAGAGAGAGAGAGAGAGAGAGAGAGAGAGAGAGAGAGAGAGAGGTTGCATTTACTTTATACAGTATTTAACATACTATTTGCATCGTATGCAAATGTGCTCTGGAAATAATACTAATAGAAATACTTATATTTTCTAGGACAGTAACATTTAAATAGATACTAATCACTATTAGAATAAGTACTAGTATCTAATAAGTACTAGTATTTATTGAGAAGTACAAGTACCTAATGAATAAATATTATTACTTATTGCATAAGTGCTAGTGCCTAATGAATAAGTACTAGTATCTAATGTTACTAATCACTAAAAAAATAAGAAGACATACTAGTAATATAGAAATAGATACTAGTAAGTTTTAATTAATAAAATGGCTTGCCATAGTGTATATGAATCTACTGTACATGGATGCAATGGTAAATATTTCACCCCTGTGAGAAGCACCCTTAAACTATTCGGATCACCTCGTCGGTGCTGTTGGGATTAGTGATCCATATAACCCATGTGACCCATGTGTTTTTAGGTGGTTGAGAGACAAACTTCTAAAATTTAAGGATACCTAATTTTTAAAATCAGAAAGCCCAAGAACAAGGACATATGAATTCACTTATTTCAAATCTTAAGAGTTTCGTTGGTCATTTAAAAAAATAAATAAATAAATAAAAATAACAGTCGAATAAACAAAAGATGCCTTTTATGGAGGATTTTCGGGGTTTTTTTCTTCATATTCGTGTTTTTGTTCTTTTTCCATTTTTATTCCATGTCTTTTTATTAAAAATCACAAATAAAATCTTTTTTTGTTTGTTTTTTGATAGCTATATTTTGAGTCTGAGGGGAACTCAGTGCCCCCTTGCGCAATTGGTGTGAGAGATCACCAATGGATGCACCAGCGCTCCTTCCGTGTGTCATGTTTTTGAAGAGCCCACGCGTTTCACTCTAGGTTCCCCAATTGGCACGCACCAATGCAGATAAGGACCGGCTTGGACGCATCTGGCGCCTGAACGCGTATCCATCATCATTGCGCTCAACGGTGTCTCCTTTCTCCAGATCGCCGGTATCATGCAGTCTTTAATATCCCCAGTCACCAAAGCAATACTGGTTGCTCTGTTTATTTTTGCGATCCTGCTCATTCTTTACGTGATATTATGGTATATATGTCGAGATGTGGATTGTGATCATGGAATTTGATGGACATTATTGGATGCGTTTTTAAGGACATGCACCGGGTGTCCCAGCATTGGCACTGATCACCAAGGGAGCAAAGGGTGACCCTGGTAAGAGCACTGGTACCCTGCGACTAACCTGTATAACTCAGCACTGATCCAGGAGGATTAAGAGTGCATATCATTGACTCTGTATTATTGTTATACACGGCTATATAATGATTCGTGTTGATTTAGTGCTTTTCCACTAACATGTTGCGCTTCACTGATACTGAGCATATTCAAGAGCTGTCACCATTGCAAAGACCAATGCACTGACCCGCTTTCTCTCCACCTACTAACGTCTGGGCGCATACTGATTCAATTGGTTTCATGTGTCCAATTTGAATAGCTAAACCATATTACCTTTTAATGTTTCAGGTTTCTTCTTTCAACCGCTCTTTTGATTAAATTCAGCGTATGTTTAGATGGAAACGTGAAGACGAATTCAAACAGAACTTGCTCAGTTAGTCGATGGGCAATTAGGCTAACAACAAACACCTTTCATAAACTCAGTTCTTTTGCTCCCATAGACAGATAGATTAACTGTTCCAGGCTGCGCTATGCACGGATTGCGTGGATTTGAAAATAAAAGTTTACATGAATGTGAAATCAAGAGCACTCAAGTGTTTTTACGCATGCTTTATTTTGAGTGCCATCTGCTTATGATGTGAACAGTGAACATGTTTCTGCTTGCGGCTGTCGTATGATCATCCAACAGGGCAGTATACCTTACACCAACGCACTGCAAGTTTAGGCTATAGAAACCTGTAGTACGCTGGTTGTGCGCCTGAGATGTGAGCGCGTTTGCAGTTTGTTTCATGCCTTCAGCCATTTAATCAGGGACTCCCCAGATGTGTTTACATTTGTTTATTATTGGTATTTTTTATTATATACTATCGGCATTGGAAATTTCCAATTTTCAATGTGGTAATTATGCGTTATTGTTCTGCTGTAAAGAGAATATACATTTGTTCTTTGGCAAACCAGCTAAAATTTCACACCACAAGCAATGTGACTCACCGATTAAATACTCTGCTCTGAACGTGAGAGGAATCTCAAGTGTCACAGTCACCATAGCGCATCGGAAAAGCGCATCCAAACTGCCAGATTGCTCTCGAACCGGGGCCACCTTTCCAAGTGGGCTCTCCAGACCGAGATCAATCGCAATGAGATGAACTACTAACGACGAAACCAAAATATGCCTTTACCTTTCTCTTTTGAAGGACAAATAGAGGGCAGATTGTTTGTAGTTAACCCAGATATCGTTGTGCTTGTGCTGAAGCTTGTGAACGAAATTAATATAAAATAAGATTTTATTACAAATATATATAGAATTAAATTTTTTTTTATTTATTTATTTTTTTTCTTCTTTCCTCTTAAATGGAGATTAAGGTGGGAACATAGGTGGTGCTAGGGGTGGATAACCAGGGCTCAAGCCACAAATGTTTTCGGAAATCTCTGAATGTTTTTATCATCATAGTGATGTCAAAACACCAGTGTTTTATAACAAGTTGAGAATAAAATATAAATATATTTTAATATTAAGTAGTGCAGAATAAATCTTTCTACAGTATCAATAACACCAAAAACTAACTCAAATCAGTACCCATGCACTGTCTTGTAGGCTGCTGTTGTGTATATGTGCGCATGCAAGAAAAACACCTGTGACTCGTGTTGGCGCTGTGTATGTGAATGGTCAAAATGCCTTGTCTTGGTGAGAAAGGGGTTGAGCTCTTCCATCCAGATGCAGTAATACCAAATATTTAGATATATAACCCTAAAAAAGAAGAATGCTCGAGGAATTTGCAAACTTTAAGTCACGAGCCAGGCAGGACGTTTGTGTTTTTGCCACACTTCTTTATTAAGACATGGTACCATGAACCTAGCAAACTTTGGCAAAACAAGCAACAGTTTTTTCCTCATAAGCACCTATTTTAACCTATTTACTGCCTGTTATCATCTAAACTAACTTAAACACCCGATGAATTAACAAAATGCTTTAAAACGGTCAGTTGTAGGCTACACAATGTGCATTGAACCATGGAAAGGGAAACGGTACAAAACGGTAGTTGTTTTTTTTTTAAATCGCGTTTTAAAGTATATAATGTAAAAGCATGCAATTTCTGATCATATCTCAGGCTGAGACAAATGTTAGTAGGACCTTTTAGTTTTAGTTTCCGTAATACTTAAAGATTGACTATATAAATGACACCTCACAGATGGAACATTTAAACTGTATTATATTCTGATTTTATATTCAGTGACCCTAGAACTGCCTCTGCCTTACACTACTGGGACCATAAAAACATTCTTTCACAATTTTGTTTTGCAAATGTAGTATCTTGCTAGCCGGAGATCAAAAGAGAAATTACATCAAAAGCCCATCATAGACATTTATAGCATGCTGATTCTTGTCTGAATTCGGCACATTTGGTCCAAATTTGGGTGGAAAAGAAATTGGAACTAAAACACCCATTTCCCAAGTAAGCATGTTGACAGAGAACAGGCTGAGGAGTGACAAAATTAAAATTTGCTTTTCTACAGAAGCATTAAGGATCCTCAGGTGAAATTAATACTGCTGGTTAAAATTGAAAATGTCTAATAATTACATGTCATTGGGACCCGAGGGGCTTCTGTCTTGTCTCTTACCCACTATCTTCATAGCTTTCAGCACACATGTTGCTTTATCTTTTCAGGAGCGGGGAGGGTGCTTCCCCTGAGTATGTTTTTAAGACTGACCTGAATCCCTACTTGCAGTCCTTCATTCCAGAAGTGCTAAGCCTCCAGACAAACATGCACTCACGCATAAACTTGATCTCCCTCTCTTCACTTACTGATGATGCCAGAGAGCAAAACAGATGTTGTATTTCCCCCTTCAGAGTTTGTTGTATCTACAGATTCCTTGTCACAATGCATTCAGTACAACAGCACTTTTAAACTGGGAGCTCCCTCCCTCCCCCATCTCTCAAAGGTTTGGGTAATGGTGTGAAATCTGAAAATCCTCTATTGTTTCTGAAAATTGGATGCACTGTGCCTTTCATGCTACATCCATTGAAAAATGTATGTGAAAGAAAGCTTTTCCATCATTGGGCCGAACAGTTCTCATCGCAAATCTGTGCCGATCCGGGACAGTTGGTGCATTTATGCTTTCTTTTTCCACTGTAGTGCAGTGAAATCAGGAGCTGGTGTCAGTACTGTTATTGTTAAGGTTAGATTTAGGTTTTGGGTGCTATCCCAGATGTGTTTGACTTTCTTTCTTCTGCTGAACACAAATAAAGATTTTTTGAAGAATATTTCAGCTCTGTAGGTCCTCACACATTTTGAAACTCCAAAAAGCACACAAAGGCAGCATAAAAGTAATTCATAAGACACCAGTGGTTAAATCCATATCTTCAGATTTGGATTTTAGTTCTTTTTTACTATAAATTCTTCCCCCTGCCCAGTAGGTGGCGATATTCACTAATAATGCGAATTGCCAAAATCACAAGAAGAAGAATGTCAAAGTGAAGACTGATAGTAAAAAAGGACTTAAATATTGATCTGTTTCTCACCCACACTTATTATCAAATCGCTTTTGAAGATATGGATTTAACCAATGGAGTCATATGGATTACATATATGCTGCCTTTATGTGCTTTTGGAGCTTCAAAATTCTGGTACCCAGTTTCTTGCATTGTGAGGAACTACAGAGCTGAGATATTCTTCTAACAATCTTTGTTTGTGTCCAATAGACGAAAGAAAGTTATACACATCTGGGATGACATCATGGCATGAGGGTGATTAAATTATGAGAATTTAAATTTTTGGTTGAACTATTCCTTTTAGGTTATGAGTATACTAAGGTAACTACTACTGTTAATAATTCATATAATGTTTGCTCACAGTGCATTGTGCAAAGTTGCTGTAAGGGGGTTCAGTGGAAAGGAGGCGGCGAGAACCGGCTTGACAACTTAAATAATAATTTAATGAACAACTTAACCAAGAACACACAAACAACCACACACAGGGCAGTTGCCTGTAATTCTCTCTCTCTCCTGAACTGTCGTCCCCAGCCGCATTTATCCCTTGCGCGCCCCGTCAGGCTGATTGTGGAACGGGTGTGCGTCATTCCAGCCCGGCCCCGCCGTCCTCGGCTCTACACTCCTCCCGGCGTTGCCTCAGGCCGGGGAGCCCCCGGCCTGACGTACATCCCCCCCTTCCTTTCCGGGGGGGGGCGTGCCTTGCGCCCCGACTGCCGGGGGGACATTCCCGCCTTCCTCGACCTGGGGGAGACAGGAGGGGAAAAACAACAACAAAAACCAACAAAATAGGTGAGGGAAAGGCCAACACGGAGCGACAGAGTGAGAGAGAAAGAGGAGAGAGAGAAAAAGAAACTCGCTCACCGGTTCTCTGATGCGCCGTCACGTGGTCCTCGATCACTCCTCCACCCTCTCAGGCGGACGGCAGCCACTCCTCCCTGGGCGGATCGGAGTCAGACCTCCGACCCCCAACGGACAGAACGCCCCTCCGCGTTCCCAGGGGGGACACTCCTCCGCCCCTGGCAGCGGCCCTACCGCTCCAGGCAGTCGGGGAGTCGCTTCCCTCCTCCCCTCGCGGACGGCGGTCTTCTCTCGACCCCACTGCATTTCTAGGGGACGCCAGGGCACTCCTCCGCCCCTGGCAGCGGCTCCATCGCTCCAGGCGGTCGGGAAGCCCTGTCCCCACTCGCCTCGCGGACGGCGGCTGTTCCCCGTGTCCGGGTGGTCGAGCTACTCCGTCCCCTGGCGGATGGCAGCGGCACTCCGCTGGGTGGACGGCAGTGTCGAGGACTCTGCGACGGGCATCCCTCCTCCCTCCTGGGTTACGGCACCAGTGTAAGGGGGTTCAGTGGAAAGGAGGAGGCGAGAACCGGCTTGACAACTTAAATAATAATTTAATGAACAACTTAACTAAGAACACACAAACATAACCACACACAGAGCAGCTGCCTGTAATTCTCTCTCTCTCCCGAACTGTTGTCCCCGGCTGCATTTATCCCTTGCGTGCCCCATCAGGCTAATTGGGGACCGGCGTGCGTCATTCCAGCCCGGCCCTGCCCTCCTCGGCTCTACAGTTGCACATGCACACAACTGTATTTCCAGTTTCTCAAATTCGGAAGGCATTGGCTGATTTTAGCAGGCACCTCCTGCCACTGTTTTTTCTGTGTGATCACTGTTGTCCATTTGACCCATATTCAACTCTTTCCCATTTTTGCTGGATTCTGATTAATTATGCAAATTCAGTGAGAGATACTGGCTTATGAACTCCATGGATGGTTAATTTTCTAAACAAAATCACTCTTTAGAGAAAGAATTCCCTGGTGCTTAGTTTTTCCACAATCCACAGTCTGTCCTTCTCAAAAATCCCTTTTAGAAGGCCTGGGAGTGTTTCCTGTAGAAATGTCTGTTTACACAGTGCTAGTCAAATATCAAGAAATCTCACCAACCTGCTGTCAGTGCACTAAACTGAGCCCCAGGTTTGCATTTGAGGGGTTTCATTGTACACATCGCCCCTTATAGGCTAGAAAAATGTCTGTTTGCTGCTAACAGAAATAAAAAAAAGTGTTGAGAAAGTAGAGTGAGAAAGGAAAGATTTTGCATACATGAATTGCATATATGAAAAACAAAAATGCTTTTTGCTGTTTGTTAATAAAATAGTATGTTGTTCATTTTTAATCACTTTCTCATATTACTGTATTTAAATTTACAAGGTGATTTGATCTAAATATCAACATGTATCTGAGCATAAAATTAACACATGTAACTTGATTTGAGGTAGAAGTATGGCTTTTGATTACTAATTGGTCAGTTACTACAATGCAGAAGATATAAAGATTTAAATTAAAACCTATGTTCTGTGAATTAGGCCACCTGATGTGTTCTGGACCCACAATAGTGCAATAGCTCCTCTTTCAGTACTTGTGTAACGATCTGGAAGGAAGTCACGAGAGCTGGATCAGGGTGCAGCGAAACAGTCTTTAATAAAATAAACAAAGTACAGGATAACGGGGTAAACACAGGAAAAAAAGAAACATCCATGATGCGAAACAAGAACCGGAGGAAACATTTACGAAGGGCACTGGTCATACACGGGAGGTCAAAACACATAATAACTGACAAGGACTGAACAGAAATCAGGGCATTGTATACACGGGATGAAACACAGGTGAGGACAATCAAGGACAGATGGCAGTGATGAGGGCAGGGAATTATGGGAAATATAGTCCGGGAGGAACAGATGACAGGGGAGAAAAACAAGGTAAACAACGGTGAATCATGATAGAACCCCCCCCTCTAATGGGCGGCTCCTGAAGCCCAAGGAAGGCTGGTCAGGGAGGCAGGGCCAAGATGGAGCCGGAGACCAAGGATACCAGAGCAGATCAGGTGGAAGGCTGGGAGACCAGAGCAGATCAGGTGGACGGCCGAGAGACCAAGGAGACCAGTGCAGATCAGGCGGACAGCCATGAGATCAGGGAGACCAGAGCAGATCGGGTGGACGGCCGAGAAACCAAGGAGACCAGAGCAGATCAGGCGGACGGTCAGGAGACCCAGAAGACCAGAGCAGATTAGGTGGATGGCCAGAAGACCCAGGAGACCAGAGTATATCAGGCAGATGGGCAGGAGACCCAGAAGACCAGAGTATATCAGGTGGATGGCCAGGAGACCACCTCAGGATAGGGACTGGATCAGGAGGACTGGTTGGTGGCCACAGGGCTGAAACAAGATCAGGAGGCCTGGTTGGTGACCACAGGGTCAAGATAGGGTCAGGAGGCCTGGGAGGTGGCCTCAGACTAGAGACTGGAGCCATAGAAGACTCTAAGGGCGGAGCCATGGAAAGTGGAGCTGTAGTAGGTTCGGGGGGGCGAGGCCATGGAAGGCGGAGCCGTGGGAGGCTCGAGGCGAGGCCATGGCAGGCGGAGCCGTGGGAGGCTCGAGGGGCGAAGCCGTAGAAGGCGGAGCCGTGGCAGGCTCAAGGGACAAAGTCGTAGAAGGCGGAGCCGTGGCAGGTTCGAAGGGTGAAGCTGTGGAAGTGGAGCAGTGGGAGGCTCGAGGGGCGGAGCCGTGGAAGGCGGAGCCGTGGCAGGCTTGTAGGGTGAAGCCGTGGAAGGCGGAGCCGTGGGAGGCTTGAGGGGCAGAGCCCAGGATGACTGGGAAATGACCTCAGTGTTTGTGAACATGAGCAGAGTCTCAGGAGCCACCTCTGTGGTCGTGGGCGTAGACAGAGACTCGGGAACGACCTCTGTGGGCGTGGACTGAGACTCGGGAACAGAAGCCTTTCACCTCCTCCTCCGGGAGGCCGACATAGGCAACGTGGGCTCTGGGACGAACGAGGCTGGCAACGCAGGCTCTGGGACGGACGAGGCTGGCAACGGCGGCTCTGGGACGGACAAAGCTTCCAGCTCGTTGGCTGTGGCAGGCGTGGGCATCGGCTCATTGGCCGTGGCAGGGGAAGGGTCCTCATGGCCCTACACACCGATATCAGTGACGGATAATTCAACTTGGAGACAAGGGCCGTGAAGGACCTCTAGACCGGGGCCGCGGAATGCTTGGAGCAATGAGTCGCAGAAGGCTGGACTGTGACGTGGCGTGGAGCCGACTCAAGCGTGGCCGTGACGTGGCACGCAGCTGACTCGGGCGTGGCGTGACGTGGCGCGGAGCCGACTCGGGCGTGGCGTGACGTGGCGCGGAGCCGACTCGGGCGTGGCGTAACGTGGCGTGACGTGGCGCGGAGCCGACTCGGGCGTGGCCGTGACATGGCGCGGAGCCGACTCGGGCGTGGAAGACTCGGAAGCCGGAACCGGGATTGAGAGAGGAGGATCCTCTGCAGCGAGTGTCTCTAAGATTAGCCTCACATATTCCTCCCAAGTGCAGTCTCCGGTCTCCAGCAATTCCCTCCACCGGCATGTTGTTAGTCCGATTTAGTAGATGGATTTCAGGGTATTTTCATCAAAACCTACGTGGACGGCAACAGTGGAGAAGAAATGGGAGAACTCTTTTATTGATAAGTCCGCCTGGCTCAACTGTACGAAGTATGCCGCTAGATCCATTTTTGCGGTCAGTTTTTCTGTAACGATCTGGAAGGAAGTCACAAGAGCTGGATCTAGGTGCAGCGAAACAGTCTTTAATACAATAAGCAAAGTACAGGATAACGGGGTAAACACAGGAACAAAAGAAACATCCACGATGGGGAACATGAACAGGAGGAAACATCTACGAAGGGCACTGGTCATACACGGGAGGTCAAAACACATAACAACTGACAAGGACTGAACAGAAATCAGGGCATTATATATACAAAGACTAATGAGTTAATGAAACGCAGGTGAGGACAAATAAGGACAGCTGGCAGTGATGAGGGCAGGGAATTATGGGAAATGTAGTCCAGGAGGAACAGATGACGGGAGAAACACAAGACAAATAACAGTGAATCATGACAATTTGTGTTCAAAGAGAAAAAATAACAAAAGAGAAGACAAATGCCATAAAGGAGAAGGTGAAGAAGCAGAGTGTAATTTGTTTATTTTGACATTTGTGCACTTTTTCTTCAATATTAAATGGATCCCAAACTCAAATCTGTGCATGGATACATACAGTCATGGACTCATAACCACAGAAAGGGTATGGCTCCTATGTCAAGCAGAGTTAAGTTTCTATCTAAACAGCATGTGCATCCTCACATATTCTATGTCTCCATTTTTTGTATAAATTGTGATGTCTCCTCATGGCCTCTCGCACTATGTGTATAAGTATTTAATCTTTCGATGTGGTTTGAATGAATTTAATGGTCTTATTTTATGTCAACATGATATTATATCAGCATTGCAAAGTATTACAGACAAAGATTGAAAAATGAGTTTCCAGCATTAATCTGATGCGAGTAAGATTGAAAATTGAACGTGAAGTAAATTGCACAATTTCAGATTTACTGGAAGAAATGCTCACCAGTGACAACATGTAATTTGTTGCTAGATTTATTTAGGGTAAAAGGGAACTGACAAAATCCCTATTTAAAGCATTTTAGCAAGATTGATTAATGGAGGAAAAGAGAAGCCTCATTTGGTGGATATCATGTGCAAAATAGATTAAAATGAATAAATGTATATTTTTTTCCAGCCTGTTGTGTTAGTATTTATTTATTGTCCCTTATTCATTTTAGATTGTTATTGAATATTGTTATTTATATAAGCAAAATATATTATTACGTATTGTATTTCAATGGGGATATAATTTATTTCAGCTGACAGTTACGGGCAAACAAGGTTTGAACAAGATCAAACTGAAATTCATGGCTGTTTAACACTTCTGTGTACAAATTTGAAGGCTGTTTATTGGATCAGTACAGGTAAACATCATATTATGCGACTACGCATTACTTTACGGAGAGCTTACGACCTACTAGTTAAGGCTGTGTCTCATTTGGAAGGCTGCATGCTAGGTAGGATGCGTCCTTTGAAGGCTGCATTATACCGAGTGTCGTCCTTTAAACAAGCCTCATTTAAACAAGACGGCCTCCGTAGGGGAAACGGAACGTAACATGGTTGCTATGACAACACTCTTTAACAAGCGCGAGCGCTTAGAGTGAGAAGGGAACAAAGTCCCTCTGGAAGGGAATGTATCAGGTACATTTTAGGAGAGTTATAATGATGAAAAGAGAAAAGAGAATAGATTTTACAGGTGTACTTTTAGTCTAATACTTTATTTTAATTGTATATTAATATAATTATACATATTAAA
Organism: Myxocyprinus asiaticus; assembly: GCF_019703515.2. Taxonomy (NCBI): domain Eukaryota; kingdom Metazoa; phylum Chordata; class Actinopteri; order Cypriniformes; family Catostomidae; genus Myxocyprinus; species Myxocyprinus asiaticus. The sequence continues at coordinate 32,473,326 of NC_059351.1, forward strand.
TACCCTGCACCCATCTACTGAGGTACTTCAACATTTTTTTAGACATTTCTGTTGAAGAAACGAGACAGCCTCGATGACGTATGCGGCCGACAATTGCGACCTCCACAGGATGCATCCTTCCAAACGAGACATAGCCTAAGTCTTGCCTTAAGAACAGGTGGTGCAGCCAAATTAAGCACTGACTTAGTTGCAAACTAACTAGTGGTTACTAAGCCCTTAGTGTGAACTTTGTCTCAACTTACCTGAGAACTTACACACAGCTGGGGCAACCCTACCCAGATCAGCAGCAGCGTGTGACTGCAGTGTTGCCAGGGTTTCATGCTAAATTGGACTAATTTGAAAACACAATTGCAGATTAATATCAAAGAATCACGGGTTGTGTTTGTGGGATGCTTTAAAAATGGACCGTGATCACCAAAAGGTCTGATGGTAGGCACTAAAGAATCAAAATGCAACATCTTATTCATGTATAATGATTCCCGGATTGTATATCTTGCAACCGCATGGGCACATCTTAACTATCAGTGTGTTGTCAGCTTTGCAGCAGTATCAGTACAGTCGGCAACGTTATTTTAAAAAATATAACATTCGCCCGCATGATACATTGTTTCCCGTGATTGTTGCTGTGTAAATATATTTATGCAGCAGCTGCAGATGCAGAATAAAGACAATAATATGAATAAGTAAAATATGGGAGAAAGTAGCCTACTGCAAAGACTGAAAGGTGGAAACGGAATTGAATTATCAGAGTCCAAACCAAAATAGAAAAACCTAATGTAAATAACTACTGGAAAATTTGGGGCATATAGACGTATGTGAGGCTAGTTCAGTGTGACACATATTGTAACATACAGGCATATTAATATTATTTCTCACTTAAAAAAAAACAAAAACCCATCTCATACGTAGTGATTCACAAAATAAATAAATAAAAAACAAACAAAGGATGAGTAAAAGAATCAAAAGCACACAAAATAAAAGTGTTGGTAATAAAAGAGATAGAAAACTAAATTAATAAATTGGCCTAAATATGGAAATATGCAAGCAAGCCTTGTTAAAACTCATTAATATACTGGCTACACTACTTAACTGGCATCAAGTTATCATTTTGTAACAGGTAAAGGACGGGCAAGGATTAGGCGGGAACCGGCTGAACAGTCGACATAAAGTTTAATGAGAAACTCAACATAAAACAACCACACACACACACATGCAGTGCGGCCGTGTGCATCTCTCTCTCTCTCTTGAACTGGCATCTCCGGCTCCCTTTTATCTCGCTCTCCTGCTGATCATCTGATTCAGCGCCAGCCGTACACCCTCCTCCCCCACCCGACTCAGGCCGGGGCACCACCGGACTGACTTACTCCTCCCCCCCCCATCTCTGGAGAGGAGATGCTGTCCTTCCGGCCGTCCTGTCCACTGGGAACCTGAGGGAGAGACGAGGGGAGGCATGGGGAGAGGGAAAGGGCGAGTGGGAGACACAGAAAGAGAGAGGAAAAACTTGCTCGCCAGGTCCACAGACACGCGTCGCCTGGTCCTCAACCGCTCCTCCCCTCTGGTGGACGACAGCTCGCTCCTCCCCCGGTGGATGGCAGTGAGCCCTCCAACTCCTGGCAGACGGAACCGCTCCTCCCCTTCTTAGCAAATGGCAGTGGTTCCTCCGGCTCTTGGCGGCCAGCAGCGACCCCTTCATCCACAGGCATACGGCCGCGGCTGCTCCTTTGGCCGGACGGCAGCGGCAAGGACTCCATGACAGCACATCCCTCCTCCTCCCCAGGTTTCGGCACCAATGTAACAGGTAAAGGATGGGCAAGGAGGAGGCGGGAACCGGCTGAACAGTCAACATAAAATTTTATGAGAATCTCAACATAAAACAAACATAAACACACACACAATGCAGCGCAGCCGCATGCGTCTCGGTCTCTCTCGAACTGGCATCTCCGGGTCCCCTTTATCTCGCTCTCCCGCTGATCATCTGATTCAGCCACGGCTGTACACCCTCATGGCCCGGCCATGCCCTCCTCCTCCTCATCACACATCTCGAAAGTAAATATGATATATTTGAATTTCTTATCTAATTTTGTGCCAAAATGTATTATTCTTTGTCAGTCCAATCAAATAATGGGTTAAGAAAAAGATTAAAATGTTGTTAAAATGTTAAAATATTAAAATATTGTAGTTGACCACAAACTGCCTTCTGTTTGTCTACTTCCATAAAGAAAAACATTAGTGTCCAACTCCACCTCTAGTGTAAAGAAACTATTTAGATTCACTTAGATTAGTTAAAAGTGGAGGTGTAGCACTTCAGATAAGGTAATAATGACCTCTCACACTTAATTCCTCCAATTGTGCCTTGCCTTTATAAATACAGAATGTATTCTAAAAGTATTCTTGTATTCTGAATATGTTACTTTTTATTTGATGTATTCAGAATACTTTACTGAATATATTTAAGAGACAGTATTCAGTTTTCAGCCCAGAATACTTTTTTTTAAGTAATCCGTTGAACCCTGAATGTGATGATGACAATACATGTCTAAATAAATGAGCAAAAACTAATAAGTGATTATCCGTGCTAGACCCCCTCATCGCTGCTTGACTTGGGCGAAATAAAGCAGTGTCACTTCAAAGATGTAACTTTATTTAGAGCACCTATTATGGTTTTTCAAATATTACCTTCCATGTGTTATATAGCTGTTTGTAAATGTAAAAAAGTCTGCAAAGTTTAAAAAAATCAAAGTGCACGACATATGGAGTTATTGATTCCCAAAAGATAGAACCGATTCTGGATACCTATAACGAGTCGTTAGTAATTCCAGACTTACTTTCTGTACTAACCTACATAATTTGGTAACAAAAAACCTGCCTCTGGTCTTCATTGGCTGCTCGCGATCAGCTTTGACCCGCCCTCAAACACTACACTAAGCGGTAGACCAATCACAACAGACTGAGATATCTGACCAATCAGAGCAGAGTAGGCTTTCTGAAAGGAAGAGTTTAGAATGAATCCTTAAGAAAGGACCATTGAACGAGCCGCTTTGAACACTGGGAAAAAGGGTAATGCTGCAATTTAAATTATGAGCAAATTAAAGTGTTTTTTTTTTATTTTTACCTTGGATGCATGTATTGTATGAGACCTTTAAAACAAAATTAGGCACGTTTAAAAACCATAATAGGTGCTCTTGAAAGAAAAATAACATGTTGGCTCTGGTAAGTAAACACGATCACTTTTGAAGATTAATAAATAGAAAAAAACGTTTGCCGCATCACACAGTGCAGCACACTGAAGGTATCTGGAGTTTTGGTCACAAACAGGGCAAACATGAGATTTTGACTTGATAACAGTCTCTTGACTAATTTCTTTCTTTTTTTCTTGACTGACTGACTGACTGACGCATGACGTAGAGAGCGGAACTAGCGTAAGAACCGCTGAACTGTTCCTGCTGTACTTCAGCACGGAGCGTAAATACTGAGACGCTCTGTCTTCAGAAATGTGGCGGTTTCTGCTGTGTATTCTTGGCTTCATCAGACTCTACTTAGATGGCGTGAAAGTTCTCCTTTACCAGCTTTTCAACAAGTCCTTCATCCTGCCAGGTTAGGATTTTATTTTTTAAGCATTTTTAGTTCTCTGACGTGAGGTTTTATTTGTGTGTGTGTGTGTGTGTGTGTGTGTGTGTGTGTGTGTGTGTGTGTGTGTGTGTGTGTGTGTGTGTGTGTGTGTGTGTCTTATAGCTGTCAAAAATGAACTGTACTGTACCAACTGACAACCTTTTTTATCGGGTTTCGGACCTTTCACAGTTTTAGGCTGCTGTTGCAACTTTCGTCGGCTCTGTTAAGTCTAACCTAAAAAATGAATAGTGCTTAAACATATTCTCTTTTCATTCAGTGTCCCATAGTTTGAGTTGCCCTTTCACCGTTATCAGAAAGTCACATGTTTTTACTTACAGCAGCGCAAAGCTCGTGGATTAGTGCCACATCCATCCACACAATGGACTCTTGTATCAGACATATTTTCAAGTTTCTGAACCCTGACGGGTTTAGTTAAAAAGAGAAAGGCATTAAAGCAACACTGTTTTAGCGCTTGTTAGCATTTTAACATGTTACATTTAATTGATGGGAAACAAAGCCTTACATTAATAATACTGTAAATGTAACTTTTGACTGGACACTTTACATAAACATTGAAATGACTGAAACAAGAACAACATTGACAAATTGCTTTGTCTCTTTTGCTTGATTCTAGATCAAATCTAACAAAACTTGTTAGTGCAGTTCATGCTTAAAATGTAAAAAAAAAAAAAAATAGAAAACAGGTCCTAATATCAGTTTTGATATCTATACAGATTTGTGTGTAGTATATATATATATATATATATATATATATATATATATATATATATATATATATATATATATATAATGTAGTGATGATACCAGTGGTGAATTGTCAGGGCCAGCAAAGCCTTCTCTGCTGGCCTAACATGCCAAATATATAATGTTTTCTCATCCTTTCATTCTCAATCACCTTTTTGCCTATGTATTTTTAATCGCTTTCCACTATTAATTAATCTACCAACAAAGAGAAAAACGAAATGTTTATCCAGTCAGAATTTATTCCTTGATGCTTACAAGTGAAGTGTGACAGCTGTTTCACAAATCGCATGCCGAATCCAAAGCAGCGCGTGAGTTTGTGCTCCACTCCGTCACGCCTTTAGAATTTCTGTAGAATCCCTCAACAGTGCAAATGAATGGGCATCTAAAGTCAGATTGTCAGGTTCATCAGCCAGTCAGATTGATTTATTTGTTCTTGGTGGGTGTGATCTTTAGGAAATGTCCCGGTCGAGGCCTTCTAGCTGGTCTTGAGTGACGCAATCACGCTTTAAGTGATGTATGTATTTCAAGAGCGAAAAGCGTAAGATCAAGCTGTCTGACGAGTTGGCTGTCATCACTGCTGGTATTGCCGTTGAGAAAGAGATCCTTATGGATTTAAAAACACGGGATGTTCTGCATGATCGTGTGATTGATTAATTAAACAGGAAAGGAGGACTGATTTTCACTTCAAGTAAATTGGTAAGTACTTTTTGCATTATTATAGCAACATCAGGAGTTTTCTAAGTGTAAATTAGGCTGCTGGAGCATTCAGTGTCAGATCAAGTTTTGAAAAGTATTGCTGCGTTCCATTGAACTCGGAAAGTCGGATTTTACAACTTCCTGCTAGGAAAAGTGCAATAGAATGCATCTTGAAGTCAGAATTACAACTTGTAGGCTCGTGCAGAAATTTTAAACTCTGAATTCGCCGAGATGCAGGTGCATGATGTCACACAAACATGTCACATCTCAGGGAGATATACAAAGTAAGTGATAAAAATGTACTTAAGTAATATCGATAAATGATTTCATTTCCACATTACATGATATTAAAGCTTGTTTAACAAATGCCAACAGAAACAGGTGTATAAAACATTATAATCTCTTTTGATAATCGTACACCTGGAGCACAAATGCTAGCGTTGCAGCATTGTTTATCAGTTGGGTTGCTAGGAGACATCTCTAATGAGAGTCAAACTCCTGCTAAGCTAATGGGAGCAGGGAATGGAATGCATTTATGGTCGGAGATATCAGGTAGGAATATTCCACATCCATCTTGAATGGAACGCAGCATAACCGTGTACCCTGAAGAAATGAAATTTATTGCAAGCAACATTTAAATCACAAATATGATTAGATAAATTTTTCCAGGTATTATAGACATCCTTGGTAGATTCATATGAAAAATTATGATTTTTTTTAAATGTCTGTTCGGGAGACGTTCATTTCACAAAACAGACATGCTGCAGTTAAAATTAGGCTTGTTTGAGCATTAAGTGTCATTTCAAGTTCTGGCTTTCGTGCGTGGACGTGTTTTTAAAATGTCAGTTGGTATTGCTAGTTAGCTGCGACATAATGTATGATGCCCAAAGGCATAGGGTATCTTATTCATTGTGAAACTGTGTTTTCTTAATGGCGTGAATCACACTGAAGGCCTAGACTGTAAATGCATGGCCCGCAAATGGTATTTTCAGTATATATACTGTATATTTATGTTTTATTTAAAATATCTGTGTAAGACTACTAATAATTCTTGTTACATGTTTTTCATTATTGTTAATATAGTTAACTGCATGTAAAGCAAAGAGTGAGGGAATGATATCATTAGCAAGCATGTCACAGGTGTGTTCCCAGTTGGTATGTAAAGGCCCCTGCATACTGCCTATGAAATTGAAGAACGAACGGGTGTGTCACTACATTTAGAACAAAATCTGTCCAAAAAGAAGGTGTTTGTTTCGGTGGTTCATAACAGTTCACCAGGGCAAAATCTTAGGAAAACCTCTTCTTACTGCCATTGGTCCACGTCATCGGTAGGTGTGACCTGGAGCTCCACCTACATTACTTTGAGGCAGAAAGCTAATTTCCATTTAGTCAGTTAAAGCTGTAATTTCTGCTAAACCAAACGCCTTTGAGTAATGTTGTTGGGGCACCCGGAACGCTCTAAACAACAACAGGAATTTTCAAAGCTCCAAAGAAAAAGAAAGCTTACTGTTTTTAAGAAAATTAACCTATGAATAGGTGTCTCTGCAGATTAAGCTGGGTATTTTAAGTATTTTAACAGAAAAAGTTACATACAGTACTTCAGCTTTAACATCAGTAGAGTTATTAGCAAACTGATACAAACTCGCCTACATCAGTACGATCGTTCTTGTAGTCACATTTTCCAAGGCCATGTCATGCATTATTTTTATTTATTTTTGTGTAATTAGTCTACAAAATAAATCAAATCTACTCAAATACTCTTAAGTGCCCATTCACTCTTTTGTTTTTTATGCTGCTTCCTTCATGTGCTTTCTGCAGCCGCAATCCATTCACACATCTGTCCATAGTAAGGTTTGCCCATCATCATTCAATAACACAGTGTAATCTAATCAGTGCATATTATGGTGGCGTATAGAGTTTTTGCTCATAAGCTCCATGAATTCAGAATGTAAACAAGACAAATTATACATTATCTAGTGCATATACAGTATATTAATTTAAATCATCATCGAGTATTTAAATAGCTTCTTTTACTGATCTCGTGTAAATTCTACCCATAGAATGAGGCATGAACTCAATCATGAATTGATAACACATTTTAATGTCATATAAGTTGATGTTTTAAAGGTAGTCTTGAGCGTCCTCATATTTAAATATACCTCTAAACACCTCCCACAACGGTGTGGCCGGTGTCTGAATGTTCGCAAACAGTGTGTCAGAAGAACTTTTTCATAAGTGTGCTGGGGCCTTAAGATGGTGAATCAAGTCTCTGCATTTAATGATCCTTCACACCATTGCACATTCAAGAACACTCATACATGAATAATGACACATTATGTCCCAAACAAGGACAGTATGTGTCAGGGTACAATCATTTTAGACAATATCCGGTAATATCTTTCCCATTATTTTCTTGCTTCCTGTCTTGCCCAGATTTGCCCAAGCAGAATGGAAAGGTTGCCATAGTGACAGGGGGGACCAGAGGAATGGGATATGAGATTTCCAGACATCTGGTCAGCCTCGGCATGCATGTGGTCATTGGTATAGTATCATCTCATAGCTGAATTTAGATCAGGGAACCAACACCAGTCCACTGATTAACTGAGCCATTCCTACAGATCAGTTCCTGTGGTTATGCAGTCCGTCGATCGACATCCTGCTACTTCTGAAATATTTTAAATATTTTCTTAGGTTACTAGTATGATTTGGTACTTGAGGAGAACATTTCTTCTTTTTCCTTGTTTTCCTGTTCTTCTATCCTTATGCTTGTCCTTTTCTTTTTCTTTCATGTCAGTCTACATTATCAAGAAGAGCACTCTCCTAGAGTATAGTGACAGATAAATGGCAATGAGGAGAGCCTTTGCAGGAGTAAATCTCCTCACATGTTCATTCAAATGCAGGACAGTAGGTCCTGATGATTTTCCCTGCATCACTGATACCCTCAGAGCGTATGCACAAACAGGGCTTCGACTTTGGGAGTTTGGGACCAAAGTTTTTTGGTCCAACTTTTTGTTATACACTTGCCTTAAGGGTTAGTTCACCCAAAAATGGAAATAATTTACTCACCCTCATGCCATCCCAGATGTGTATGACTTACTTTCATCTGCTGAACACAAACGAAGATTTTTAGAAGAATATCCCAGCTCTGTTGGTCCATACAATGCAAGTGAATGGGTGCCAACATTTTGAAGCTCCAAAATCCATTTAACCCTTGTGTGCTGTTCAAGTCTTTTTTGACCCTTCTTGATTTTTTTTCTTTTATAAAAAATGGTGTAATTTATCTGAGTGCTGCAAGACTTGGTGACTTTTTTCCACTAGCAATCTGAACACACAAAACAAATCTGGACTTGATTCGATAAGTCTAAGGGGTCATAAAAAAAAAAGCAACACTTGTGATGTTCTGGGTCATTTCTGACCCACCATAGGAAATTAATGGGAAATACTAAAATACAGAGAGTTTTTGTTTTTGTAAAATAAAAATCAATAAATCAGACACAATGCAGTACACCACCACACATAAATGAAGGGGTGAGACTATAAAACATCCACAATGCAGAAAACACACACACACACACATCCACACACACATACAGGTTTGTTTGACTATACAGGTGCATCTCAATAAATTAGAATGTCGTGGAAAAGTTCATTTATTTCAGTAATTCAACTCAAATTGTGAAACTTGTGTATTAAATAAATTCAATGCACACAGACTGAAGTAGTTTAAGTCTTTGGTTCTTTTAATTGTGATGATTTTGGCTCACATTTAACAAAAACCCACCAATTTACTATCTCAAAAAATTAGAATACATCATAAGACCAATAAAAAAAACATTTTTAGTGAATTGTTGGCCTTCTGGAAAGTATGTTCATTTACTGTATATGTACTCAATACTTGGTAGGGGCTCCTTTTGCTTTAATTACTGCCTCAATTCGGCGTGGCATGGAGGTGATCAGTTTGTGGCACTGCTGAGGTGGTATGGAAGCCCAGGTTTCTTTGACAGTGGCCTTCAGCTCATCTGCATTTTTTGGTCTCTTGTTTCTCATTTTCCTCTTGACAATACCCCATAGATTCTCTATGGGGTTCAGGTCTGGTGAGTTTGCTGGCCAGTCAAGCACACCAACACCATGGTCATTTAACCAACTTTTGGTGCTTTTGGCAGTGTGGACAGGTGCCAAATCCTGCTGGAAAATGAAATCAGCATCTTTAAAAAGCTGGTCAGCAGAAGGAAGCATGAAGTGCTCCAAAATTTCTTGGTAAACGGGTGCAGTGACTTTGGTTTTCAAAAAACACAATGGACCAACACCAGCAGATGACACTGCACCCCAAATCATCACAGACTGTGGAAACTTAATACTGGACTTCAAGCAACTTGGGCTATGAGCTTCTCCACCCTTCCTGCAGACTCTAGGACCTTGGTTTCCAAATGAAATACAAAACTTGCTCTCATCTGAAAAGAGGACTTTGGACCACTGGGCAACAGTCCAGTTCTTCTTCTCCTTAGCCCAGGTAAGACACCAGGAGTGGCATAACAAGAGGAATATGACAACTGTAGCCAAATTCCTTGACACGTCTGTGTGTGGTGGCTCTTGATGCCTTGACCCCAGCCTCAGTCCATTCCTTGTGAAGTTCACCCAAATTCTTGAATCAATTTTGCTTGACAATCCTCATAAGGCTGCGGTTCTCTCGGTTGGTTGTTCATCTTTTTCTTCCACACTTTTTCCTTCCACTCAACTTTCTGTTAACATGCTTGGATACAGCACTCTGTGAACAGCCAGCTTCTTTGGCAATGAATGTTTGTGGCTTACCCTCCTTGTGAAGGGTGTCAATGATTGTCTTCTGGACAACTGTCAGATCAGCAGTCTTCCCCATGATTGTGTAGCCTAGTGAACCAAACTGAGAGACCATTTTGAAGGCTCAGGAAACCTTTGCAGGTGTTTTGAGTTGATTAAATGATTGGCATGTCACCATATTCTAATTTTTTGAGAGAGTGAATTGGTGGGTTTTTGTTAAATGTGAGCCAAAATCATCACAATTAAAAGAACCAAAGACTTAAACTACTTCAGTCTGTGTGCATTGAATTTATTTAATACACGAGTTTTATAATTTGAGTTGAATTACTGAAATAAATGAACTTTTCCACGACATTCTAATTTATTGAGATGCACCTGTATTAGTGATCTCTCATTGACTTCCATTGATTTCATATCAGGCTAACAATATTTTCTATTTCCAAACGCTACCCCTGAACCTAACCATCACACAAACATGTGCACATAACCAGATTTGAAGATCAACATCATCTGATCAATTTAAGAGCTGTTTTTTTGTTTTTTGTTTTTTACTGACGAGGACATTTTGGCCCTAACAGGTGTAGACAAACCTGTCTATATATACCAAATGTACCACACAGGTCGAAGTCTGAGTCTGACCCCTGTGTGAAAAAGTTTATGATAGAAGTTTGATGTTTGAAGTAAATGATAGGTAACAAAATAATAACGCTGTCTTTTTTTTTGTTTGTTACACAGTCAGATTTGTCTGTGGAGCATTGTCATGTTTGACAGCATGTTGGAGCATCGTTGCAAAATCTGATTCTTCAACACAAGTGGTTTAGATAAAATGCAACAATTTGACAAATAATAGTTTTTTATTTTATAATGTCTAAATATATATCCAATGCATAACTTGTGATAACGTCTCTAAATTAATTTTGTTAGAACATGAGCTTATAGAGATCAGCCTATGCATAGAGCACTGAAGCAAGCCATCTATTGGCCATAGTTGTTATTTCATGTAAAAAAAAAATTTTTAAATTATTATTATTCCAACAGATGTCACCAGAGACCCCCAATGCATGACAAATTGTTTTGACACTTTAAATTTACTGAAATTAAGTTTTATTATTGAAGTGAATATAACATAAAATGTGCTTGTTTTATATGAAAATGAATGGTGTAATTTAAAGCTAACTAAGGTATAAATACCATAAAATCACCCCCCAAAATGCACAACTTGTTAAAGTGTTTTTACTTTAGTAAAATGAGTGTTATTACATATCTTTAAAAAAAATGTCAAAAAGGGAAAATATTACACATGTATGTTTGGGCCATTTTTGACCCGCTAACATCACAAGTGTGTCTCACAAACGAACAGTGCACAAGGGTTAAGGGCAACATAAAGTACACCAGCTGACTCCAGTGATTAAATCCATGTCTTCTGAAGCGATATGATAGGTGTGGGTGAGAAACAGATCAATATACACTACCGGTCAAAAGTTTTGAAATGCTTACTATTTCTTTATTATAATTTTTTTTTTTTATAAAAGTAAAGTCACCAAACTATGGAATAGCATAAATGGAACTATGGGAATTATGTTGTGACTAAACAAAATCCAAAATAAATCAAAACTGTGTTATATTTTAGTATCTTCAAAGTAGTAACCCTTTGCCTAAAATTTGCAGACATGTACATTTTCTCAACCAACTTCTTGATGTATCACCCTGGGATGCTTTTTAAACAGTATTGAAGGAGTTCCCACTATGTTGGCCACTTATTGGCTGCTTTTCTTTAAGATCATGAGAAACATTTCAGTCAAGTGTTTCAAAAGTTGTGTCTGGTAGTGTATGTCTTTTTTCCTTCACTTTCACTTTCTTTGTGCATATCGTCCCCTATTGGGCTGGGAGGAGAATTCATGATAAAAAAATTACTTAAAGGAATAGTTCACCCAAAAATGAAAATTCTCATCATTTACTCACCCTCATGCCATCCAAGATGTGTATGACTTTCTTCCATCTGCTTAACTCAAATGAAGATTTTTTAAAAATAATTTATCAGCTCTGTAGGTCCATACAATGCAAATGGATGGGTGCCAAAAAATGTGAAGCTCCGAAAATCACAGAAGTCAGCATAAAAGTAATCCAAAAGACTCCAGTGGTTAAATCAATATCTTCAGAAGGGATATGGTAGGTGTGGGTGAGAAATAGATCGCTTTCACTTTCTTATTCTTGTGTTTTTGGTGATTCAAATTCTTCATGCATACAGCCCCCTTCTGGGCAGTGAGAAGAATTTCAAGCAAAAAAAAAATAAATAAATAATAATAATAATATTGATCTGTTTCTCACCCACACCTATCTTATCACTTCTGAAAATATGGATTAAAACACTGGAGTCGTATGGATTACTTTTATGCTCCCTTTATGTGGATTTTGGAGCTTACAAATTTGGCACCCTTTCACTTGCATTGTATGGACCTACAGAGCTGAAATGTAATTCTAAAAATCTTCATTTGTGTTCTGCAGAAGAAAGAAAGTCATACACATCTGGGACGCCAGGAGGGTTAGTATGTCATGAGAGAATTTTCTTTTTTGGGTGAACTATTCCTTTTAATAGTTAAAGTGAGCCCTACTGTACATATATTATGGTTTTGTTTAGCTTGTGAACATTGGTTGTGTTATTTGTAAATTATGTCAAGTAGATTGTTATACATTTGTTATATGCCATTTGTCATTATTGTCTTTTTGCTGGTTAATAGATATAAATCCTACATGTGCTGTTGCATTCCATTGACTGGTGTGATAAGAACTTTATCATTAGTGTGTTTGCTAATTATACCAATCTTTCCTGTCATTTTCTTCTTTAGCTGGAAATGAGGAAGAGGAGGGTCTGGCAGCAGTAAAGAAGATTCAGAACGAGCTGAATCTGGTAAAAGGTGAGTCTTACAAAAAATGTAATGTGCCTTGTGTTTTTATCTGGTCTGCTAATGTTGTCTTACAATCTCATTGCAATCCTTCCTATTGTTGTTCTTTACAAACAAATGATCTCAAATTTGTTTTGTTGAGTAGTTTTTTCTTTTTATTCTTTTAAGTATATGTGGTATTTACATGTAAAGTGAGCATAGTTGAGAAGTTAATGTACTGGATGCATGTAAGAATTACGTGCTTAAATTCACACTGAATACATTATCATAATTGAATATGAAATGTCATTTGCAACCTATTTTTACTTCTGTATGGTAAACCAGGATGTTCAGTGACAAAAAATGATGGGCAGGATTTGATTTTAACCATCGGAAATTGATTGGATCATAACAACTGGGCGTTACATAGCAGAATGGAGCTTTGTGGTTGATGGGTTAAAAAATAGGAATTCTTAAAGTCATCAGTAAAGAAAAGACATTTGCAGACCGAGTAAGTTTTAAGTAGTAATTTTGGGATGGAAATATTTGAAAACACACCTCCTTGGCATCTCTGTGTGTGCTATGGTAGTTTCATGGGGTTTGACACAGCTAGCAGCAAATAGGTTTGAGGTGAGTGTTTAAAACTGTTGTTCCTAGCCCATGTCATCATGATGATGTCAGTTAAAAGGAAAGGCATTTAAATAATTTTAAGTATGCCAATTGCCAATACATTTTGTTTAAAGATTACGAAGACAGACATGTTTTTCTTTGGAACAGCTTGCACATATACTATATAAATGGCTAAAAGTATGTGGACAACACCTTCTAATTAATGAGTTTGGTGACTCCATTATTTCCAGTAAAGAAAAATCATAATGCTACTCCATACAATTGCATTGTTGGCTTCCAACATTGTGGCAACAGTTTGGATACTCATTTTCTGTTTCAGCATGACAGTGCCCCTGCACAAACTGAGGTCTAAAAAGAAATAGTTTACTGCGTCTGGTGAGTAAAGTGATAAAAATATAAATACATTAAAAAAAACATCCATCCCGGTTTGAAAACGCTCACTGATTGGGAAATGCCCATTTTTGTTCTGCAGAGACCTATTTTTCGTCCCTATTGCCCAACATCAGTACTTGGCCTAACTGATACTCTTGTGTCTAAATTAGAGCAAATTCCTTAAGCCATGTTACTACATACAGTATAGTGAAAACCCTTCCCAGAAGAATGGAAGCTGTTGTTGCAGCAAAGGGGAAATTGATGCCTATGATTTTGAAATTATATGTTCATCAAGCAGATATGGAGTGGCTCTGCACAGAATGTGGAACATTAAGAAAGTTAATTATAAAGGGGACTTCTGATTTAATGTTGACTATAAAGATTGTTTAGCTCATGAATTTTTGTTTTGATGAAAGAGTCATCAAAAAGCAATAGCTGTAGTTTACTACACATTTAAAAGCGAATAAAAATGAACATTAGGCGTACTCATACCATTTCATTTTATTCACCTGCTCCTGGTCACAGAACAATTTCTAAAAGTGGCCCCAAAGTTCCTTGGTGTAGACCCACCTCCATTAGTGACCCTGATCTTTACTTTATCCTTGGGGTGATAATTTTCTCCGTCATGACCTTATACCACTTGCAGCTAAACAGGAACATAATTCTTCTTGCCCTGATGGGACTGGTGACATCTATTGGGAGAGTGTGTGAGGGCAAGCAGATGAAAACCAGAGAAAAAGACAGAGATGTTTGATGCTTATTTTCACGGAAGAACCATAACCTCATTGTAATGCAGATGTGATATTCAAAGCTGCAGTTTAGATGAAGGCATGCTCACTTACCTGTTTTATCCACCCCTCCCCCATATGTATTTTCAACTGCAAGGCAAGAACAGGCCCATCATTTTTCACTATTAGCTGTCATTATCGGCTAATATTGAAGTTGAGAAATAATGCACTGGAGGGAAGCTGCCCTTCTACACAGATCTAGGGTCAGTTTGTCTAAAACCTTAACTTTAATAGCATTTTGAAATTGTGAAATTGGTCTTGGTTCAGAGGGAAGAAGAAAAATATACAGCAAAAATGTTGGACGTGTTAACGAGAAATGTGTCGGCTGTTGATCTGTGTGTGTGTGTGTGTGTGTGTGTGTGTGTGTGTGTGTGTCTAAGCAAGGCTTTTCACTCAGCATGATCTGTCAGTGTATTTCTCTAAGCCAGTTTAATAATGACACATGATCGCTCTTTACTCGACTAAAATCACCTAATGGGGGTAGACATCACATCCACTTATACAGAGCAGGTGATTTAGGAAAATAGGATCGCTGCTGTGCTGCCAAAGAGAAGAATTAACTGTACCCCAAATGACACACTATGCACTTACACTAACTATGTACTCGTCCAGTCTATGAATGAAGTGTGGTACTGTCCCAAATGGAACACTAATGGTTTTCCACTACACAGAAGCATCGCCATTTAACAGCTAAAGGAAATGACGTTTTAACTGCATGCAGTTGTTGCAGCTAGCTTTAGTGTTAGCCAACCTTATCTTTTAAAAAATTCACATATTCACACAGACTGAGGTGATGATAAATCATTCTACTCACATTTATAAGGTGCTGCCTTAACAGAAGTTTTGTTATTTGCCACATTCACCATTGTTGTAATTAATTGTTTTGTCAGGCCAGCATTGCGGCTAGGTAACTCCGCCCCCTTCTGGTACATAGGACAATTGTGACCACTGAGGGGATGGGACGATTTGGTTATCTCACAATTCGGTTCGATATACGAAATGAGGTTCACAATTAGATATTATCTTGATTCGAAATAGCAACACTGGCACAAAGTATGACAGATTTGTATTTCTAGTCAAATTTTGAGCAAAATGCAAATTGTAATTTCTAATCAAAATAAAAGCACAAAGTTCAGTAGGGCTTTGTGAAATCAGTTTTATTTTTCCCCAAAATTCTGTTTTCAGTTTAATGTTTTCTGAATTCCATGTTTTAAAGTTGTATTACATTTTATTATTAAAAAACTGTCTAATCAAAGTCAGAACTTAAATCAAATGAAAACAGAACAGTTACTTTTTAGAATACCATTGTATTATTTTTGTAAAATGAAGTGCTTGCAGATCCTCACAGAACATTCCAAGTCACAACATTGGAGTTTTTGTCAAAAAAACAGTGCTGCACAGCAGAGCATCACAGTATTATTAAAAACATTTATGAAAATTATTTAGTACAACTGTACTCTTGCTTGTGAGATATTGCTTAAATATAATGTACTATTATTTATTAATACTACATTGAATATTACATTTAACTATACAGTAGTAATATATTTCTGTCGCAATTTCTTCAATTTCACTAGTTTGTATATTTTTGATGACAGCTTCTCACTCTCTAATAGGCAGATCGCTATATGGCTTTATGTGCTTATTAAATCACAAAAGGCTGCAATTTAAGTATATAAATGTAGTCTGCATGTGCTGCATGCCTTACAGTGAATAAATGCTCTGTGTTTATCATCCACACACACTCCACACACACACATACACAGAAGCTTGATGCTAAAGATGCTGTGTTATCAGTGTATGAGCGGCCGGCTTCACACATTCACTTTAAAGTGTGCAGCACATGCACACTATAATTAATTTAATTAATATAATTACTCATCTGAGTAAATCTCAGCCTCTTGTGGTTGGGGCATATCATGATTTTACTTTGATTAATTGTGCATTTATCTCAATTATGACGAATTCTATTACATTCCGCATTTATAGTTAAATTCTCTCATCATTTACACATTCCATCATAATATCCCAGGTGTGTATGACTTCCTTTCTTCACCAGAACACATTTGTTTCACATACTGACTGAGTGACTGTCTAAGTCATCCCTGCGACTCCAGCGGGTACATTTTTGTCTTCTAAAGTGATACGATTGCTTTTGGTGCAAAAAAAAGATCAATATTTAAGTACTTTTTAACTATAAACCACCTCTTTTGGTAAGCTTCACGAGAGAGTGGAGTTCACGCGGTCTCTCGTGTGACGTATTCGTGTTGCCATGTTATGGATGTAATCTCATGTTCTTCTCTCGGTTGAGACATCCAGGATAAGCACACAAACGCACCATTGTGAGTAAAGAAACAAGATACAAATCTAAACCAAAACCAACAAAGCTTCTGTACAGCTTTCCTTCTACTCATTTGTATACAGCGCTGCTCTTCCGGTTGTGTCGCTCAGTTCTCACGTCTCACGTGCCAATGCAATTATGTCACACGCACATACCACTGCTGACTGGAAGCAATGATTTAGAGTTAAAAAGTACTTCAGTATTGATCTTTTTCGCACCAAAAGCGATCGTGTCGCTTTAAAAGACATTAATTCAACAGCTGGAGTCATATGGATGATGTTTAAGCTGACTATCTGTTCTTTTTGAAGCTTCTAAAGTCGAATCACCATCCACTTGCATTTTAAGGACCTACTGAGCTAAGATGATTTTCTGTTTATCTTAGGGATGCACCGATCCGTTCCGATATTGAAGCTTTTAGACAGATCGGGTATCAGTCCGACGAGCCCAATCCAAATCCGATACTGTGTGTTAGTCATGTTCGTTACTGTCAAGCTCAAAAAATGCCAAAAGATCCATAAAAACCTGAACAATTTAGAAAGTAGAAAAGTTGGCTACATTCAGGCTGAACAGGTGCTGGACAAGCAATATGACTGAACAGAACATTCCTGAAAAATATGATGCAATCAAAACTATAACATTCAAGGGAGAGCACTGTACGGTTTTACATAACTTAGAGATAGTCTGTGTCTTGTCAAGTACCCGTGTGTTGTTTTCATACTTCAAAAGCCAAAGTGCTGCCACACTGGTGATTTCTAGCCTAGACGGAGCATGCTTAATCTCTGCTTTGGGCGTGTTGCTGCTGTCTGCAGCCATTTTCAAATAACGGAAACGGGTTTAGCGAAGTACGGCTGCTATTTTACATAAGATGGAGATTGTGCCCTCTGTTGTATGGTCTAAATAGTGTAAAATAAAGCAACAGAAAGCTTGTAATGATTTACGTGTCATTTCATTTATGATTATATGGACAGAAAACCATTTTTTCTGTCCATATAATCCATTTTTGTTGCTGATTTTGAAATATAAATTTTGCTTCGATATGGTTAGTCATTTTTTTTTTTTTTGGTTCACAATATATCAAAATTCGATACAGTATATTGTCCCATCCCTACCACTAAATGCATGAAGTGTCCAACGCTCCACATGCCTTATTTTGGTTAAAGCAGTGTGAAAAACCCTGCGAATGGTTGAAAATGTGAGGTAACCAGTTGTTGAAAAGCTAAGCGCTCCATGCACTAAGTATCGAGGGGGTGACCAGTTTTTGAAGCACTGAGCGCTCTATGCACTAAATGTTGAAGTAGTACATCATCCGGGTACTTGTAGTACACTTTTCATTGTATTTTCAGTGTAAACATATTGAATATGGAATAGTGCTGAAGTACGTGATTTGGGACACTAACCATTTGTATAATTAGAATTAGAATAGGGTCAGAATGCTTTGTAGTTGAGCAGCCATATTATATACAGTGTGTGATGTTTAATTCTTAACTGCTGAACATGTGAGTTGAACGTTCTGAATGTTGCCAATGTTCAGTTATTGTTAAAACTGATTGCTGGGTCAGAATGATGCTGGTTTAAAACCATTTTGTTGGGTTCTACCGGTCACACTTGATAATGTTTACCTTATAACATTTGGCTTTGCTTTTGAATAACAGGAAATTGTTGACTAAAAGCACACATATTGCATCAACAGAGGCTTCATTATGACCCATGCTGATGTCCATTAGGAAATGAGCTGAATTGAACTTAAACTAAATGCAGTGAATTAAATTGACCTATCCCTGGCCCTGACTGAAGTGATTGGAGTTGAAGTGAATTGAATTTGGATGATTTGAACTGCTCAATTGAACCAAACCACCCAAAATGGCACTGGCCAAGCTCATCACGGGGTCACGTTGACCCTTTACTCTGTGGCTCCAGAGATAGTGTCCGTCTCAGACAGATAGTGCTGAGTGACTGAATCAGGGCAGAGCGCTGCTGGCAGACACACTCGCTACACGCTGATCCGCTCTCCTCTCTCTTGCCCTGACAACACAAGGCAGACACGCAGGGGGCTATACACCCTGACAACGCGTTATGGATTCAGTCATTCTGAATGGGTGGACAGTTATATTCCCAAGGCTGTTTCCACCCATCCTCTACTTGTCTCTCTCCATGCAGCTGCCTTGGCTCCGGATCTATGGCTTGATGTTCGACTGACTGGGGCCTTTGTAGCTCATCACAATGGTTTTTATTTCTCAGAAATCATCTTTGTTAGATGTGGTCATGGAGCCTGCCATAATTACACATGCTATTGGGATTTACTGTAGTTATTTGACCAAGCTGTGCTGAATTGCGGGGCCATTGAATATCTGTTTATCTGTCTATTACTCTTGCACTTTGCAAAGGCTGTATCCCAATTCACGTGCTGTCTGTCCTAAATAGTTTGCAAGGTTAGGATTAGTGTGTCCTAAATTATAGTGCATTGAAATAGTTTGCCAAAGGTGCTTGAAAGGTATACTTTTTCATGTTTGCTTTTTGGGTTAATGTTGTTCACCCTTGTGCTACGGAAGAGTTTTATGTTTTTTCTGATGTTCAGTTGTAGAAAAATGGCAAGTAATGTTGCTATTAGGTATTGGAATCCTAAACCATTTAATGATTCTGGTTTGGATTCTGATTCTTCTTAATGGTCATTCCAGTTCTTTAACATTTCCATTATCGGTTATATGTAACAAATCAGAAATAAGTTTAATAAAATTCTTGTGAATGGCATGTTAACAGACTTTTTAGAAGCATAATTGCAATCCAGTAATTTAGCCTAACTATAGCCTACATTTAAATAAAAATTCTAAACAAACAAAAATGTATAGCATATTTAATAAATGTATTCTTTCATAAAATGTATACTTATTACAACAAAACTCAAAGTCATTCGATCAGGGAATTGGACTACACTGGATGTGCTGTGTGTTTCACGCTGTAGATTCAGTAGTGGTGCAGCGCTGGTGCAGCATTGTGTGGCAGGAAACAGTCAGAGCACTTTAGTATGGCGTTTCGTCCTCATCAGCAGAAAATTGCATGTCCAGGAACCATTGACCAAAAGTCATAAATCCTATGGTTCCGAGATAGATAGACAGATAAATATATATATATATATAATATATATATATATATATATATATATATATATATATATATATAGATAGATATATATATAGATATATATATAGATAGATAGATAGAGGGGCAGTGGTGGCTCAGTGTTTAAGGCTCTGGGTTACTGATCAGAAGGTCAGGGGTTCAAGCCCCAGCACCACCAAGATGCCACTGTTGGGCCCTTGAGCAAGGCCCTTGATCCTATCTGCTCCAGGGGCACTGTATCATGGCTGACCCTGCACTCTGACCCCAGCCTAGCTGGGATATGTGAAAAGAAGAATTTCACTGTATATGTGCAAATGTATAATGTGTGATAAATAAAGGAAATTATAATTATAAATTTAGCTAAGGCTGTCACAATCATGAAATTTTAGCTGACAGTTAACGTTAAACATTAACATTTTAATTCACTTACACTGTAAATTTAATACACATAATAAACAGGCAGATTATATATATATATATATGAATTTTTGAGTCCAAAATATCAAGAATTTTTCTCAGGGTTACACCACATGAAAAAAAATGTGCCTTTTCATAAACATGTCAAAATCATTATCAGATGTTTTTTAAGCATCTTCCTTTCTACACCCGTTGAGTGCTGGGCATTCCAATTTCTCCCATTCATTTTAATAGAAGTGGCCCGTCTATACTAAATAGTCTCAGTACCAATGTTTATCTCAGCAAACTAAATACTGACAAAACACTATTTTACTGTGTTTTATAGTTTTTATGGCCAACATAAACAACAAAATGTTGGTTACACCCAAAGATTTTGATTGGGTGGACAAAAAGCATTTTAAAATATGAATCATATTTTAAATCAGTTGTTTCACTGTTTATTTATTTAAGAAATAACAAATATTATTCTGCACTAGTCATGCCAACATTTATTTTTTCAGGAATTTCAGATTTTAATGAGACTTTGACTTTCTAGATCGTTGTCCCACTGCAGACACGAATAATTTATACTCCAGTCTACTACTTGACCATGTTTGAAAGTGTGTGAAACATTTGAAAATTGTGGCGTAAGTTTCATGTGAACACTAGGAAGGACAAGTCAACCCATCGCAAACTCAGACATACCTGCCAGTGTTTTCAGAAAACCGGTGTCTTTTTTCACAGTGGAGAGGGAGCTTGCATGCTCAAGGTTACCAGATTGTGGGACTAAAGCATCACCCTGGCAGCATATATTCAAACTGTACAAGTGTCCAGATCTGATTGTGGGATTTCACCTATAGAAATCTGGCGACCTCAAACATGTCGAAATCTAATTCTGACTGGCTAATCACCCTTATTTAAAGTCTGTTATTTATCAAACGTATTAATATTAAATATTTTACTTGCATGATTAATTCTAAGTAATACATGACACAATTGATCTAAAGGGGATGGTAAGGGGGGGATGGTAGTTTTACAAGGGGGATGCTTTTTGGTATTTCTTGCAACAAGGGGGATGGCATCCCTTCGCATCCCCCCTCAACTCGAGCCCTGTCTGTACATAATTGTCAGTAGAACATGGTGAGAGTTTATTGTTTGAGTGTGGTATACCTGTTGACAGCCAGTTGGCAGCTGATGTGAGCAACAGACGTCTGCACTGTCAGAAACAACACAGAACCTTCTGGATCCTCACCAGTGGAGTCACTGCTTGGTAGAATATCTGCTTGAGGGCTTGTTTCAGGAACGACAGCACCCTACCGCCTGATGTAATTAGGCAGACGCCCCAACATATGTGCAAAACACAAATTGTGTGTCAAAGGTTCACTACAGTTGTTTACAAGTTGTAAAAAATTTTAATATACAGATACTCATGCAAATGTACCAAGCAGGAGGTTCATACATCTGTGAGGTGTCAGATACAGAACATTGTAAAACAGCCTGAATGTGATTGCATGTCAGTATGTGTTACCGTCTGTTTTTGTGTTTTTGTATGTATGTGTGTGTGCTTCGAGATTCTAAACCATTGGCCAATTTATAAAATACCAGAAATATATTTTTTTTCTCTGAGAATTAGATGTGTATATGCTAATTATTAAACCACCATCAAGTCTTCTTATAATAATTATAATTATAATTAATAATTATAATTATAATTATAATAATTTATAATTATAATTATTATGTGATCTTATGTGACCTCAATAGGTTTACTGTAATTTATTTTCAAAACCTTTGACATTTATGTCCCTTTTGGAGACAGAAACCATTGGAACTCTTCTGGGAAGGCTTTCCACTACATATTGGAACAATGCTGTGGGGATTTGCTCCCATTCAGACACAGTATCAGTGAGGTTATGCTTTGATATTGGGCGATGGAGCCTAATCTGGAGCGCAGTCTGTGTTCCAATAGACCTTTTTTCATGCATCCCTGTGTCGTTACATCCGACTCTGATAGTTGTGTATAGTGATGGGAAGTCCAATTTCTTTTCCGCGAACCGGTTCTTTCGCATGGTTCATTTCAATGAACTGGTTCAAAAAAACGATTCACCAGTTAATTTACGTCATCGTGTAATGACGTCACTTTATATAATGCTAATATGCCAGTGTCATAGAATACACGCACAAACACATTCAATAAACCATATGTAAGGGCATATTGCTGATTATAACATTTTATTTAATTAAGTTATAATAATAATAAGGGTGTTTATTGTCATCAGTGTTTCATTCTGTGATCTAACAATACATCCTACATTAAAGTTTTGCACCTAAAGCACCCAATACTGACACTGATATACAAACGTGGATGTTCTACACGTTTAAAGCATAAAAAGTGATTAAACTATGATCCAGCTCATCACAACTTCAGATATAATCTGCATGCACAATACTTTATAGTAAAATTTGTTTACATCTCTCGACTGAAACGTTTAGCCCCCTCATTCAAGTCCTCAGTTCACGCATGCTCATCAGCTGCTCACTGATCAGCAGTTCTCAGTATTATGTCCGAAAGAGGCGATTCTCAGTTCATTGTACTGGTGACTCGCAAACTGCTGTGATCGACTCAGTGTACTGCAGATGCGAGAGCTGCTGTCCTCGGATCAGTGCTAATAACATGATTAGATACGGTAACAGATAAACCTATAATACATGAGAGGAGGGTGTGTGTGGGGGTGTGGGTGTATGGGGGTGGGTGTGGGTGTGTGGAGAGAAGGAGTGCACAAAATGGCGGACGTGGCTCTCATGGAGAGTGTGTCACGCGAGATTTCCGGCCAGAGAATGTGGGCAGAGAGACTGGTTAATGGCATTTGCCCGTTTAACACGTCTCTGCTGGTATGATAACTTGGGGACAAAGCTGGGCTCTATCGCCAAGTTATCTGTTCACCAAATGTGTGTGCGGGTATGTTTGTGAAGGGTCGTGTGTGTGTGCAGTTAGTAATGAGAGAGAGAGAGAGAGAACAGGGCGACGGCACCAAAGCCGGTTTTAGTGATCGTGGAAGAGACGGCAACCGTTAGTTTTATCACTCAGAGATGCGGTGAACGGCTCGTAATCCATCCGCCACGGTCATTGATTCTTTAATGGATAAACTCAGTGTGCCGGTCTCACCCGCGATGGTAGAAATGCACAAACAGCCCAACATGGTTGGACAACAACACAGCAAATCTCATTAGTGGTAACAGAAAGTTTCAGTAGTACTTTGAGTATTATTAGCAGTAATGAGTGGGCTCGGTGGTCCGTAAACTGTACAAGCAATAACCTTGATGCACAAGAATAACACACTATAATCTGTCTCTGCCTAGACTAATGTGAGGATGCTGGTAGAATGTGTGTTCGTCCGTCGGTTCTTCGAAGCTTGGGTGCTGATGGGAGGCTGTTTCCTCGCTCTGTCGGCGGGTGGTACGGCGCTGATTCTCGGCGGGTTGGAGATATCAGCGAAGTCGACTCGGTTGAAGGAGGAAGATAAATCTTCTTTCTTCACTTCTGCAGGCAAAAGGGTGAGATGCGGATTGCTCAGCGGTCTCCTTCGGATCCGTTAGCGTGCTCGGTGGAACCTGGAGAATCTCGGCTCATCCAGCGAGATGGAGATTGTATGGCCAAAGTTCAGGTACAGTTGCAATCGAAATTATTCAACCCCCCCAAGACAGTAAGGATTTACAAAGATAAGCTGATGACCCAGAATTTTTAAACTTTACATCTATATCAGTTGAGTGACACATTCAAAGTCATAGTGTAAATATATAACCTAATATTTCTAAATAGCAGAAATTTTAAAAAATACAGCCATGTCATAATTATTCAACCCCTATTGCATGTAGCTGTTTCTTAAATATGTAAGGCTACACAAGTAATTGTTTTAAAACAAAATTAAGTCATCAATCTGCAATGGCACTTAAGTTTTAAAATTTAAGTTTTGCGTTGTAAGCAAAAATGTATTTCTATGCAAAAAATGCAATTAAAAATAAACTGTCTGAAAAGCTAATAGAGGAGATTATTTCATTACACAAGAAAGGTCTTGTCTAAAAGTACATTTCAGCACCATTCATACATTTTTTAAATATGGTACAACAGCAACCTTCTTGGGGTGTTGAAGAAAGCAAAACTTCCCCAAGGGAAATGTTGACTCCAGTTGACTGAATATTCAAGAAGTAATTAGGAAAGACCTGTGGAGTCCTGGAAGAAGGTTTTATAGATGTATGACACTAAACTGAAAATGAGTTTTAGACCCATAGGTTAGCAGTACGTCTGGAGTAAGATAACAAGTTGATGACAAGAACAACACCATCCCCACAGTCAAGCATGGAGGTGGGTCAGTCCTGTTATGGGGGTGTTTTGCGGCTGCAGGAAATGGCTATTCTGACTATGTGACTGACACCATGGATTCTTTCAAGTATCAGGCCATTTTGGCATGAAAAATGTGATGCCTTCAGTGTGTAAATTGAAGCTCGGTGATCACTGGACATTCCAGCAAGACAATAACACCAAGGATACATCCAAGATGTCCAAAATCAGGTTCAGGGATAGGTCGGAGTGTCCTTAAATGGCCCTTTCAGTCCATCATTAAAATCCCATTGCAAACCTTTGTTGGGGTTTCAAGGAAGCAGTGGCAGCACAGAAATCAAAGAATGTCAATGAGCAGGAAGCTTTTGCTCATGAGAAATTTGTAAAAATTCACTAGAGAGGTGTCCGAAGCCTGAGAACACTTAACTGAAACATATATTTGCTGTTATTAAGGATAAAGGATGCTCCACAAATGATTGACTTTGGGGGTTGAATATTTTTGACATGACATTTGTGGTGAGAATTAGTTATTGTTTATTTTAAAATTTGGGTAAACTGAAAAAATCACTCAATGGTGTATTAAAAACTTACTTTGACTGTTTACTGAGGTTTTAGTTGATGTGTTTTAATTCACATCACCAGAATGTATTGCTGGTCAGGGGGGTTGAATAATTTTGATTGCAACTGTACGTACGTTACTTCCTTGGGCAGTGAGGCTACACCTGGGAGCAGCAGGGCTGCAACTAGACGTGGCGAATACTGTCGCTGGAAGCAAACTTAGGAGAGATTTCCGGGGTGTTATACTCTCAATGACATCATGGTTGAGTAACACGTTCTGTCGTGCGTTTCATCCAATAGGAGTTGAGAGTTTGATCCTTCAGAATTTCACACCTAGGTGTAAAGTGAGCAAGGCATGATGGGATCTGTAGTCTGTTTGGACTCCCTTTGTTTGATTTTGGCACTATTTTTGTATCAGGCTTTGAGTGTTCCTACAGGCCCCAGTCAGGCTTTACGACTGTGTGTAGGCCTGCCTTTGTCTCCTGTCTGAGCACATGAGGCCCAACATATTTTTGCATTCCATAAAAAAAACAAGGAGTCTGAACTACTGCTTACATAGACATGCATTCTTCCCCCTTGAAGATGCACAATCTTCAAATGCATACTTTCATCAAGTCGAATTCCATAAAACCATTTTCTTTATTTCATCATCCCAGGAAAATCATCAGAAACTGAGGTAAGGTTGTTTAGATTACAATTTATCTGAAACATTTACATCAAAAGCAACAATAATTCTGCTCTGTGGTCGCTGCCATTGATAAAGGATAATCCGGAAGTTTCATAACACAACAATGCTCAATGGAGCTAACTGGAACTAGCCTGTGTGAAAAAGGTCTATTCATCCCAAAAGTGGTTCAGGTCTGGGCTTTATGTAGGCCAATAACATTCTTCCACACCAAACACAGTAAATCATTTCTTTGTGGACCTCACTTTGTGCATAGGGGTATTGTCATGCTGGAACAGAGAAGGGCCCTCCCCAGACTGTTTCCACAATGTTTGGATGCAAACAATTCTGTTATTGTATGCCACAGATAGAATTAATGTTTCAAACCTGCCAGTTAGAAGGGGGTGTCATATGTAATATTAGTGACATTGCAATTGTGACATCAGCAGAGAAAAATCGAGCATGTTCCCCTCTGTATCTCTGCCTCTTATTGATCTACTCCCTGTCTTTCTGTCTTGATGTGGAGAGATAAATCTTATCATCTCTCCTAAGATTTACCATCCATTCGGCATCCTCATCTAAAATTTTAGAGACCTGGGCCCATATTTACAAAAAAATGTAAGGCTAAAATGAGCTCCTAACGCTGAAATTTAGGAGCAGCCTTTAAAAATTAGGGGCATGTCACTCCTAATTTTAGGACTCGTAAAATTTTCATCTAAGAGTAATTCATGAGGCATTTTAACGATAAAAGTAACTCCTAAACCCAGGACAGTAAGAGTGTCTCACATATGATCTGAAGCATGCCTACTGTCGTCAATCCACATTAAAAACAATGTTTTAGAATATTATTATGACATAAACCTTTTAAAAAGGTATCACCTGAATCGCAATTGAGTGGATGTTTTTTATAACATCCACTCAATTAATAATGTTAATCTAACATTATTATATTATAAACATTATAATATTGGCAAGAGTGCAGTATGGCCCTACATCAGCACTGCTAAGATTCGGCTGCAGGTAATCACAGCAGTTCAGATTTAGGGCCATATAGCATGATTGCGAGTGTAATCAACAGTTCAATGAACAAGTATATTAAAAAGAAAAATTAGGAAAAACTGAGTACAGTCACAAAAAATGCATTTGTGCATGGCACACGACGGATCAGAATCTGCCGTTGCTGGTTCAAACCAAATGATGCATCCGAGCCTCTCAAAAACATCACTTTAGAACTTGGATCACAGCTTGGGCTGTTTCTAACAAGTTATTGGAGAAGCAAGGATGGGTGGGTGGGTGTGTGTGGGGGGGGTAGAGAGAGAGGGAGAGAGAGATCACCTGTTGCCACTCCCAAGCAGAGATGCTGTAGTGTGTTAGTCAGCTTTCTGAAGATAATGTCATTTTGGTCAAATGCACCCTAGAGGGGGTATTTCGCGGTAGCTGGTGCACAAGAGTCATTCACAATAGAAACTGCAATCTCATTTTTAACAGTATGTCCTCGACAATGTGGAAACTCCGGTAAGAGGTAAGCGCATTGAGTTTTTGTAATTAATCAGTCTGTTATGTCTCTCAGCTGTGATGAGCCTTAATGCTGAAGTTGTTTAAAAAATTTTCCAACTATTGTTTACAGACAGATTGTTTCACTTTAATTGACTATATCACAATTCCAGTGGGTCAGAAGTTTACATTAAGTTAACTGTGCCTTTAAGCAGCTTGGAAAATTCCAGAAAATTATGTCAAGCCTTTAGGCAGTTAGCTAATTAGCTTCTGATAGGCTAATTGGAGTCAATTGGAGGTGTACCTGTGCATGTATTTCAAGGCCTACCTTCAAACTCAGTGTCTCTTTGCTTGACATCATGGGGAAATCAGCCAAGACAGGTGTGTGTGTGTGTGTGGTTAAACAGACCTTTTCTATGTGGATTGTGTACCGATTGTGGTTGTGAGAATGCTGTTTGTAGACTACAGCTCAGCACTCAACACCATAGTGCCCTCCAAGCTTGATGTGAAGCTCTGGGCTTAAACAGCTCGCTGTGCAGCTGGATCCTGGACTTCCTGTCAAGCAGTCGCCAGGTGGTTAGAATGGGCAGCAACATCTCCTCATCACTGACACTTAACACTGGAGCCCCACAGGGCTGTGTTCTCAGCTCACTCCTGTATTCCCTGTACACACATGACTGTGTGGCAACACATAGCTCCAATGCCATCATTAAGTTTGCTGATGATACAACGGTGGTAGGTCTGATCACTGACAATGATGAAACGGCCTACAGAGAGGAGGTGCACACTCTGACATGCTGGTGTCAAG
Source organism: Myxocyprinus asiaticus (assembly GCF_019703515.2). Taxonomy (NCBI): domain Eukaryota; kingdom Metazoa; phylum Chordata; class Actinopteri; order Cypriniformes; family Catostomidae; genus Myxocyprinus; species Myxocyprinus asiaticus. The sequence continues at coordinate 32,501,579 of NC_059351.1, forward strand.
AGCACAACCTCTCCCTCAACATCAGCTAGACAAAGGAGCTTGTGGTGGACTTCAGAAGAAAAGACAGAGAACACAGTCCCATCACCATCAAATGGAGCACCGGTGGAGAGAGTCTGCAGCTTCAAGTTCTTCGGTGTCCACATCACTGAGGAACTCACATGGTCCAGTCCACACTGAGGCCGTTGTGAAGAAGGCTCATCAGTGCCTCTTCTTCCTGAGATGGCTGAGGAAGTTTGGAATGAACCATCACATCCTCACAAGGTTCTACACCAGCACTGTAGAGAGCATCCTGACTGGCTGCATCACTGCCTGGTACGGCAATAGCACAGCCCACAACCGCAAAGCCCTGCATAGGGTGGTGCGAACTGCCAGACACAGTGAGCTTCCCTCCCTCCAGGACATATATACAAGGCAGTGTGGAAAAAAGATCGAAGGATCATCAGAGACTCCAGCCACCCAAGCCATGGGCTGCTCTCACTGCTACCATCAGGCAGACGATATCGCAGCATCAGGACCTGCACCAGCTGACTTCATGACAGCTTCTTCCCCCAAGCAATCAGACTTCTGAACTCTTGATCTCTCACGATCAAGATACATCAGCGCTGCACTTTATTAATCTTATTATCTCACACTGGACTGTCATAAATTATATTCTCTTAACAACACACTGGCAACTGACTGTCAACCGACAGCCTGAATGTCAGTACAGCACAATACAACCTACTGTACATTTTATACACTATATTGCCAAAAGTATTCGCTCACCCATCCAAATAATTGAATTCAGGTGTTCCAATCACTTCCATGGCCACAGGTGTATAAAATGAAGCACCTAGGCATGCAGACTGCTTCTACAAACATTTGTGAAAGACTGGGCCGCTCTCAGGAGCTCAGTGAATTCCAGCGTGGTACTGTGATAGGATGCCACCTGTGCAACAAGTCCAGTCGTGAAATTTCCTCGCTACTAAATATTCCACAGTCAACTGTCAGTGGTATTATAACAAAGTGGAAGCGACTGGGAATGACAGCAACTCAGCCACGAAGTGGTAGGCCACGTAAAATGACAGAGCGGGGTCAGCGGATGCTGAGGCGTATAGTGCGCAGAGGTCGCAGAGTCAATCGCTACAGACCTCCAAAGTTCATGTGGCCTTCAGATTAGCTCAAGAACAGTGCGTAGAGAGCTTCATGGAATGGGTTTCCATGGCCGAGCAGCTGCATCCAAGCCATACATCACCAAGTGCAATGCAAAGCGTCAGATGCAGTGGTGTAAAGCACGCCGCCACTGGACTCTAGAGCAGTGGAGACGCGTTCTCTGGAGTGACGAATCACGCTTCTCCATCTGGCAATCTGATGGACGAGTCTGGGTTTGGCAGTTGCCAGGAGAACGGTACTTGTCTGACTGCATTGTGCCAACTGTGAAGTTTGGTGGAGGGGGGATTATGGTGTGGGGTTGTTTTTCAGGAGCTGGGCTTGGCCCCTTAGTTCCAGTGAAAGGAACTCTGAATGCTTCAGCATACCAAGATATTTTGGACAATTCCATGCTCCCAACTTTGTGGGAACAGTTTGGGGATGGCCCCTTCCTGTTCCAACATGACTGCGCACCAGTGCACAAAGCAAGGTCCATAAAGACATGGATGAGTGAGTTTGGTGTGGAAGAACTTGACTGGCCTGCACAGAGTCCTGACCTCAACCCGATAGAGCACCTTTGGGATGAATTAGAGTGAAGACTGCGAGCCAGGCCTTCTCGTCCAACATCAGTGTCTGACCTCACAAATGCGCTTCTGGAAGAATGGTCAAAAATTCCCATAAACACACTCCTAAACCTTGTGGAAAGCCTTCCCAGAAGAGTTGAAGCTGTTATAGCTGCAAAGGGTGGGCCGACATCATATTAAACCCTATGGATTAAGAATGGGATGTCACTTAAGTTCATATGCGTCTAAAGGCAGGTGAGCGAATACTTTTGGCAATATAGTGTATATACTATATTTACTATATATATTTTTATTGTATAATGTGTATTATATATTATGTGTATTCTATACTGTACATTGTTTATTATTATTTGTATATTGTGTTGTGTGTAATTAGTGTATATTAGATATGTAAATTGTGTTGTGTAAATCTGTTTATTGTAAATTGGTATATGTCTCATCACTGTCATGAATGCTATGTTGCTCGGAACTGCACCCAAGACTTTCACCCACTATTGCACTTGTGTATATGGTTGTGTGACAATAAAAGTGATTTGATTTGATGACTATGCAAAGATACTCAGAAGGCTGCTTTTTTAAACAAATATTTTTACCAAAGAATATTTGATATTGTATAATAATATTGTCAACAAATTCTAGAAATGAACACTGAGAAAATAAAGAATAAAAATACAATAAATGGCTAAATAAACATCAGTACTGTATGTTCCATATCAGTCAGTTGCTGACCATTTAAATAAAATAAATAGCTAAGTAAACATCAGTAGTACTGTTTAGTATCAGTCAAATGCAGACTATTTTAATACTGCCAGTCAATTAGGGGCAGGTTGTAAAATAAGAAGCACAGCTTCTCAGCATTTACACCTGCCGAGTCAAGAGATAAACAGGGGCAGCGGTGTTGCACCGTATTCTGCTATACAAGTTCAGGGGAAACTTTCAACGGTGGAAAACCAGACTTTTAAATATTACATTTTGTAAATGCAACAACTGGAATTGTTCAGGTGAAGGGGGTACCAAATTGCGAATCCTGAACAAAATGAACATGAACATGTTTACACATTAGCTTCCACTCAGCTGACAAGGGATGAAAGTAGCTACGTAGTTAGCTAGTTAGCTATAAGCTCGTTGTCATGGAGTGTAAAAGATGGATGTTGTTTATGTACTTTCCAGCATTGTGTCTCACCAACTAGGTAACAACGTAGCATGAAATCAACACTCGACAGACACAATTCACCACCACACCGTTGTCTGCTGAGCTGCAAAAAGATGCTCTGATGCTTACCTTTCAATCTACTATGTTACTGACTGCACTGACAAACTATAGCTGGCTAACATAGCAAACAGATGTGTTAAACATGAGTGACATGGTTGTCAGGGACAGGGTTAACATTTCTTTACAAAACTGATTTCCAACATTTAAGCATATGCCTTCAGATCAAAAGGTTTTTAAGATCATGAGAAACATTTCAGTCAAATGTTTCAAAACTTTTGACCGGTTGTGTGTGTGTGTTTGTGTGTGTGTGTGTGTGTGTGTGTATATATATATATATATATATATATATATATATATATATATATATATATATATATATATATATATACATACATACACACACACAGTTGAAAGTCAGATGTTTACATACACTTAGGTTGTAATTAAAACTCATTTTTAACCACACCACAGATTTAATATTAGCAAACTTTAGTTTTGGCAAGTTGTTTAGGACATCTAGTTTGTGCATGACACAAGTAATTTTTCCAACAATTGCTTACAGACAGATTGTTTCACTTTTATTTGACTATATCACAATTCCAGTGGGTCAGACGTTTACATACACTAAGTTAACTGTGCCTTTAAGCAGCTTGGAAAATTCCAGAAAATGATGTCAAGCCTTTAGGCAATTAGCCAGTTAGCTTCTGATAGGAGGTGTACAGAATTGGAGGTGTACCTGTGGATGTACTTACAAACTCAGTGCCTCTTTGTTTGACATCATGGGAAAATCAAAAGAAATCAGCCAAGACCTCAGAAAAAAATTGTGGACCTCCACAAGTCTGGTTCATCCTTGGGAGCAATTTCCAAATGCCTGAAGGTACCACGTACATCTGTACAAACAATAGTACGCAAGTATAAACACCATGGGACCCCATAGCCATCATACCACTCAGGAAGGAGATGCATTCTGTCTCCTAGAGATGAAGGTAGTTTGGTACGAAAAGTGCAAATCAATCCCAGAAAAACAGCAAAGGACCTTGTGAAGATGCTGGAGGAAACAGGTAGACAAGTATCTATATCCACAGTAAAACGATTCCTATATTGACATATACTTGAAAGTCTGCTCAGCAAGGAAGAAGCCACTGCTCCAAAACTGCCATAGAAAAGCCAGACTACAGTTTGCAAATGCTCCAGGGGACAAAGATCTTACTTTTTGGAGAAATGTTCTCTGGTCTGATGAAACAGAAATGTAACTGTTTGGCCATAATGACCATTGTTATGTTTTGAGGAAAAAGGGTGAGGCTTGCAAGCCGAAGAACACCATCCCCACAGTGAAGCATGGGGGCGGCAGCATCATGTTGTAGGGGTGCTTTTCTGCAGGAGGGACTGGTGCACTTCACAAAATAGATGGCATCATGAGGAAGGAAAATTATGTGGATTTACTGAAGCAGCATCTCATGATATCAGCCAGGAAGTTAAAACTCATTGCAGATGGGTCTTCCAAATGGACAGTGATCCCAAGCATACCTCCAAAGTTGTGGCAAAATGGTTTCAGGACAACAAAGTCAAGGTATTGGAGTGGTCATCACAAAGCTCTGACCTCAATCCGACAGAAAATTTGTGGGCAGAACTGAAAAAGCATGTGCGAGCAAGGAGGCCTACAAAACTTACTCCGTTACACAAGTTCTGTCTGGAGGAATGGGCCAAAATTTCAGCAGCTTATTGTGAAAAGCTTGTGAAAGGCTACCCAAAACCAAGTTAAACAATTTAAAGGCAATGCTACCAAATACTAACAAAGTATATGTAAACTTCTGACCCACTGGGAATGTGATGAAAGAAATAAAAGCTGAAATAAATATTCTCTCTACTATTATTCTGACATTTCACATTCTTAAAATAGTGATCCTAACTCACCTAAGACGGAATGTTTTCTGTGATTAAATGTCAGGAATTGTGAAAAACTGTTTAAATGTATTTGGCATATGTAAACTTATGACTTCAACTGTACCGTTTCAGTGGAGCTCTATGGGCCGTGCACTGTAAAAAATATTGTGCTGGTTTTACTAAAAAAATTGAGGCAACTATTTGCATCAGCTTTTTGAGTAATTTGAACTTAACAAATTTTAGTTTGACAGATTAGACTTGTAATGCCAACTTAAATTTATCAATTTACAGGCCGTTTGTTTTTTTTTGTTTTTTTTTAGTTAAGGCAATATTTATCTTGTTGGGAACTACCATTATCAAGTAATATTTACTTATTTTTTCTGATAGGCTACACAGATTTTTAAGTTAGTTACACTTGATTTTCAAATGCATTTAATTTATATTCCAAGTTTCCTAATATAGCCTATTTATTCTAAAAATTTAGTCAACAAGTGTTTCAAAAGAAATTCTAAATATTTATTCATATTTCAATGTTACAAATTCATTAAACATTTCAACAGCAATAAATTAGTTTAGAAAATAGTACCTGTGAAGTTTACATGCAGCAACATCACGTACAAATGTAAAAACAAAATTACAGCAGCAAAGACAAATGCATTTTGCAAACTTCATAATTAAGCGGAATGTGCAAAAACTGTTAGCTACTTATTTAATTAGCTATTTTTACATTAAAAAAGAAAAACGTTTGAACTGATATGCCACACTAAAACATTTTAAAACATGACTACAAAGACGCACATGAAAACTGTGGACACAAATGAATAATAAAAGTGTATATATATACAGTGTATGTATAATATATATATATATATATATATATATATATATATATATATATATATATATATACACTGAACAAAAATAAAAGATCCCAGAAATTGTACATATGCATTGATTAGATTAGATTAGATTAGATTAGGGCCTAATTAATTTATTTCAATTGACTAATTTCCTTAAATGAACTGTAACTCAGTAAAATCTTTGAAATTGTTGCATGTTGCATTTATATTTTTGTTCAGTAAATTATATGCAAGAAAACCTGAAGGTAAATTAGTCTTTACATCTGAAATATCAGTATAAACCTCTGCTCCCCTTAATGACTCTCCCAACTGTTGGACTGTTGTTGTCATCAGTAACTTTGCTGCAAAGTCATTGCAGCATGCTGGGTTAAAATACCCAAATTGGGCTGAACATTTAAAACCGAATTCTTGGTTATCAAAATCACTTTAGCACAACCACACAGTGAGTGATAGGCAGGCAGACAGACTACAATAATGATTTAAAAGGGAGATATATATTGTCTGTGTGGGTAAACAAGTTTCCAGTCATTTAAATTTGCTGTTTGGGGTAATTCATATTTAAGACGTAGAACACTTTGAAGCAAACGTCCACTGTGCCCTGCAATGCATTTTGTTGAAGCGCTTCTCAGTGAATGACAAATGCTTGAAAGCACTGATTGTTTTCTCCAAGCATCGATGTGTATGGAAAAAGTGGTATCTTTTGCACGGTGCAGGAAATCAGCCACTGGTACCAATCTGTAAAATCAGAAATGACTGTGTATCAATGCATTATCAATGCAACTATGTTTAAAAAATTGAAGTACACCTCTTTAGGAGCAGTAAAATCATTGTGCTTCTGATAACTTTGTATTTGTTAACATTATTTAACTACATTAAAGTAGTAATGAACAAATATTTTAGGTTAATGTAAATTTATGAAATGCATTAATGTTAACACACAGTGGTTAAAATCATTCACCCAAAAAATGATAATTCTCTGTACATGTACATTACTCTGCAGATGGGTAAGGGCAAGATATGCATTTACTAATGTTATCAAATAGGCCTAGAACCTTATTGTAGTGTTACTGTATTTCCTCCTGACGGCTTCCCTAGAGGCCCTGGCATACTCACTGAGACGTTATTTTTTAATCTTCGCTCCGAGCCAAAAAGAAGTTCGAAACAGCTGAGCAATGGCATACTGTTTGCGAACATACAACGCATTTTTCAGGATATTGCTAGATCTAAGGGCAGTTTTGATGGTGGAGCATCATGCAACTGAGCGTGGGTATGTGTACGTGCAAATGTGTACATGTAAGTATTTAATCCAATGATTTTAGAAATGTCCGTGTTAACTTACTGCAGTTTTACTTAATGACTGCATGTCAATGAATGCTTCCCTGGTTCCTGTGAAGCTTTGTCTGAAAATTTTCCTTCCAATCATGTATCAATGTTGAGAGCACAATATGGCCCAAAAAGGCAATGTCACCATATCTGTCTAAAATTGAATGAGAATGTACAATTGTTCAATGTAAACTAAAAAAGTTGAAGTTTTATTTCAAATCCAGGGCGTGCTGAGTGACGTTGGGTTAACCTCCTTGTGGTCACTAAAACGTGGTTCACGCTCTCGGTGGGGCACGTGGTGAGTTGTGCGTACGTGGCGAGTTGTGCGTGGATGCTGCGGAGAATAGCGTGGGCCTCCACACGCGCTACATCTCCGCGGTAACGCGCTCAACAAGCCACGTGATAAGATGCGCGGATTGACAGTCTCAGACACGGAGGCAACTGAGATTCGTCCTCCGCCACCTGGATTGAGGCGAGTCACTACGCCACCATGAGGACCTAGAGCGCATTGGGAATTGGGTATACCAAATTGGGGAGAAAAAAAAAAGTTCAAGTCTTGTTAAGAAAAATGCTGTGACATTTGGATGTGTGATGTGAAATTATTTAAAGTTTCTTAAAGGAACAGTTCACCCCAAAATGAAAATGGTATCATCACTTACTGAATCCTACACTTGATTAGTTGTTACTTACTTTAACCTCATGCCATACTAAACTCATATGTTATTTTTTCAGTGGAACAAATAATGGATTTTTTTGTAATGTTCTTCAAATTCCTTTTTTCCATACGATGTTAGGTCATAGTGACCAGTCTGTCAACCACCAAAATGGACATAAAAGCAGTTTCTCCTTTGGTGTGTAATGGCATGAGTGTAAGAAAGTAATGACAGAATTTTTATTTTGGGGTAAACTATTTGCTTTACGTAATTTAAATAGTTAAACCTGAATGACAGCACAGTCTTGCTGTTCTCTTAAATACAGATAATGTTCTTTATCCCCAGTGCCTGCTGTCAAAGCAAATGAAGAACCGCTTCTCTGTTAGAAAGTGCAGGATCTTGTCCTTAAACGCAGGCACCCAGTTCTCTTCGAGCTTTGAATTGAAATCAGGATTCAAAACTAAGAAGTCTTTACAAAATAAAGAAAAAAAGACAAGCATCATCAGATATTTGCAAAAACTACACAAGGTTTAAGTAAGCATAATTAAACCATGATATTTGAGGTAAAACCAGAACCACAAAATTAACCACGATTACTACAGTCATAGTTACTACAAATCATTTTATTAAAACCATGGTTACTGAAAGGATACTGCAGTATTACTGTAGTGTAATTGTTGTTACAATTTTACTATAGTAAAAAAAAAATGTACGTCTGGTTTACGTCTGGGCAGATATAGATTATTATAGTGTGTTATTCTTGTGTATCAAGGTTAGTGCTTGTATAGTTTACGGATCCGCTCATTGCTGCTAATAATACTCAAGGTATTACTGTAACTTTCTGTTACCACAAATGAGATTTGCTGCGTTGTCGTCCAACTACGTTGGGCTGTTTGTGCATTTCCGCCATCGCGGGTGAGACCGACACACTGAGCTTATCCATTAAAGAACCAACGACCACGGTGGACGGATTACGTGCCATTCACTGCATCTCTGAGTTATAAAACTAATGGTTGCTGTCTCTCCCACGATCGCTAAAACCGGCTTTGGTGCCATCACCATGTTCTCTCTCTGTCGTACTAACCGCACACACACAGACGACACCTCACAAACATACCCACACATACATTTGGGGAACAGATAACTTGGCAAAAGAGCCCAGCTTTGTCCCCAAGTTATCGTACCAGTGGAGACGCGTTAAACAGGCATACACCATCAACCAGTCTCTCCACCCACATTCTTTGACGCACACACCACGAGAGCTACGTCTGCCATTTTGTGCGCTCCTCCGCTCCTTACACACACACACACACACACACACACACACACATATACACCCATTCACACACATACACCCATACATCCTCCTCTCATGTATTATAGGCTTATCTGTTACCATATCTAGTCATGTTACTGTTTAGTTTTTAGTTGGAAGTCGGAAGTTTATCGACTGCATTGTATTAATTATTCATATTACTGCATTAATAAACTTTGTTATACTTTAAAGAGAAGTGTTTTGGTATTGTTCTGCATGCACCTATGCCAAGGGCTGGCAGGGGATGTCAGTGCTCTGATTCAAGCCTTCATTGTTTACATTTTGAGTGTCGATGTTCTCCGGACGTCGACGTTCCTAAGAGAACAATCCTATATTGAGACTGCTATACTGTCTGGTTATTAGTCCCTGATTCCAGGGTGGTGCCCTGGCAATATTAATCCTTATTAATATTCTATTGAATTTGATAATTGATAGTTATCTTTGATGATTGTTGATTTGAAGGATTAATAAGCTAATGTTGATTCTAATCAGTGTTCTGTTGATTTTAATAATTCATAGTTGTCTTTGATAATTATTAATATTCTATTGATTTTGATAATTGATAGTTATCTTTGATGATTGTTGATTTGAAGGATTAATAAGTTAATGTTGATTCTAATCAATGTTCTATTGATTTTAATAATTATTAATTGTCTTTGATAATTATTAATTATTGCTAATAACCAAACCTGCTCCTGAACGAAGCCCCAACAAAATTATAAAAATAGTTTAAAGTACTTACAGTAACCTGTCCCCAATGGCGTCCGTCTCTCGCGTGGTTCAGCCTTCACGAATATTTACATTTTTACACGGCATATCTCTGTTATGCCCGCATCCGCAACACAGCATCACTCGGTTACAGGTATAGAGAAAGATATCAACCCAAGATGAAAACCTGAAAATGTGTTGAGAAAACTGTAATCAAAACTGTTCAAGTTTTGAAAGTTTATCCACACCTGTGGGGTAACGGTCGCTGTGCTTCGCGTCCAGATTAACACCTCAAATGTGCATTAATTTTCAGTCATTCAACAGTCAATTATTCCTTCATATCTTCAAAATGACTAAATAAATGAATAAAATAAGGACTTATAGCTTACATCTTTCAGTTTGGCACTCTCTCGCGCAGATGACAGTCTAGACAAAGATTTGAAATTGTACGTATCTACATACAACGTACATCGTTTCTTTTATGTCTGCATTCCAAACCATTGACATAAACACACACAAGATCATATTGAGCATATTGTTAATCCAAATGACAGAGAACAAACAAAGCTATATCAATGAGTCCACAACTAAAGCTCCTTGAGTGAATTCATATAAAATTCAAGCAAAATGATATTGCTTACAACTCAAGTGGCATGTAATCATTGATTTATGGCAGGACTGGTTTTAACAAATGTACTTACAATACATGGCTCATACATTTATGAATCAGCACATTTAACAAGCATTTTCCCTCAACATACCTTATGCAACAACATTAAATCATTCCTAAGTAAATTTGTTCTTATCTAATTTGATTCTTAAATTTTTTCCTGTTGTTTTGACTCCTCTGGGACGAGAAATTTGTTTTGACATAGGAAATGTAACCAAGCGTTTGTATCGGGTTTGCCCAAACACTTGTATATAATGAAATAAGTTAAAGTTTGAACAGAACTTCTCCCGCATTTATTTGATGCAGCACGTTGCAACTGTCGACTGAACTGTCCACGGCGTATTTGGCGCGCATGCATTTACAACCTGCCTACGGCCGAGGGAAAAACACACACACACTTTCCACAATCACTTAATGTTACAACAATAAACTCCATCAAAATTAAGTCTTTTACAGTAATAAGTGCAGCTTCAAATGTTAAAACTTTTAAATTACTTTAAAATCGCATTTATCTCATGGCATAGTCCACTGTAGAGACGTGTTTCCTGCTGTTTAAACCAAATTGCATCATTCAAATTCAACAGTAAATGTAACTTAAATACCATATCGAAAATCCACATGCCTATAAAGCCTTGTAGAGATTACCCAAGATAATACATACAATATTTAACCATAAAAATTACATGTTTGCAACTAATGATATTAAGTAGGTTATTTAAAATATCAAAGTAAATGAACAAACATTCATTTGTTGAAAATATTCTCTTTTTTTGTTACAATTACAACCCCACTGATTCATTTTTCCCAGTGTGTGTCCACGAACTCAGACGGACATAATCATGCAGATAACATCAACGGAGCGAACATCGCGAAAATGTTGCACACTTTTGTTACCTAAAATATTGAGCTTTGAAAATACAGTAATTATCTGAATTATAGAGATATTATATGCAATTGTACTAACATGACATTGTGCAATTTTAATGAAATTTTAAGGGAAGCAGTGCTTCCCGTGTAGTCTTGAAGCAATCACCACTGGTCAATATCCATACAGTCTGTCTGTCTGTCTGTCTATCTATCTAATTTGTTATATATATCCTGCTATCTGTCTATGACGAATTTGCTGACAAATAGCGCTTCCCTGTCTACCAATCACTTTGGGCGATTTAATAGCAACGAGGTAAACTCCGCCTTACTCTTATATTAAGATTTACTTAGTAAAACTTGCTTTTAGCAGTTTTGTGAATAGCTTTTAAGCAAAAACTCTTAGCTAGGAACTCTTTGGAGAACTCCTAGTGGTAAAATAAAAATCTTTGTGAATACGGAGACTGACCCAGCAGACAAAAATTAGCATCTCACCCAGACCTGTCACTTACACAAGAGATATTCCCTCTCTTATTTTCTATCAGTCTTCCTTTCACTCGAGTGGGTGTATGTGTGTGTGATTTATTGGCAGCCTTTGAAGATGGCTGAGGGGGAAATGTCTTTGTTGGTACTTCAAAATGGCGGTATGCCAATCACTGTTTCCTCCAGCTGGCATTTTACCACTGGTGCCAAGATTACCTCATTACCCACACGCTTTGTCACCCCCAAACCAAACCCAATATTAAGAGCGAAAAAGCAAATAAGGAAGAGACAGGGTTATATTCTGTGGCAGAGTGTATCCACAGATTAAGTGACGTACTCAACAATTATAAAGCAGACCTGTTGTTCCAGTGGCATCAGGAAACATCACTCAAGAGTTCTGCATTGGCTATTTTGCTCATTACTGGGGCTCAGATTGTTAATCAGAACTGGACATCTGCAGGCATCTCTGTCCAGCAGCGCTCTGAGAGTCGTGCCAGTGATCAGTCATGCCAGAACAGCCCATGGCTGAAGAGCTTTGAGAAGGTGTGAAAAAGAATCACAGAGGAGTGAAACAAACAGAACTTGTGTTAGTTTTTCTGTTTGTGTTTTTTTTTTTTTTTTATTTTTTTTATTGGTTTGAGCAATTTTATTTAATATTGGTCAATAAACTGCATAATTTTTATGGGTCTATAAAAGGGAACACCCAACAATGGCATTGTACCACTATACATTTATCAGGAAAAAGTGGTGTTTATTTTTAAGTGAGAAAACATTAACAGTCATAACTTAAAGGAGTAGTTCACACAAAAATTATAATTCTCTTGTTATTTACTCATTTGCCATCCAAAACTTGTGGAAGATTTACTTTCCTCTGTGAAACAAAAATGAAGGAAACAAGGAGATGTTCATACTTGCATCTTTTTCATTTTTAATATTATTATTTCATTATTCTTTGTTGGTTTTAGTTTTTGTATTTAGTTTTTTTGTTATTTTTTTTTGGTGGGGGTGGGGAAAGGGGTCTAGTTAGGCTACTTAAATGTGAACTCTAATCTCCTATATTTTTATTATTATTATTATTAGCAAGAAATTGTCTATTTTGATTTGATTTCTCCAAAATCAAGTCAACAACATTAGCAGTGTCTGCTATTTTACCTACAAAAGCTATGTTGCCAACTCACAAAAAAAAAAAAAAAAAAGAAACCTCTAAAAAATATTAACAAGTGAACTTACTGAATGAAAATAAAATACCAAAAGTGCAGAACCTTATATTTACACTTTTATTTACAACATATACATATGTCAATGGCAAAAGTGAAAATTTATAATCACTGAATGAACTGTGTTAAATAAACCACAACAAACTTTGTACTCTGTAACGCCAATCACTCTGCACTTACCCAAAATTATGCTTTTAGAGCTTCTTGTCCAATGAACATTGATCTTTTGCTCCACTGAACTCAATATGACACTCCTCTGCCTTAGACTCCTCTATGGGCCGTGTGTTCGCGTACTCCAACAGACATAATCATGCACATAACGTCAACGGAGCGAACATCGTGAAAATGTTGCACACTTTTGTTACCTCAAATATTGAGCTTTGACAATACTGTAATTATCTGAATTATAGAGATATTATATGCAATTTGATTAACATGATATTGTGCAATTTTAATGAAATTTTAAGGGAAGGCGTGCTTCCCGTGTAGTCTTAAAGCAATCGCCACTGGTCTATATCCATACAATGCAAGTCAATGGGGTCCAACACTTTCAAACACCAAAATTGACATAAAGGCAGCATAAAGGAATTCCATACGGCTCAAAGTGGTTAAAATATGAAGTAATATTATTAGATTTGAGTGCATAAGACAAAATGTATCTCCTTTTTCACTATAAATCTCCAGTCTCCTTGGCAATCATGTTTTGAGGCTTTATTACATCAACACATTCACAGAGCGCAGTAATGGTCGTGCCCTGTGCACGTGCCCTGTGCATGCATCAAGAGCAAGGAAGTGGAACTGATTACATTACTTCAGAAGACATGGATTAAACCACTAGTTTACCTTTATGCTGCCTTAATGCCCTTTTTGGAGCTTAAAAGTGTTGGACCTCATTTGGATTGTATGGATAAAGACACATACATCTTCATATATCATTCAGTATCTTAATTTGTTTTCCGGAGAAGAAAGTCATACAAGTTTAATATGCAATAACGGTGAATAAATGTGAATTAAATTTTTTGTGTGAACTATTCCTTTAAAGCAAACAATAAAAATACAAATCTGCAACCATTTCAATTGCAAAACACCTTTTTTAAACACAAAATGATTATATATCTGCAAGCAGCCATTGCGGGGCCAAGCCCCCTAAATTGCTTATTTGGCCTACAGGACCCATAGGACCCAAATATTTATTGCAAATGCTCACTGGTTTATGAGTCAGAGAGAAATCAACCCAGATTACCTGTCTAGGTGGGGATTCGAACCCACAACCTTTTGAACTCTAGCCCAAAACTTAACGCAATGTGCCACTTAGTTGACATGGCTTAGTGATGGCAATGAGACATGCCAAGGTTAGAGTAAGCACACACAACAGTTGGTTATCTTATGAACAATAGGTGGCACTGTCTCCAAACTGCTTAGGTTTCAGGCCAAAGGGTTCAAATGATATGCACAAAAGGAAAGTGAATTTTTGAACTGGTGGTGGTGCTATAGAGTTTGTCTTAGAAACCCCACATTTTGTCTGGTGGCTATAAATTCCCACCTCTATCAGTGTGCTAAATTTAATAATTTTTCTATGTACGTTTCTGTGGACTGCCATAGACTCCCATTGGGAAAGAAGAAGAAAACGAACGGATACAATAGGGCTACAGCACCTTCGGTGCTTGGCCACTAATTTCATATTCAACTTAAAATTTGTAATGCATGGATATTAGTAAGAGAAAGCAAGAGATGCATTTATAATGTATTTATATTGACAACCATGTGATGGATAATGCATGAAGCACAGCAGCTTTTGTAAGGCAGAGAAAGATGAACTGTAATAAGAGTCCTTCTATTCACACATGCACACATAGGTTACTGTGACAAGGAGGAGGGAGTGGCCGGGCCATAACGGAGCACGACCGGCGCTGAATCAGCTGATCAGCGGGAGAGCGAGATAAGGGGCAGCTGGAGACACCGGTTCAAGAGAGAGAGAGATGCACGTGGCCGCGTTGCATGTGTGTCCGTGTCCTTATGTTTTATGTTGTTTTAAGTTCACTTATGCATTAAAAGTTTATGTTGATTGTTCAGCCGGTTCCCGCCTCCTCCTTGCCCGACTTGTAACTGTTACAGTGGTGCCGAAACCTGGGAAGGAGGAGGGATGCGCCGTCGCGGAGTCCTCACCACGGCCGTCTGCCTGGGGACGGAGGGGTCACTGCCTGCCACCGAGAGCCAGAGGAACCGCGGCCGTTTGCCGAGAAGGGGAGGAGCGGTTCCGTCCACCAGAGAGCAGAGGAGCGGTTGAGGACAGGGCGACAGCGCGTCCGGGAGCCGGCGAGCAAGTTCTTCTCTCTCCTCTCTCTCTCTGTGTGTCTCCGCTCACCCTTTCCCTCTCCCCACGCCTCCCCTCGTCTCTCCCCACAGGTTCACAGGTGGCGGGTGGGCCACCGGTTGACAGAACGGATGGAAGGGCAGGGGGAGATGGGTGGGGGGAGTTAGTCAGACCGGTGGTGCCCCGGCCTGGATCGGACAGGGGAGGAGTGTGACGAGGAGGAGGGCATGGCCTGGCCACGTGCGTCTCTCTCACTCAAACCAGCGTCTCCAGCTGCCCCTTATCTCGCTCTCCCTCTGATCAGCCGATTCAGCGCCGGTCGTGCTCCATCACGGCCTGGCCAATTTAAGAGAATCAGTTCATTTATAGAATGCTGTTGTCACTTTTCTTCATAAACAAACTGTTTGTTTTGCACTTTAAAACATGATTGGCGTTCATACACGGTTGAGGTACCTTATCCAACAGCCCTTTTATTCGATGAGTCATGATATGCAATGCAACCACAGAGAGTCATCACTTTTGCTGTTAATTGTCCTCTTTTTAATACTTCTTTAACACCAAGAAGAGCCAAGTTTAATAAATTTAGCTCATTTAATGTGTGTGAGGGGGAAAACTAGGAGAGTCAATGATTATAACAGCATTCTTGTGAATCCAGATATGTAATGTGGTTCAAATTGATATTTTATGACTAGGCAAGGCTATAATTAGTACACTGTATCATTAAACTTTTTCCCCTGATAGTTTAATTATGCTAGGCAGTAATCTATTCTTACTAACAGTTACAATTATACCCTAGATGTACTCATTTAGGGAGCTATCATTGTAACTACAGTGCCTTTCAATTGTTTTCAGTCCAAATTGCTTGGCACACAGCACCAGCTCTCCATTAGATTTAGCCAAAAAAGCTAGATTTGAAAGGTGAAACTAACCTACCATAGATTGATACCCTTGCTCTTGGTAAGTTGTCCAAAAATTTTATTTGGGGATGAATGAGTAGTTTTCTTAATAGAAGGGTTGCTGGTCAGAATGCCATTTCATACTCCAAACGGGAGTAGTGTCAGGCGATTAATGTAATGTAGCGGGTAATTGTGTAACTATAATTAGTTTAATTATGCAGTTGAGTACTTGGCACTGGGAAGGTGCACGCTGTGCCAAAAAGCCAAAAGGAATACTCCGTTACACATTTTATCTTCCTTATAAGACCTCTTCCATGAAACCATTAAAATAGTCTGTAATTATAAATCTTAAGGGGAGGAGCAAATGTACAATATTTTTCTATGTTGGTGTGACAGAACATCTCTTGGCACAAGGGCCTATTATCTGCCATATCCATACCGCCAAATGAATCTCAGTTCATTGCATCGGTTTTTCTCATCCCCCTCCTGCCTTCCCGTTCACCCCCTTCCCTCCATTATTTTATTCTCTGCTGATCGCATGGATTGATAGTATTTGGGTCAAGAGGACTTTGAGGGGACTAAAGGCCATTCCATCCATACAACTGATTTCAATCAGCCAGAAATGGGCTATAAACCTTGAGGGAGTGGTGCTGTTTATCACAGGTAATCTCAGAAATGAGGACACCTTGAGAATCAGTGGTTTTCATGAAGTAGAATTAAATTAACTGGATAACTTTTTTAAAAGTGAAGGGTGTAATTTGTTCAATGTTAATAATTTTACAATGTTAAAAATGTGACGTGACCACAGTGAGACACTCCAAAACATTCATCTGACACAGACCAACAAAATAGTGCAGATGGAGTGTAAGAACCTGTTCTGTGAGAACAGCCCAAGTAGGCCAGTGATAGACAGATGTTTAATGATACAGAAATTAACCAGTAGGGCTGGGAATCATAAGGAATTTAAAGATTTTGGTTCCGATTCTAATTCCTCTTAACGATTCCGGTTCCAGTAACGATTACAGTAATTCTTTAAGTATCTTTTCTTTTTTTTTTAATAATTATTTGGAAGTGAGAAATGCAATATTGTTGTATTTACTACCCTCTGCTATCTGTTACGAAATAATGAGATCAATTCAGATTTCTACAGAGCAGATATTACAAATCAGAAATAAATGTAATGCAATTCTTGTAAAAGGTGTGTTTGCAGACTTTTTAGAGACATAATTACAATCCAATAATAGATCCTAACTATATTTTAAATAAATCTAAACCAACAAGAAATGTGATGCATATTTCATTAATTCATTTATTCTTTATAAAATTCCACTTATTAGAACACAACTCTATCTGTATGTGTATCTTTAATTACACATTGTCATATGAACAACCAGTCAGTAACTGCATTGCTTGAATTAACAGTGTGACGAGGAGGAGGGCGGGTCCGGGCCATGACTACACACGCCCGGCCCCGAATCGGGCTAATCAGCCGAGGAGAGGGATAAGTGCCTCGGGATGCGGCAGTTCGGGAGAGAGAGAGCCACACGCAGCTGCAGTGTGTGCGTTTATGTTTTGTTTAAGTTCTTATTAAATATTATTTTGACGGTTCAGCCGGTTCCCGCCTCCACCTTTCCCAACCTTAACCGTTTTGCATTGGTGCCGAAACCCAGGAAGGAGGAGGGATGCGCTGTCGTGGAGTCCTCGCCACTACCAGCCAACCCAAAGGATCAGCCGCCGGGGTACGGAGGAGTTGTTGCCGGCCGCCTGGACGCTGAGGAACGGCCACTGTCTGCGAGGGGAGGAGGGGCTCGCTGCCGGCCGCCTGGAGCAGTGGAGCCGCTGCCAGGGGCGGAGGGGCGTTCCATCTGCCAGGGGTCAGAGAACTTGCTCCGGTTCACCCAGGGAGGAGTGGCTGTCGTCCGCCAGAGTTTGGGGAGTGGCTGAGGGCCGGATGACAGCGTATCTGGGTGCCGGTGAACCATCAAAATGATGTTTAATGAAAACAAAAAGACACACAGAACACAAACGCACACCTGGCAGCTGCATGTGGCTCTCCTTCTCTCGAACTGCTGCATTCCGAGGCACTTATCCCTCTCCTCGGCTGATTAGCCCGATTGGGAGCTGGGTGTGTGTAGTTCCGGACCCACCCCGCCATCCTCCTCGTCACAAATAGAGACACAGGTCATCATTAAATAAACACTAGACTTTGATATGTAGCCTAATGTTGTACTTCAGGCTTCTGAGACTTCAATAGTTCTAATTTATTTTGAGTTGAACATTCATAACTTGCACATCAGTATAAGATTACTTGTATACCGGACTATAAATGAAAGTGCTATATGGTTTTGTGCGGTAGATTCAAAAGAACCGCCTCCTTTGAATAATTCTTTCAGGAATCGATCTATACCAGAAGCATATATTTTTCACAATGTAGATTCAAAAGAGCAGGCTCAAGAGTTGAGAACCCTATTAACCAGACAATATACAGTATTTACTTGTTAATCCACTTTTTATATTGTCTAATCAATCGTCTGCCACTATAAAGCAATGCCTTTGAATTATCTGAATTATTATATTTAAAGTATTATATATATTTGTAATTTTGATTATTATACATTAACTACAGTATATTTGGGGGCCTAATTCTCCAGATGTTTATATTTATGATTAATTGCGAGTAATTTGTTCGATTAATCGGCGTATCATGTATCTCCATTCTTTTAGCATGTGATTTGCATGTTATTTTTGCTCATATGCCTACCTCAGTTTTTTTATACTTGCAAGGCAACCATGGGCCACATCTAACTGTACATGACTCTGTATAGATGACAGTAAAGGTGAATGCTTTGTCATATTTGACCTTGCCTCACCTCACTGTTGTACAGGAAGGGTAAAAAAATGAACAAAATACCAGGATTTGCATAACATGAAAACATAAGCTGATTGAAGCAATGATGTGCATATGACTGTAAGATTTTAATGCAGTGTCACATTTTGATAAGCTGAAAGCCCAAAGGGCTCATGGAGGGAAACACACTAGAATTTTGAGCAACTTGCAGTTATGCTGCATTTTTAAAACTCAGGTTTCCAGGCTTATGGCTTCAGGGTTATTCTGAGGCCCTATGAAAATCATGCAAGAAAAAAGCAAGCTATTTGACAGTCTGACAAGTGGTTTAATATTACTGTATTTAAAAGTGTAATATGGGATTTCTCCACCAAAAGCTTTACCAAATGATATTGCAAAAATGACTGTTTCTTCAAACAGATTTCCCAAACACTCCCCCTGTATGCCACTGATAAGTCAAACAGATAGTCCTGCCCCAAACTCAAGCCATTAGGTTAGCCAATGGTGCTGTGTATGGTTGGTCAGGATACTCAAACAAACAGAGTGATGTTTGAAAGCGGCACAGTGTTTACACTTTTCACAGAAATCAACCTACGAATGGCTTACTTAAAGTATTTTTACAATGAAAAAACTGCAACCTTCACCTTATGTTTACCTTGGAATTTATTCTTTAGAAGAATAAATTACATTGGCTCATGAGTGTGTCCGAAATAGACTTAATACAGCTTTACACTGAGCCGTGGCATTGCTGTTAGCATGTAGATATGTAGTACTTCGGACACATTAAGCCATTTAGTCCAGTCCTGTCATCTGACCGAACGGTTACAGTTGCTGGATCATTCCACTCTGTACCGATCTGGGCTTGTTGACAGGATTACAGTTTCCTTTTCCGTTGTGGTCCTGCAAAATCAGGATTAGAATGGACTGACTGGGCAAGTGACCAATTGTGAGTCTTCAATTCACTTAAACCGTTCCACCTGCACGGTTCTCTGTCCTGAGTACGGTTTGCTAACCATGCTGAAAAATCTGTGTAGGGAATAGTTTGTAGCCCACCCCCTGAGAACTTTATTCATTTTAATGCTTTACATTTTGTTTAAAAGACATACTACAACTGCATTAGGTTTATAGCTGCTCTTTTACAGGGCTCCTGTGTGAGAGTCCACCCAGCAGCTCTGTAATGGTCTAATTCTCACTTGGGGGCCATTATTAGTGGAAAGGTTAGTCCTGTCACACTGAACGAATGATAAGACTAATTAAAGATGATGAAGAACAAGGAGAGGAATAATGTGCGAGCAAAACTCCAGCTTGTGTTTTTACGATTGGGATTGCGACCCCACTAAAAGGATATAAGAAGACTGATCAGATTATTTAGATTAGTCATTAGGGACCAATTGCCACATGAACATGTTCCCTCAAAATGGAGCAAACGTAAAACTTAAAGAGAGTTTCATTAGTGTTATATCAAAGAAGTCTGACAGCCTGATAGTTAGTGGCCACTTTTCAAGATTAGTAGCTTAAATTTGATATCCATTTAAAAAGGCCCAGTCTTAAGAGATATAAGATGATATTGAGTTGTACCATCATGACTTTTTTGCTTTAAGAGTTGAAATAGTCCACAATATAATAACCTTCTTTAGGTCAATAATTATTATAGCTTTGTCTCTGCAGTTGGTGAACTGGATGATATCATCTTTTTTTTGTTGTTGTTTGTTTTTGTTTTTTGTTAGTAAACTCAGAGCTGATTTTTATGCCAGTTATGATGTTTCATTGGCTCAAGATTTGTATCTAAAAAAAGCGATTATTAAAACATTGCCAAGTCATGTAGGTTGATGGGAAAGATGTCCTTTTGACCTTAAATGAGCGTTAGTTACTGGAATAATCTGCCTGCTTTGAAATTAGACTAATTGGACATGTGCTTTGATGTACAGACCCACAGTATAAGGTTATTAAATAAACAGCAGCATGAGAAAGCTGGATGAATCGACTGAGAATTCAGCCTACAGCTGCTCATCAAAATCAAGCCCTGTATGACCTGACTAACTGAGTTTACTTGATTTATTTGAAGGAGACAAATGCTTTGATTAAAATGAGATACTTTTTTGTCAACTCTCATCCTACATGCAAATATACTGTGTATTCAGTAAGCCAAATTTTAGAGTAAGGACAATTATTTCTTTAAGGTAAGTTGAGTCATTGTGATCATAGGAGTGCTTGAACCGATTTATACAGTATGCATGAATCTTTTTGTGTTCTGTAAAGGCCATTGACTTCAACTGCTAGATGTAGCGTTCACTCAGAGGTCCTGTATTATTTGATGATTCAATTTATTGTCATTCACATATGCAGAAAATCTTTTCAGCTTTTTGCCTCAGGTATAGTTGCATTCATACTGATTTTATAAAATGTTTGTTTTCAGTGGAGTTCATGTACATGGATTTGGCCTCTTTGACGTCTGTGCGGCAGTTTGTCCAGAGATTCAAAACTAGAGGCTTGCCACTTCATGTTCTTGTCAATAATGGTATGTATTTCTGAATTACACTAAAGCATTATTAGGATGTGATTAATTTATTTAAATGTTTGAATTACAATTATAAACATTGTGTACTGATTTGAATATGATTGGGATCTTTGTCGATTTTACTAAGATGTTTATTGTCTGGAAGTGGGCCTTATGGAAGGTCGTGCTTTGGGTGGGTGCATCATAAAACCTATTGAAATAAATTGTAAGACTTGTATATGTGTTATATATGTGATTATAATTATAACATTATGTAAGTAATTAAGGGAAGTAATTTATTAAGGTCAGTTTCATACCTAAAATTGCTGCTACAGTCGCCTTTCTTTGTTCAGACTCTCCTTATTGATTTAATTACATTTTTATGTCAGATCAGATGAAAGCAGTACTTGTTCCACTAACTGTTATTTTCCACCAAAAATCCATAAAGAAGGTTCACTTTGCTGCAAAACTGGACATTTAGGTTTAGTTCCGGTATTTAACAAAGGTCAAAATATGAGAAATTTGTGTAAAATGTACAGCAATAAAACATTGCAATCCAGACTGGATTAGACTTCTCAAAGGACCCCTGAAATTAGCCAAAAAAATTGTAGGTATTTTACTCTGTAATTTTTACTGAAGTTGTTTGAGAAAAACACTGATGTGTCTGATTCAAACAGCATTAAAATCACAAAGTACAGGTGCATCTCAATAAATTAGAATGTCATGGAAAAGTTCATTTATTTCAGTAATTCAACTCAAATTGTGAAATTCGTGTATTAAATAAATTCAGTGCACACAGACTGAAGTAGTTTAAGTCTTTGGTTCTTTTAATTGTGATGATTTTGGCTTACATTTAACAAAAACCCACCAATTCACTATCTCAAAAAATTAGAATATGGTGACATGCCAATCAGCTAATCAACTCAAAACACCTGCAAAGGTTTCCTGAGCCTTAAAATGGTCTCTCAGTTTGGTTCACTAGGCTACACAATCATGGGGAAGACTGCTGATCTGACAGTTGTCCAGAAGACAATCATTGACACCCTTCACAAGGAGGGTAAGCCACAAACATTCATTGCCAAAGAAGCTGGCTGTTCACAGAGTGCTGTATCCAAGCATGTTAACAGAAAGTTGAGTGGAAGGAAAAAGTGTGGAAGAAAAAGATGCACAACCAACCGAGAGAACCGCAGCCTCATGATTGTCAAGCAAAATCGATTCAAGAATTTGGGTGAACTTCACAAGGAATGGACTGAGGCTGGGGTCAAGGCATCAAGAGCCACCACACACAGACGTGTCAAGGAATTTGGCTACAGTTGTCGTATTCCTCTTGTTAAGCCACTCCTGAACCACAGACAACGTCAGAGGCGTCTTACCTGGGCTAAGGAGAAGAAGAACTGGACTGTTGCCCAGTGGTCCAAAGTCCTCTTTTCAGATGAGAGCAAGTTTTGTATTTCATTTGGAAACCAAGGTCCTAGAGTCTGGAGGAAGGGTGGAGAAGCTCATAGCCCAAGTTGCTTGAAGTCCAGTGTTAAGTTTCCACAGTCTGTGATGATTTGGGGTGCAATGTCATCTGCTGGTGTTGGTCCATGAAAACCAAAAGTCATTGCACCCGTTTACCAAGAAATTTTGGAGCACTTCATGCTTCCTTCTGCTGACCAGCTTTTTAAAGATGCTGATTTCATTTTCCAGCAGGATTTGGCACCTGCCCACACTGCCAAAAGCACCAAAAGTTGGTTAAATGACCATGGTGTTGGTGTGCTTGACTGGCCAGCAAACTCACCAGACCTGAACCCCATAGAGAATCTATGGGGTATTGTCAAGAGGAAAATGAGAAACAAGAGACCAAAAAAATGCAGATGAGCTGAAGGCCACTGTCAAAGAAACCTGGGCTTCCATACCACCTCAGCAGTGCCACAAACTGATCACCTCCATGCCACGCCGAATTGAGGCAGTAATTAAAGCAAAAGGAGCCCCTACCAAGTATTGAGTATATATACAGTAAATGAACATACTTTCCAGAAGGCCAACAATTCACTAAAAATGTTTTTTTTTATTGGTCTTATGATGTATTCTAATTTTTTGAGATAGTGAATTGGTGGGTTTTTGTTAAATGTGAGCCAAAATCATCACAATTAAAAGAACCAAAGACTTAAACTACTTCAGTCTGTGTGCACTGAATTTATTTAATACACGAGTTTCACAATTTGAGTTGAATTACTGAAATAAATAAACTTTTCCACGACATTCTAATTTATTGAGATGCACCTGTATGTCTGTTAAACGTAAATTTTACTAACCTTCTCAACAAAAACTATCCCTGTCCGAATAGGCCTTTATTTTAGGTGATTTTTTTTTTTTCCTTTTAAACCACATCAACTTTTTTGTAACATAATATACTGTACTTTTTTTGGTTTATTCATAAACAAACCTGTGCAGTTTCATACAATGTATTTGAGCTTTTATTTTGAAGAGCTGTACATTTTGTCTTTCAACCTGAAATCTCCTGCGCTCTCCTTATCTCACTCTGTTGGACATGTCTGGTCTGTGTCGCCCTGAGGGCCTTAGGGCTTGTTTGTTTTAACTGAATGACTTTTATTTAGAAGCCTGCCCCAGGGAGTGTCTCAAAATGACAGGAACAGTCACACACTGTCCTCTCCATAACAGGATGAATTAATAATTCACTGTCCCCTTTTCTTATTTGTTCTCTGTGGCACACAACACACACACACACACACTTCCACTGATGGCAGCTGATGGACAAATGCATTTGTGCCACTCCATTGAGGGTCTAATGATGTGAAAAGGTCAGCGTTTGGCCCCTCTAGTGCTCAGGCGAGACAGGACACTATATGTCCGACAGAGTGCCAGGGGACATTTGGTTTGATTTGATTACGGATCCATAACATTTGGATGCCTTAGATTTAAAGGCTGCACTTTACAGCATTAGTCTGTTTAGTTTAATAAAAACAAAAACATGGGCGAATTCACTAAACCGCTTTGTGCATTATTTCAGCACAAAAACCTGCATCTTATTCACTAAGCAGCAAATGGTCCCACAATGAATCATGAATATTTACATTAAGTAATTGTCAGTCTTTGCAGCTCAAACATGCCACCTTTCTGTGTAAATTATTCATATTATAGATGCGCTTTGTTTACAAAACTCGCTATTATTGCCTGCGGAAAGGATGCAGCAAACTTAATTTTTATTTTTTTAAAAAGAGTACATTTTTTATCTAATCATAGCAACAGTAATTAATCATTTGATGAAAAATAATGGAGAAGTGTGTTATAACTGGGCATAAATCCAGACAAGCAGTGCAGTCGAGCGTACTAGACATTTTATAGATACTGACTCGGGTGTCAGGATTGCAGTGGTGGAGTGATGCTGTCCCAGTAAAATATGTCAGATTGTATACCTGCTGCATCCTCGAAATTCTAATACTTGACGAAGTTAAGATAAAAATGCAGATTAGAATAGTTTGAGGTCTTTGGGCGTTGCGTATTGCTCTTATATAAGCATAAGCAGTGCGTTTTAAAACGCAATGTCAGGAAAGTAGATCGGTTTCGAAAAGTGTGTCTCGAGAGTCCCGCATCCTGTTTCATTCTGTTCTCTCTGTCAAGCTTCCTGTCTGAACAGACCGTATTGCAAGCACTGGGCTCAGAGACAGTACATGCTGTGTGGCAATGAGTCTGAGTTGCAAATTCTGCTTCACAACCATCATCTGAACACAAGTTCATCTGAATACCACTACTATCTGGGAATATTACTACCCTACATACAACTGTAATTAATGAACGACTCTGTAGTACTTCTGGTATTTTGAAGCTTGAATACTGCAGCACAGGTACAGTATTTCATGCAAAACTAAGTTAACATAGCTAGAACTGTCCATTGAGGAGTTTCTTTTCTAGTTTTACTTTTTCACTTTGGATTTGAGAATATGAACTGGCTTAATGTTTTGATTTTATAATTTTATACACTTTATTTTAAAATGGAATGCACTTTTGTTAAAAGCCAGGCATGTTCTTTTTAATAAACAATATATCACAGTGCTGTTTGGTTTAGAGGTCTTCACTGGCCTTAAAATGAAACCTGAACCCAAACCATACCTGCGACCATGTGACCCGACCCTACCTGACCCAAATGGTACCGTCAGATTTTAAGCCTGAACCCGTCTTGAACCTAAAATTGCTCAATCTCTTTATAATTTCATATACAAGCAAGTATTGTTGCAATAGGCTGTATTTTATGTAAGCGTCATAAGCAACATTCATAACTGTATTGTAACAGTAAACATATAGTTTTAACAAGGCATGGTGGCCCCTCAGTATACCAGAGCAGAAGGGGAAAAAACATTGCCTTATCCTTTATCAAGCTCTGAAACTTCAGTTTTTTAAATTTGAAGTTGTTTTTAACTTAACACAGTTTCTAAAAAATGTGGCGGTCCAACGCTAGGCACCATGCAACAGTCAAAGTCATCCGTCCAGCATCTGTTTACATAGTAAAACAATGAGAAAACAGAGCAGACGTTTGCAAAATGCAACATGTTTGGTGTGAACAGCCCCTAAAGCGTCCATTAGCGCATGTCTCTGATTGAGATTGCGGGCACGAAGCAAGTTGGGCAGGCCTGTTTATTGTTGAACCCGAAGTCATACTTGAAAAACTGACCCGTACCTTGCCCAAAACCCAGCAGTTTCTCAGGTCCCAACCGGCAGAGATTGGGTTGCAGACCTTTAGTTTAGTTTAGCAGAATTTAAAAATCTGGTGATGTCTTGTTGCTTTTTTTTTTTTTTTTTCTTCATCTAACTGAAATAATCTCTTTTAAAATTAGAAAAAAACAAATCAATTTAGTTTCTCAGCTCTGTTGACAGCCCTACTCAGAACTGACCCGCAGGATCTAGAAATGTGCTGCGCAAATTGCGTTCAGCAATTGTTTGCGTTGTTACCTGATTTGCATAATTCCTTTAGTGAATTGATCTCTTAAAAAACGCAGACAGTGCATGCAATTTAACAACACGATAGGTAGACACAATTAATTCTTAGTGAATCCCCCGCCCCATATTGTTTAATTTTCATTCAATATGCCATTGAAGAGGACATTTTTATAATCCTGATTACTGTTTTCTCCACTGAACTGAGCTGTAATTCTGTTAAGAGCACAATAATGATGAAACGTGTTTTCAAAGGAAGAAGCTTATTTCTGCATCAATGCTGGAACTCAGTCTCAAATAGGGTTTTAAACCAGATTACATCCATTTAATATTGGGATTCATCAACTTAAATTATCTTTTTGCTACGGTCCTTTTAAAGACACTAAAATGCATTTCTGCAGAAGGGTTTGTTAGATTATTTGTGAATGTGACATGATGATCTAATCATCTTTTCATATGAGACATTATTTCTTCTCAGCAAGAACATGAAATAAACACAAAGAGGCATGTTAAGAACATTAGCAGAGGAAATGGTTTCTCCCTGGTTCAGATTCATACTAAGACATACTAAAATTCCTTTGTGTGTGCTGAATAGTTAAAAGATGTCAAAAAAGACAAATCAATAAACCAGTAATACTCAATCCATGTTATTCAGAGAGCTGCATACGATACGATTTTCTCAGGGCATTTGAAGTTCATAGCTTTTCAAACCAGAGGCAAGAGTGTCCTCACACGTGGGCCAGTGTAAGTTTATACTCTTTTAATCAAGTCTTGAAGTATTGTACCATATGTCCTACATATCTGTTCTGTTCATAATATCTCAGTAATGATGTTCCTTTATGGTTGCAGCTGGCATTATGCTTGTTCCTGAGAGGAGTACAGAGGATGGGTTTGAACTGCACTTTGGGCTAAACTACCTGGGCCATTTCCTGTTGACCAACCTGTTGCTAGATGTGCTGAGAACATCAGGCAAACCTGAGAAATGTTCACGAATAGTGATTATGTCTTCAGCTACCCACTATGGAGGAAGATTATCTCTGGACGACTTGCAGGGAAGGTATGATTAGAATATATATTGCATTACATGTGAGATTCTCATTTAGCCCCCTGCCTTTTTCTTTCAATGGAAAAGACAAGCTTAATCATAAAGGGATAGTTCACCCCAAATTTAAAATTATTAAAATTATGTTATCAATTAGTCACCCTTATGTTATTCCAAACCCATATGGCATTGATGTTAGGCAGAATGTTCAGCCTGATCTCATTAATATACGTAGCTATTTGTGCATTTATATTTGTAACATTTAAATGTACATGTTTGTACATTTGTATAGACACTAAAACGTACAATATGGACGTTTGAAAGCATCTAAAACGTAAACATTTTTACGTATTTACAGTTTTTGAAACGTAAAATATTGATGAATCGATTATAAATATATTTGTACATTTTTACTGTTTTATAGATATTTTAGATCCTTTAACCCTACCCCAACTTCTATACATAACCACATTTCAACAATATAAAAACATGTAACAAGTAGGTTAATGTACAGTAGCAATAATTTTTTATACAATATATTCATTTATATATATTTTACAGCTGCTAATCCCACACCTACTCCTAAACCTAACCATAACCATTTATTAAGCATACAGTATAAAACATGTAACAGGCAGATCAATTTAATCACACAGATTTATTCAGAAAAATTGCCAAATTCAGTACAAAAGTAGTCCAAAGGGTGATGCGCTGCATCGGATGTGTTCTCTGATGGCATATAATAGCAGTGTGTGAGGTAGAGAGTGAAATTTAAATTATGAATTGCTGTAAATACTGTCCTGATGCACTCTATAACGCTGCTCATTCGAACATATACTTCGCAGAATACATAATTCTATGAATTATTCATTATTAATCGATTCAAACAGTACATATAAACATTTGTAAGTTTCTATAGGTGTTAATACGTGAAATTATGACATTTAGATGCTGTCAGTATTGTATGTTTCTGTGTCTATGCAGATGTAAGAGAATGTTTGTTTGCTTGAACCAAACTTTACATAAGAATATATATATAAAATATAAGTGGATGGTGACTGAGGCTGTCAGTCCCTAACTTTCTGCCACAGCTGATAGAAAGTCAACAAGAAAGGTGAGCAACTTGAGGGTCAGTAAATGTCGACATAATTTTCATTTTGGGGTTAAATAATCGTTCAAAGACAATGATTTAGTCTTATTACTCTTACTTTAGGAATTATGTATTCTTTAGTCCCACGGCAAAAACCCTTTTGTTCCACCCTGTCACATATTGAACACACATCTTCTTGTAGTGCAGACCTGTCCATCATGTTGATGGCAGCTTTACTTGTCAAAATATTGCCACTCCTCTAACCTATTTTTCTCTGGTCTGTTTTTATTGCTTTTCGGTCTTGAGAGTCCTTACCGTTACTGCATTGGTGTACTGCAGAGACTCGCTAGCACTCAAGGACACGGTCGCTATAACATGCAGCGTGATTCAGAGCACCATGTGTCTATTGATTGAATGCTGCAAAGTCTCCTGGGAGGCAGAAAGGGGCGGTTATGAGAATTACAATAAATAATGACAAACGACAAATCCAATACAGCAAACAAGGTTTCTGCCTGCAACTGGTGATGACTTCTTGTCATGCTGTATGTTTAGTGTGTGGGGGGTGCGCGTGCTGTGGGCTGGCACAGAAGATTCTGAATAAATGTGTACTTCAAGGTGACAGAGGCAAATAGGACAGTGTGGGCGCAAAGACATCTGCTGGTATAAATAACAGGTAAATGAGTTAGCTGAAAGATTAGACTTTGATTCTTCATTCTAGGACTCCTATAAACTGAACTTGCACAGAAATGCAAGACTTTGGCATGACTATTTGGCAATTTGTGAATGTGAGGGTCACTGTCTCTAGATGTCCATCAATTTATCTGCCTAAGACCCTATACTTAGTTAGAACCTACCTTTGAAATGTTCTGTTCTCTTTCTAAATTGACCCTATTAACTCTCTTAATACAAGTTTCTTAGAGTGAACGATTCTTCTATGTTATTCCAAAGAAAGAAGTTTTTCTTCATGGTCTTTCATCAAAATTAAGTATTAACTTGCTCCGCCTCTGAAGTGACTCTCCTTTTCGGCTGAGGTCACCAAGCCCTCTTATTTTTCAACTCCTCCCCTTCAACCACCTGTTGTATAGAACCAATGGCCAGATAGCTGCGCTGATGCATTCTCCTATGGAACGCCCACCTTTTGTGATCCAGTGAATTTTAGATGGATATATTCAAGTCCAGTGTTACATTTTTTGTCTTGGATATGTCACATTACAGAAGTTAAATGGGTTCTGAATGCTATTACTTCAAGCTTCACTTGTAATGTGTCCATCCTAGTTACAAATTGAACTTATGCAAAATATTTAAATACTACAACAACAGTTTGCGAATAAAGCAGCGATTCTATCCCATGTGTTCAAGAGAGCAAAATGGTCATTTCTGGGAAAACTGGCACAAAATGGAAGTTGTTGCCACTGGACAATGGTGATGTTTGTGAACGAATCAGTCTTTTTGAATTAATCTTTCAAGTGAACAAAGGGTTAGGGTTAGCTAATGAGCTCTTGTTTGAAGTGCAAGACTGCTTTGGTGGCTTTTCTTACCTGTAAAGACTGACTATAGCTTGAGCCAATAGCATTCGAATGCAGGCTGAGAAGAAGCATATCATTGGTTTCACCCATTAAATGAATACACCCCATCACTGAAGAAGTTGAGTCGGTTGTTTGAGTCTGAACGAGATGAGATGCCTCGTTCATGAACAAACTGAATGTACTTGTAAACTCGTTCGCAAGCAAAATGAATTAATCACTCAGTCATCTCGTTCGTGAATGAAGAATTTGCTGACAGATTGAAAGAGAAGGTGTATCGTTCGTTCAGTTCGGCATGAGTCTGTCCCGTTAAACAAGTTGGGAAATGGGTCAGATGCACTAAGTTTATTCACCTTATGCACCAGAATCTAGCACATAGCCATCTTGAAAATTTTGTCTCAACTTCCATTCTAGCGGTTCTATATAGATATCTATGGTGTTGATGTTAAAGTGTAATTAGCTAGCAAAATAGATTTACAGGTTATAGTTGTCAAAAGCTATCATGAGTATTTTAAAGTGTTCAGGGGATGTCATAACAACTGAAAGCAGAGCGGGAAGATTTCAAAACAAGAATACTTCATTCATAAATACACAAGATCCTACCTTCAGAGGGGTATTCCAGAAAGCAAGGTTAACTTACCATGACATAAACCCTGAACTCTCGGTTGATTAACCCAGAACTTGCTTACTCACGGTATGTGGGTTCCAGAACACCTGCACGGGGTTTGTTCACTCAACCATGAGTTTGAAACTCAAGAGTTTGTGCGCGTTCTCGGTGAACTCAGAAAGGCATTCTCAGCAGATCACCGAATCCACGAGTCACCATGGAAACAGACGCTAAGAAGAAAGGCGCGCCATATTTCAGTGAAGGAACACTTCGTAAAACATGAAGTTTTAATGACTGCAAACAAGCATTATTTCATCTTCACTTGTAATAGTGATAGGAGCTACATTTGTTTAGAATTGAGGGTTTGCTTGACAGAAATTATACTGAATCATTGTGTGAATTTTTAAATTAATAAAACTATAAAGTTCTACCATACATATAAAAGCTTAATTCAACATTAATATTAGACCTCTCTCACCTACATTAATGTTTAATAGGTCAACCATTACGTTATTTGTTTGCACTGAACTTCTTTATAAGTATTAACATTCATATTCTATTAATATTATGATAATAGCCTATAGGTTTACTATATATTTTATTTTAAGATACATTTTAATGGTATTTACCGTGATCTGTGCATGCTAATTTTATTTTACTGTATGTCATGTGAACTGAATGTATTTCCTTTATTTTTAATACCATTTAATGTACCCAGTTGGGGTTTTTAAAACTTAGAATCATATCACCTTTAATTTCCCACAGTTGCTGATGGTCTCATTGTATTAATAGACCCTCTTTCAATTGTAGGATCTCCCACAGTAGTCATCATTTTCCATTGATTTAATGTAATGTTGTTTAGTAGGCCACACAAGATTATTCATGTGCATTATAAGATGAAGATCTGCTGTAACAGTGGTGGACAGTAATAGGAGTTACATGTCCATTGTGTTCTTTTCTCATTTGATGTGGCATTAAAACTTGTCATGTTGTGTTGTCATGTACAGTAGGGTCCATCTGCCTCCACCAACTTGGTACGGAATGAAATTATGTTGTTTTAATTGAAGATCATGTGTCTGACTATACATTATAGATGTTCATGATCTCAGCATTAGGGAAACGTAACTCATCTCTTCCTTGTTAATAGGAAACTGTAAAGGGTCCCTGTTGAAATGCAGAATAAAAATGTAATTTAGAGATGGACCATGTACAGTTTCTGATGGAGTAGAGGAGGCTAAGCATCAGAAAGATGCATCTTTTCATTGAATCACCTGACCACCAGCTAAATGAGGGCACTGTGGGTGACTCTAAATGACAGCATGTCTCATTTATATTTTAAGAAAATAAAGAGAGTACATTGAACAAGTCTGGAAATGTGTGCATTTATGTGTACAGTAGCCTACATGAATTAGAGTGATAAGAAATAAAATCTCTAACCTCTTTATCTGTGGTCTGTGAAATTATCACATATTATCTAGTTAGTGAAGAAGAATAACGAGTGATTAATTGATTAAGCTTTTAATTGGCAGACATTACCTACATATTGATACTATGGAACTACATTTTATAAATAACATTAATATTCATTGACTGAAGGAACTGAAAATAGAATATGGGTGCTATAATAATTTTATTCTATGAAATTTATAGAATAAAAATTATTTATTAGAAGGGCTAAATATAAATACATAAAGCCCTGTCTTCACAGTGAAGAGTGTGGGGGACTTTCCAGTGTGTTCTGCGTTAAAAAATATTACAGTATTAAAACCTTCCCATTAAAAGTTAAAGCACAATGTACACAGTTTGTACACTTTTGAATGCAAATCTGCAGTGTGAGACTGGAAATGCCAGAGAAAAGAAGATTTGTGAGGTAAAGATTGCAGTTTACCGTAATATTGCTTTAAAAATATAAAATTGTGCATAATCTGAATTTCCACGCCCACTGTGCCGCTATTAAAAGGGCACGCATGCACTGACAGCCTCTGTACAAACATCTACATGAAATAAACTAACTCTGGAACATAACCTCCTCTGGAGCAGGTTATGTTCAGAGAGTAAGTTGCTATGGCTACTAACATACCCTGAAAGTTCCCTCAGTTTTTGGAACAGAAAGCTGAGGTTATCCGCTTATTCTGAGTAATTTTATCCCTGGTAAGTCACTTAACCTGCTTTCTGGAATACCCCCCAGCTGTGGACATACTGGTATTCTTCTGTGCTCATGAAACTCCAAGAGACAACACAAAGTCATTACAAATATCTCTGTAAGACACCTGACTGTCTTCTCATGTCATTCACCTATGGCATTATTGTTAAGGTAAGAAGATTTTTTGAGCGTTAATCCGGGAATGGGGGAGGGGTGACACTATATTTATACACACACACACATATACATGTGAAAGTGTGTTTTATTTTATATTCCGTTTATAACTATTTTAATCACATTTAAGCCTCTAAAAAATTTAGGGTGACAAATAAATTTTAAAAAGTACAATTTTCTTTAATGTGGAACTTGCATGTGTAATAATATGAGCTGTCATTGTTTTAAATTTAATATCAACTAAACATTTTAACAAATTATTAACAAGTTGAAACCTAAAAATTAAGCAGAATTACACGCACTGTATAACAATTAAACGCTTGCATTATGAAAAAGTGCAGTGTGTCATAGCTGTCCGAATGTGATCTGCCAGGTTCAATTTACCTCCGTGGGTGTCGGAAAAAATTTAAAAAACATTTAAAGTGACTGAAAAATACCTTGGAAAAGGGGCGGGGCTGAATAAGATGAATTTGTATGCACAAAACCAAATCTCCAACTTATGAATGTGTAAAAATGACTGAAAACCATAGAGTTAAAATGACATGAATTACAAATGACTGGCTGATTGAGAGGAGGCATGTCGTTTATTCAGTTCGGTGATCTTGCTTAACAAGAAAAGGGGCCGGATGAATTATGAATAAAAGTCATGACCACACATTACACTTTTATTTTTTTATTTTTTTATTTATTTTCATTTGTGGGGAAACATTTATGATGCTGTAACACTCTGAAGTGCTGAAGTCTCTTAGTAGATTTGTAGACACGCATAATAAAGCATAATTAGACTTGTTCCAGCTGTGAAAGCCTCTTGTGCTTTTGATTCCATGCAGTTTACTCTTTCAAAATGTAAAAGACATCAAAAGACATCAAAAAAGGTTATTTGGCGCTGTTACGATTGGGTACACTTTAGTTTAGACACCACACTTCCATATTACACATCCTATACACTAGGGGGCAGGATGGAGCGTACCTGTCCAGGTACTGGTAAAAGGGGTGGTGTCAGATGCGCTGGTTTCTCCCCAGCGATCGATTCTCTCCCCAGCGACCGTTCTTTTTCCCCATTAATAGATACCTGATCAAGAGAGTGCGTGTGGAGTGAGCATACCAGAGTGGTAGGAAGCCAGCCTTGGGAAGGTGGAAAGTTCAGACATGTTTTGCGGTGGAACACACCAAATGGGGTACTAACCGCATGTCAGGAATATGTTGTCACTTTGGACTGTATGTACTTTTTCCAAACCCCCCTTTTTGAACAATCACCATCAAAAGTTGAACTGGCCAGCGCCTCAAGCTCTGCCCCAACAGCCACACAACAGAGCTGGTCAGGTGTTCTGGAGTGAGTTAAGCTCATTGTCCCTCACTGTCATACACACACACACACAAACAAAGAGAAACATACTGATGAACACGTTAAACACACACAGTTAAAAATTGGGGCTAGCGGTTGTGTACGGACCCCTAGACAAATGATGGGCAGGTAGGTGTAATATAATTGTTTACCAGTTTTAGTCTGTTTGGAACAGGTGCCATCTACTGGCGCAAAGGTGTTATTTGCAGAAATGTTAAATGAGCAAATCTGAACAAATCTTTTTGGTGAATAGATTCAAAAGGCTTGAGTCACTGAGATTAATCAAAATCACCACCACTACTGGGCAAGCCACTATGGCTCTTTTGTCCAATTTAATAAATGACTTGTGGTTTAAAGCGCCCGGACAAAATGCTCTCACAAACCTCATGTTTGCTTGCGATCAGTGGCAGATGCCTTATATCTCGGAACAAAAGCATGTCAGGCAGTTCTGGGAGGTAATTTTAATCGATCATTTTGATCACAGGCTTTGTCTACGGCATTTCAGAATTTCCAGAGCAACATTTGAGATGCAAAGATTTGTCTGCTGGTTATGTTTCTTTTTGTGATACACATCTTGGAATTTATTTTGTAAATGTGTTTCCACCATAGTTTATAGACATGTCTCCTTATTGAATAATAAATTAAAAAAAATCCACCAACATTTAGCATATAGGTTTTTAAGCACATTTTGGAGATTATTTGGAAAATGTTATTCCTCATGACATGACCCCTTTAATATTCTATTGCAAATCCTCTTGTTGCAGGTCAGGATTTTTTTGGATGCAGGGTAACTAGCCTAAAACCAATATACCTACTGCTTTGTATTTTGCTAGCACCTCAGAGCCTCTTTCTTTTCTCCCATTCTCTCTCTCTTCCTCTCTCTCTCTCTCTCTCTCTCTCTCTCTCTCTCTCAGGATGTGTTATAGTGCCCACGGTGCATATGCACAAAGTAAACTGGCCCTGCTGCTGTTCTCCTATCACCTTCAGGACCAGTTGTGGGCCAGAGGAGACCCAGTAATGGTTAATGCAGTGGACCCAGGCATGGTGGACACAGCCTTGTATGACAATCTGTGTAGCCCAGCCCAGTTGGCCAAGAAGCCTTTCGCTAAACTGCTCTTCAGGGTAAGGCAAATCAGATTGCACTCTATAAAACCCCCAATAGATAAGTGTACTGGAGGATAACAATTGCCTGGACATATTGGGAATGCTTTATTTAAATTACTTTCCAAACTTTGGAAAGTCAGCCAAACTAGGTCTGGGTCTCTGGGAGCTATGGGTTATTCAGGCGTCTGTCTGGGCTTGGGAGAGAATTCTTGAGATGGAGTATGATTGGAGCTTCAGTTTCAGACCTGTAAGGAATCATTTTATTTATTTAATGTGTTTCATATTATTTATTGGATAGAGGGAGAGCACAGAAAATCATATATTAGCCAACCGGCTCCCTCACGTGTGATGTGTTAAGCCAATCTGTTTGCATGGTGTAAACTGATAGGTTCTTTGACATGTAATCAGTTAGCCAATCAACTTGCTTGCTCTTTCTTTGTCTAACTTTTAAATTGCTCAGTTTTGCAGAGAAGCTGGCTTCACTGTAGCATACTGCAAGAGTTTTTCTCTGAAAATGCTATGTTCTCAGGTGGTTGCTGGGGTTTTCTTCTATCAGCTTGCACGGTAAAGTCAGCTTCTGGCCATGACACATAGAAGCACGTTTTTAACAAGCTAAGCCTTAGCCTAATCTGGCAATGGCACATGTAGCAATCTTAGGTCATCAGTTTAAACAAATCCACACATAGTTAGACTAAGTTACTAGTTAAATAAACTCTCCTGATAGAGATACACATTATGAGTCAGGTTACCAGTTGTTTAAGCCATTCGGCCAAGCTGTCCCAGTTACACACAGAGATTTTGTTCATTAGCGTAATACCATTTGGCTAAGCTGGTTTATGCACATTTGTATAGCACGCACTGTGTACACTAGAGCTGCCCGATTTTTTTTTGGCTTAGAATAAAGTTCACGTTTCTTTTACAATGTTGAAGCAAAAAAAATAATAAATTCAGTGATTTACAAAACCTGAGCATTAGGTGTTGTGTTGTACTTGTAAATAAATAAGCAAATATGCTTTAAAAAACACTAATTAAATTAAAACAATGGAGCCTTCACTTTTTCTTTTGTAAACATTGCTTGAAGCTTTTAATCCTCAGGGGTCGATGGACGCACCGACGTGTCCTGCTGGATTTTTTTCCTCATAACAGCGGAAACAACTTAAAATACTCCCTCATTTTTGGGCATACAGATAAGTGTAAGACATCATTAGAAACTATAAAGGGTCTACTTTTATTTGTGTACACTCACAATAACAACAAAACCTTGCGTTTTTGTAAAATAAAGAAAATAAAACAGGGTGCGCTTTCAGCCGTCTCTGTCTCCGCGAGCATCTTTCTGAAACACATCACAAAAATGAATTGAAACTCAGTGAATACTTATCAGACAAACATGAAACATATGTCTAAAGAAAGCTTAAAATGTCTACTTTTAACTAAAACAATTCAAATTTAAAACAAATATTCTCCTGCAGTGTAATTGGTATGAAAAAAAAAGCGAGGTACAGTTTCTTCTGGCTCAGCTAATTATCCCTAATGTGATCACACCCATCTACACTATACATACGGTAATTTGCTGAGGTGATCATTGCAAATGGTAAATGCCCCGAGGTAAATTTATATATATATATATATATATATATATATATATATATATATATATATATACACAGTTGTGCTAAACAAAAACAAAGAAAAACCCACAAGTAACCTCAGGAGAAATACAGGCTGCTCTGAAAAAAGGCGGTGTGGTTGTTTCAAGGAGCACAATACGACAATACTTGAACAAAAATGAGCTGCATGGTCGAGTTGCCAGAAAGAAGCCAGTGCCACAAAAAAAGCCTGGTTACGATATGCCCGACAACATCTTGACACACCTCACAGCTTCTGGCACACTAATTTGGAGTTACGATACCAAAATAGAGCTTTATGGTCACAACCATAAGCGTTATGTTTGGAGAGGGGTCAACAAGTATTGTGCTCCTTGAAACAACCTCACCGTCTTTTTCCAGAGCAGCCTGTATTTCTCCTGAGGTTACCTGTGGGTTTTTCTTTGTATCCCGAACAATTCTTCTGGCAGTTGTGGCTGAAATATTTCTTGGTCAACCTGACCTTGGCTTGGTATCAAGAGATCAACTTTTGATCAGGGCCATTTGGGTGATTTCTGTTATCATTATGATTTAAAAAGGAGCCATACAACTATGTGATAATAAATGGCTTCATTTGATCACTGTCCTTAAATAAAAGCATGATCAGTCATATTTTCAAAATCAATGCCAAAATTTCACAATTTCTGCCAGGCTATGCAAATTTTGAGCACAACTGCGTGTGTGTGTGTGTGTGTGTATATATATATATATATATATATATATATATAAAATATATTTTAAAATGCAATTTATTCCTGTGATGTAAAGCTGAATTTTCAGCATCATTACTCCAGTCTTCAGTGTCACATGATCCTTCAGAAATCATTCTAATATGCTGATTTTCTGCTCAAGAAACATTTATTATTATCAATGTTGAAAACGGTTGTGAACAATTTTTTTCAATATTCTTTAATGAATAGAAAGTTCAAAATAACAGCATTTATCTGAAATAGAAAGCTTTTGTAACATGATACCCTACCGTTCAAAAGTTTGGGGTCAGTAAGAATTTTTTTTTTTTTTGGAAATAAATTACAACTTTTATTCAGCAAGGATGCATTATATTGATCAAAAGTGACAGTAAAGACATTTATAATGTTACAAAAGCTTTCTATTTCAGATAAATGCTGTTATTTTGAGCTTTCTATTCATCAAAGAATCCTGAAAAAATATTTATATATTGTGTATATGCCCTATATCAGATATTAAATGTTATTCTGTTCCCAGGGGAGGGGTCTTTGTCTCTTCAGGTGTGAAACACATCAGTATTCATGATCATTCACGCCTCCTCGCATATGGCCTTTCTAACACTAAAAGTGTCTTACAAAAGTTAAATGACTATATTGTTTTGTATGAATGAGTAATCAGGTTGGTTTTCACATCATTTTGTAGCAAAAACTCCAGGCTACAAGATCCAGTTCTCAAAAGTCTTGTGAACAAATGTTTAGTATGTGTTATATGGCCTTATTTCAATGACTTAAATGTTATAAATGTTATTTTCTCAGAAATACGAACATGTACATACATGTTGCTCACATATTATTGTAGCCCAGTTTGTGCTGAATACAGTGTTATCAGACTTTAGCCATTAATATGTTTTTAAGCAACTGAAAAAAGCACAAATGTCAAGGCATGTCAAAACTTCTCCAGGGCCCAAAAACACCCTCAGACCCCAGAGGGTTAAAGTAATTAATCAAGACCCAGTAATTAAATAGAGAACAGCATGAACTTGCTGTAAGTTTTCAGTAACAGTAGCATCTAAACATTTAAAAAAATATATATTTATATAAAAATAAAAAACATTAAAAAGGTAATGTAATTTAAAATAAAACTACTTAAATTATTGAAAGTCTTTACTGTCTGATTATTAGATAAAAGTTAATACTACTTTGCAGTCTGAATGCCTATAACAGAGATCAGCAGGTATAAAGGCTGCGTTTACATATCGCATAGATCCAGTAGTTTGAAATATTAGATTTTTGTCCCGTCTGCTTATATATTAACATCGCGTCAAGAGGGGCATTTAAAAAAAAGAGCATTTGGCTGCTCATGCATGCAGCTGCATTCATCACACGACATGAGCGCCCAAGCAGACATACGCATGTGAGTGTTTGAAAGTAGCCAGCTGAAATCAAACAGCGTGTGGCTACCGAATTGAGTCAGAGCTTGATACTGCCAGTATTTTTTTAGCATCGGTAGCTATTAAAATACTGAACTGAGCAGAGATTTCGTGGCACCCTGCAGTTTGGGAACCACTGCGCTAGACGAACGTCTTTTGGCCGATGCATTTCCTAGTTTATTCAGCATTTTGTGCAGGAGTGCTTTTTTTTTTTAGACGCCATATAAACTTAACCCTTTAAAAACACGTTTCAAAGCAAATTTCAAAATTAAATATGACATCCTTACAAAGGCATGCCGCGAGAACGTTAACATAGTGATTGCAACAATAATTTATATCTAGAGATCATCTTGTGAGTTACTGAATACATCTTTAGAGCATGCAGCATTGTGTCGTACTGCTTTTCACCCTGGGACGTTTACCATTCCGAATGAAGGACTTTGCAATTCTATCAAATTGCATAAAATAAGAGAGGGGGACATCTATAGGGAGTGACTGTAGCATGTAGTTGAATTTTGGAATACAGTTCATTTGAATAACATTAATCTTCCCGATCATCGATAAATGTAATGAAGCCCATCTGTCCACAACGCTCGAAAACTTTTTAATTAAAGGGTCAAAATTAACTCTAAATCAGACAAATTTGCTGGGAATAAAATACCCAAATACTTAATGCCCTGTTTGGGCCACTGAAAGGCGCCCGGTTGAAAGGCCGTTACTGGGCAGTACGCAGTCAGAGCTAAAGCTTCGGATTTAGACCAGTTGACTTTGTATCCAAAGAACCTGGAAAAGGAATTAATAATTCTGTGGAGGCAAGGCATAGATCTAGTGGGGTCGGAGACGAATAATAAAATATAATCTGCATAAAGCAGAAGCTTATACGCCACACCTCCCGCCGCCACCCCTGGAAAATCATCCTCCTTTCTTATCGCGGCTGCTAATGGTTCCAGGGCAAGACAGAACAATAATGGGGACAGAGGGCAACCCTGCCGAGTGCCCCTATCCAGAGTAAAATAATCTGAAATTAATCCATTTGTTTGTACCGCTGCTACAGGGTGTCTATAAAGTAACTTAATCCAACCAATGAATGTACTCCCGAACCCATACATTTCTAAAATCTTAAAAAGATAATCCCATTCTACCATATCAAACGCCTTTTCGGCGTCAAGTGAAATGGCAGCGACCGGAGACTGATCATTCGCTACTGACCACATGATATTAATGAAACGCCTAATGCTATCAGAAGAGCTGCAGCCCCGAATAAACCCCACCTGATCTATATGTATAAGAGATGTCATAACCTTACTTGAACGATTAGCCAAAATTTTGGAAAAAATTTGTACATCTAGCTGGATCAGGGAAATTGGACGGTAACTTTTACACACGCTTGGATCTTTGTCCTTTTTAAGAATCAGACTGATCCGGGCTTGTGTCATAGTTGGAGGAAGCTTTCCGTTCTTTAATGATTCCATATAAACTTCTAACAAATGTGAAGCCAGTTCTGTAGCATAAGATCTAAAAAATTCAGCAGCAAAACGATCTGGCCCCGGAGCTTTGCCTGTAGGTAAGGCCTTAATTACCTCGTCAAGTTCCTCCAAGGTTATCTCAGAATCAAGATAATTTTTTTGCTCAGTCGTCAGTTTAGGAAGTTCTAATGGTTCCACAAAGTTTCTAATATCTTCATCAGTAGATGAAGATGTAGAACTATAAAGATCAAGATAGAACTCTTTAAAAGCATTATTAATATCAGTGGCCGAGGTAAAAATTTCACCACCAGCAGATTTCACTGAGGGAATGGTAGAAAAAGACTCTCTCTGCTTTATATATCTAGCCAAAAGCTTCCCTGCTTTGTCCCTCGACTCAAAATATGACTGTCTTTCCCTGAATAACCAAAACTCCACTTTCCGCGACAAAATAGCATTATATCTGTATTTCAGTTGAGTCAAATCTCTGAGGCCATCAGGCGACATTCTGCGATTTCAGCTCTGCCTCTGCACTTTTAATATTCCCTTCCAACTCCACAAGTCCTCATGCTTTGGATTTTTGGGTGAATGAGGCATACTGTATGATCTGACCCCTAAGAACCGCCTTAAGTGCCTCCCAAGCCACGCCCACAGAAGATACTGTGGACTAGTTGGTCTCTATATAAACATTGATTTCGGTCTTTAACATTTGTTGGAAATCAGGATTTTGCAAAAGGGATACATTAAAGCGCCAACTATATGATTTCTTTTTCTCCGTATGTGGCAACATCTCTAAACTCACCAGGGCGTGATCTGAGACTAAAATATTTCCAATTGAGCAATCAACAACAGATGAAATGAGGGACTTGGATATAAAAAAATATATATATATATTCTAGAATAAATCTTATGGACTGATGAATAAAATTTATAGTCTCTACCAGATGGGTTCAAAAGTCTCCAAATATCTGCAAGACCAAGATTTTTACACATCTTGTGAAGCATTACTGTTGCTCTAGGGAGCTTACACACTTTTGCTTCACTATGATCAAGGACTGAGTCCATCAAAAGATTAAAGTCTCCTCCCAATATTATATCATGAGGGGTGCCATCGGCTTGCAGCATCCCTTCAAGATCTATGAAAAAGCCCTGATCATCAGCGTTAGGTGCATAAATATTAGCCAAAATCAGCCTTTGCCCCTGAATTTCTGCTAAGATAATAATAACTCTTCCTAATTTATCTTTAATCTGTTTGAGAAATTTGAAATGTAGATGTTTATTTATCAGTATAATGACTCCCCTATTCTTACTTGAGCCAGCACTAAAAAAACATGTCCACCCCATATCTTCCCAAATTTTTCAGCTTCCTGCGGGGAAAGATGTGTTTCTTGAAGAAACACTATATCATATTTCTTATGTTTAAGAAAAGAAATAACCTTCCTTATTTTTTTTATGGGGTAACCCAACCCATTCACATTCTATGTGTAGAGAGACAACTTATTCATATTAACATTTGACATATTGATATAATAAAAAAAATTAAATTGTGTGTCAAAAACAAGATTATACAGACCACATTCCCCATTAATGCAACAATCAAACCCTGAACTTCCCCCCAAACAAAACAAACAGAAAAAAGAAAAACTGCGCACGATAGCGCCAACCGGCAACGATCCCTCTAAACTC
The DNA here is from genome assembly GCF_019703515.2 of Myxocyprinus asiaticus. Lineage (NCBI taxonomy): Eukaryota > Metazoa > Chordata > Actinopteri > Cypriniformes > Catostomidae > Myxocyprinus > Myxocyprinus asiaticus. The sequence continues at coordinate 32,543,904 of NC_059351.1, forward strand.
AAAGAGTCCATGTATGCATACGAGAGCCCCTGCGACAACTTTGCCATCGGATTGCTCAAGTCCGGTGCTTCTATACAAATTTTGTGAGGCAAAATTACATAACAGAAAATACTTTGTAAAACAGACCCAAGCCAACAGGCAGAATAACAGAAAAAATATGTAGACTCATTCACAGAACCATCTCGAAGTTGTGATCCTCCACAAAACAAACTCCAGCTGATATAAAGCCATTCAGTTTCCTCGGACAGACAAACAATTGTTCAGTGAGCCGGCTGTTATGAGTGCAGCAGATGATGTCCCTTAAAAATACTCCACAAAAACAAACTCCAGCCAACAGGAGGCATAAGCACAAAGAACGAACAGATTTATCCACAACTGTTCCAAAGGAGTGTTATTCAACAGAACAAGCTCCAGCTGCTAGGCGGAGCCAGCACGAAAAACAAAACCGGCATCCCGGTTCCTCGGATGATCAAGAGCCGAACTAACTCGGAGGCCACACAAAAAAAGAAAACAAAATAAAAATACCCCATAACATACTCAGCCCGTCAGCTTTATAAAAGACGTCCTTTATGTGAGCATATAGAACGGTCATCCATAGTGTCCATTCTCGATCTGGCCGGGAACTTCAGTGTAAAAAAGGATCTTCCGTCAATGCAAAAGTTTCTTGGAGTCATGCCACAAAACAAACTCCAGCCGCTAGGCGGAGCCAGCGCAAAAAGAAACAAAAATGGCACCCAGCTTCCTCAGATAATAGAGTCCCTGAACCGTGAGTCAGTCCACTAATATAAGAAACATCAAATGGCTTACTCCAATGTATTTATGAAGGAGAGTGCCTGTTTTGGACATGTAAATACTTTGCGACCATTCTTCGTTTCTATTCTCAGTTTGGCCGGGAACATCAGTGCAAAAGTGATCTTCTGTTGGTGTAAGAGTTTCTTACATTCCTTGAACCGATCGCGTTTCTCTCTTTCGAATTCGCAAAGTCCGGGAACAAGAAAACATTGTGATTCCTCTAAGAAAGCTTTCCTATGCTCCTCGCCTGGCGCAACACGAGATCTTTATCAGATGATTTCAGAAATTTGGCCAAAATCGTTTGGGGCCTGTCTCCCTCAGCAGTTCTGTGAGCCGAGACTCTGTGAGCTCGCTCGATTTCCAGTTTTATGACCTGTTATGTCGAGCAGACTCGGAAAGAGCTCGTCCAGGAATTTCACCATATCTCTGCCCTCTTCATGCTCAGGAATTCCAACAATTCGTATGCTATTCCTTCGGCTCATATTTTCGAAATATTCCAGTTTTTCCTAAATTAATTCCAAATCTGTTTTGGACACGGGATTAGCGGATAATTCCCTTTCCGATGACTCAAGATAATCGATATGTCTTTCAGCTTCTGTCACTCTTGTAAACAACTCAGCAACAACCTTCGTCAGCATTACCGAGATGTTGGACAGTTGACGCTGAATTTCTTCTCTCGACGTGCCGTCCAAATCGAGTCCCCAGTCCGCAGGCCCGTCAGAGGCCTCAGCTTGAACACGTAAGTGTCTTTTAATGTCTCCAGAGTCTGAGGATTTTGACTTCTTTGCCATGTTTACCTCAAAGAGCAAGTATGTAACTGGGTGTATCGAATCTCACAGGATTATGACATGAAAATAATAAAACTAGCAAAGTCCGCAGAGCTCGTGTCTCACACATCTGCTTCTCGCATGGCGTCCATGGACTCTTGAACCTGTCTTTTTAATGAATTACCTGAAAAGAACTCAGGAGCTCAGGTTAGCAGTTTGAAAACTACCAAATCATGTTTTTTTCTGGTTATTATTGATTGGGATTGAAGTAATAAACTGCATCTGGGATTTTATTAAATTTGCACTCTTGTAGTCCATCAATAATTTATATATATATATATATATATATATATATATATATATATATATACAGGTGCATCTCAATAAATTAGAATGTCGTGGAAAAGTTCATTTATTTCAGTAATTCAACTCAAATTATAAAACTCATGTATTAAATAAATTCAATGCACACAGACTGAAGTAGTTTAAGTCTTTGGTTCTTTTAATTGTGATGATTTTGGCTCACATTTAACAAAAACCCACCAATTCACTATCTCAAAAAATTAGAATATGGTGACATGCCAATCAGCTAATCAACTCAAAACACCTGCAAAGGTTTCCTGAGCCTTCAAAAAGGTCTCTCAGTTTGGTTCACTAGGCTACACAATCATGGGGAAGACTGCTGATCTGACAGTTGTCCAGAAGACAATCATTGACACCCTTCACAAGGAGGGTAAGCCACAAACATTCATTGCCAAAGAAGCTGGCTGTTCGCAGAGTGCTGTATCCAAGCATGTTAACAGAAAGTTGAGTGGAAGGAAAAAGTGTGGAAGAAAAAGATGCACAACCAACCGAGAGAACCGCAGCCTTATGAGGATTGTCAAGCAAAATCGATTCAAGAATTTGGGTGAACTTCACAAGGAATGGACTGAGACTGGGGTCAAGGCATCAAGAGCCACCACACACAGACGTGTCAAGGAATTTGGCTACAGTTGTCGTATTCCTCTTGTTATGCCACTCCTGGCGTCTTACCTGGGCTAAGGAGAAGAAGAACTGGACTGTTGCCCAGTGGTCCAAAGTCCTCTTTTCAGATGAGAGCAAGTTTTGTATTTCATTTGGAAACCAAGGTCCTAGAGTCTGGAGGAAGGGTGGAGAAGCTCATAGCCCAAGTTGCTTGAAGTCCAGTGTTAAGTTTCCACAGTCTGTGATGATTTGGGGTGCAGTGTCATCTGCTGGTGTTGGTCCATTGTGTTTTTTGAAAACCAAAGTCACTGCACCCGTTTACCAAGAAATTTTGGAGCACTTCATGCTTCCTTCTGCTGACCAGCTTTTTAAAGATGCTGATTTCATTTTCCAGCAGGATTTGGCACCTGCCCACACTGCCAAAAGCACCAAAAGTTAGTTAAATGACCATGGTGTTGGTGTGCTTGACTGGCCAGCAAACTCACCAGACCTGAACCCCATAGAGAATCTATGGGGTATTGTCAAGAGGAAAATGAGAAACAAGAGACCAAAAAATGCAGATGAGCTGAAGGCCACTGTCAAAGAAACCTGGGCTTCCATACCACCTCAGCAGTGCCACAAACTGATCACCTCCATGCCACGCCGAATTGAGGCAGTAATTAAAGCAAAAGGAGCCCCTACCAAGTATTGAGTACATATACAGTAAATGAACATAATTTCCAGAAGGCCAACAATTCACTATAAATGTTTTTTTTTATTGGTCTTATGATGTATTCTAATTTTTTGAGATAGTGAATTGGTGGGTTTTTGTTAAATGTGAGCCAAAATCATCACAATTAAAAGGACCAAAGACTTAAACTACTTCAGTCTGTGTGCATTGAACTTATTTAATACACAAGTTTCACAATTTGAGTTGAATTACTGAAATAAATGAACTTTTCCACAACATTCTAATTTATTGAGATGCACCTGTATATATATATTGTTGAAGTCAGAAGTTTACATACACTTAGGTTGAAGTCATTAAAACTCATTTTTTAACAACTCCACTGATTTAATATTAGCAAACTATAGTTTTGGCAAGTCGTTTAGGACATCTACTTTGTGCATGACACAAGTCATTTTTCCAATAATTGTTTACAGACAGATTGTTTCACTTTGAATTGACAATATCACAATTCCAGTGGGTCAGTAGTTTACATACACTAAGTTAACTGAGCCTTTAAGCAGCTTGGAAAATTCCAGAAAATGATGTCAAGCCTTTAGACAGTTAGTTTCTGATAAGAGGTGTACTGAATTGGAGGTGTACCTGTGGATGTATTTTAAGGCCTACCTTCAAACTCAGTGCCTCTTTGCTTGACATCATGGGAAAATCAAAGGAAATCAGCCAAGACCTCAGAAAAAAAAATTGTGGACCTCCACAAATCTGGTTCATCCTTAAGAGCAATTTCCAAATGCCTGAAGGTACCACATTTATCTGTACAAACAATAGTACGCAAGTATAATGGGACCACGCAGCCATCATACAGCTCAGGAAGGAGACGTAGTCTGTCTCCTAGAGAGTTTGGTCCAGTTCTATCTGGAGGATTGGACCAAAATTCCAGCAACTTATTGTGAGAAGCATGTGGAAGGCTACCCAAAATATTTGACCCAAGTTAAACAATTTAAAGGCAATGCTACCAAATACTAACAAAGTGTATGTACATTTCTGACCCACTGGGAATGTAATGAAAGAAATAAAAGCTGTAATAAATCATTCTCTCTACTCTCTAGTGACATTTCACATTCTTAAAATAAAGTAGTGATCCCAACTGACCTAAGACAGGGAATGTTTTCTATGATTAAATGTCAGGAATTGTGAAAAACTGAATTTAAATGTATTTGGCAAAGGTGTATGTAAACTTCTGACTTCAACTATATATATATATATATATATGTGTATGCACATGTGTATTAGTGCTTATGTGATTAAAAAAGTTTAACACGTTAATTTTTCTTAATCGAGATTAACACATTTACCGTTAATACAGCATTAACCAACACTTCTGGGGAGGGTGGAACCTTTGTAATGTGTCCACCCGGAGGCATCACGCTGACGGACACACCACAAACATGTACGAAAAAGCCTATATGGGACCTATGTAAGGTACGTTTTAATTACCACAGGAGCACGTCAAGTCATATCTATGACCAAAAAGAAGAATGAGACGTTTTTGTCTGCAAGCATGGAGTTCAAAGCGGCGTTTAACGCTGCCGTTAATGCCCTGACACAAATAATGAACACAGCTTCACGGTTGCTGTAGGAAAGCGGATAGCCACCATCTACCGGCTGATTAATATTGTGGAGGATGAGAGTTTAAGAGATTTAATGCCCATTGCAATTAATATGCAACCTATGTGGTTACTAGTTCTTTCAATAAGTCAAACTCCCAATTAGACTTTGGGAAATGTTTGTTTCTTGAATTGGTGCTATTTTACAGCATTTCTATTTTTATACTGTGGAAGGCTTTATTTGTTAATAAACCATCATATTGTTACATATTGTTTTGTTCTCTATGCTAAAATGGAAATAAATGCATTTTGACAGGACAATAAGTATATAAAGTGTCAAGTTTAAGCATTTTTTAACTACAAAAATTAAGAGATTAATCGTGATGAAAACAAAATTATCCAATGACAGCACTAATCTCTCTCTCTGTCTCTCTCTCTCTCTATATATATATATATATTAAACCCCCGATTATCAGTCTTCCTTGATTAATGGGTCTTTTCTCTGATTTGGCAACTAAAACAGCCATTTTGCTCCTAAATATTCAAGTTTAGGAGCCAATGGTTCCAAATTAATCTTTTTTTTGTCTGGAGCCCTGTTTTTTCGGGAGTGCACATGTGATGCCTTAAAATGTGGCTTCCTTAGGCAGCTCGCTAGGTTTTGGAACAAAGCAACAGTGTGCCTGTGTAACATGCTTTAGAGTGACTGACAATAGCTGCTATTCAAGCTGCACTGCGGAATGACAATCCTTTATGATAAACCTACCCTCCCCAATATGTTGCAAGAAGACATTGTGACAGCACAGTGTATCCCAGGAGACACTGTTTTCACTCTTTCTTTTCTTCTTCTCCATCTGTCTGTCTCACCCAATCTCTTGAAATTCATCTTGAAATCTAAAGGCTCTGAGCCACCATGTCAGGGTGAACAATAATTGGATTTGACTTGTCTCTTTGCTTTAAAGGTGTGTGTGTGTGTGTGTGTGTGTGTGTGTGTGGGTGGGTGGGTTTGGGTGGTTTACAAGGACTTTTTTTTTTAGGTTACAAACTGGTAATTACAAGGGTATTATGCTATAAATGTGGTTGATGAGGACATTTCTAGTGTCCCCATAATTTAAATCACTTAAAAAACATATTAAACAATGTTTTTTTGGAAGTTTTTTTGTGAGGGTTAGGTTTAGGGGTAGGGTTAGGGGATAAAATCTATAGATCGTTCAGTATAAAAATCATTATGTCTATGGAGAGTCCTTATAAGGATAGCCACACCAACGTGTGCGTGTGTGTGTGTGTGTGTGTGTGTGTGTGTGTTAATCAGAGGTGATTATTTCATCTTCTTTAAGAATATTTGTAACACCTCTTGAATTACAGATCAGTGGAAGAAAATAGAAGCAAGAAATTGCACAAAATATACAGTGGGGTTCAGAAGTCTTTCAAGTCCACACTGAAAATTATTAAAAATGTAATTTAAACCTGTAAACAAACACAAAGTTTTATGATAAAAAAATAAATTAAAAAAACATAAAACATTTTGATGAAAATACTCTGTAATGTACTTGTATACTTGGGTTCAAATCCCGGACAAGCCCCCAATAATGATCATCTTGGAGTTGTAATTTTATTGGGGGCTCGTCTGGTATCTGAACACCCCCCTCCCCCCCAGCATACACAAATTTGTGAAATTGATTCAAGCTAATCCCGATTTGCTTCCTTTGAAGCACATAATATGCTCTTTGGAACAATCTCAGATCATGCTAGGATAACATGGATCCTCAGGTTTTGCACAAACTTGTAGAGTGCATGCCAGCTCGAGTGCAAAAATGGGGCATACTAAATACTTAATTTCGTGTGCATTTTTTGTTAATTTTAATTCAACTTGTCAATCAAATTGTTTTGCTGATGATTTCATTCAGTTAAAAAACTGTATTTAATCCAAAATAGAAGCATTATCTGTTTAAATGGTTTTAGACCTTTGGACCCCATTGTTCCAAAGTCTACATACTATACTTAATAGGTAGATGTAGCATTATTCATTATACACTGCCTATACAAAAACAGATGAAATCTGTTTTAGCTCAGTGCAGTGCTGAGAAACTGTCGACCGATATATCACAAAGGCCAATAAATCGGCCGGTATTTGGTATGATTAAATTATCTGCGCATCGGCCTGATAAATGTTCCCGTTTGGCCAATTAGTTGTTTAGGCACAATGGCACAGAGAATCATATGGTAGCATGTGAAGGAGCAGTCTGAGAGATGTAAATTACCAATCACAGTTCGTTTCTCTCTCATTTATAAGGACCCGCATATTAGAGCCGTGACAGACGCGTATATGCTCATTATGTTAAAGTGCTCTCCCTGTAAACAGCCTTGTCTAATGATAAAAAGGCAAATAACAATCAAACTTAAATCATATACCATCTGCAAATATGCAGATATCTCATTTAAACATATTTAATTCTGTTTAATTTAATTCTCCCTCTCTCTCTTCTCAACAGTTCCCTGTAATTGTTAACTGCTTTGTCTAATGATAAAGAGGCAAAAATCAATGAAAGTTTTATCACCCTCTGCAACTATGCAGAAATCCAGCATTATATTTCTGTTGAATGCTCATATGTCTTCCTTTGAATGCTGTATTAATAGCCTGGACCAAAACTATGTCCCTCTGGTTCACAAATGTTGCGTGATGATGAGTCTGAGACACTCCAAGCAGGCATTCCAGACAGTGTAAACTAGAAGTCGTCTGTAGATTGATGCTATTTATTTTATTTTATTTTTTTGTGTGCAAAAATTACTAAAATGGGAAGACTAAACAGAAACGAGGAGAAACTGCCATACTGCCATCTAAAACACAAAATTAAATTTTTACTTTTACAAAGTTGAAGTTTCATATGCAATTTAGAGTAAATATAATGCTAAATAAAAGTTTTTTTTTGGGGTTTTTTTTTTTGCCAGTTTATTTATATGTAATTTACATAAATTGTGTGATATATCATCATTATATAGGCCATCCTGCTCTCTGGATATCGTATTGGGCATTAAAAAACCCATAGCGGTCGACCTTTAGTGCTGAGTTTCTGCCTCATTCCTGACCCCTTACCAACAGAATTTTCACACATGCAACCTGATAAATTGCAGTAAAATTGTTGAATTCCTTATACTGCTACATGTACCACATTGGTTTTTCACACATGCAACATTTTCCTTCTTTTTGATGTTTTAAGTCCATTCACACATCAGCACCAATATGCCATTAAACTCTGAGATGTAGTTAGTTATCTTATCAATCGACAAATTCCTTCATCCACTTGGATGAAGAGAAGTGCTTTGAGGCTGGATTACACTTCACCACCTCTAAAATATGAACAGAATCTAAAAATACTAGGTATCACACACTTACTAATGTTAATGAATAGAACCGTATTGTACAGTGATAACAAAATAAAACAATAACAAAATATATATGTTTGTGTTAAAATACTCAAAATAACGAACATGTTTTTTTTGTTTTGTTTTTTTCAACTTTTGAGGGAACTGGTCCTATTTTCAACATAATGTGGACATCATATTTATCAGCACACATATCAAACTTTTGTTTTAAAGCCACATATCAAACGAAACTAGAGACAATACTCTTAAGAACCAAACAGGTTTCAATCAGAACTTAGGTTTCATACCAGTGGCACTTTTGTTGGTGCTGTGCCAGTAGTAGCTCTTCCTGGAAATCAACGTCACGCTGTTGTATCACGTGACGCGGTGCGCCAAAAAGTTTAACCCTTCAATGAGAGTGTAGAGTCTTGGTTTTAATTCATTTAAATTATGCAATGCGCCTGTCGCGATTATTAAATAACCATCTGATCACGGTTATTTGATCTAACTGCGGTTGTCTCAAATAACCACTGTTAGATCAAATAACCGTGATTATTGGGCATTCAAATTCCATTCAAATGTAAATGCCCAAATAATGGAATTTTAAGCTAATTTACTGTATAAATGCCATGAACGGTGCGTTTGTGTGTCATTCAGTTGAATTCCGCGTCCGAGCATCACTGAGCTGCACCGCGGATGTCAACCAGCTCCCGTCCTGAAGAGCGCTTGAAATGCTGATGCTGCATGCGCTTTAAGCAGAGGCTCGAGCCAAACACCCGCGAAAATATAAACAAACAAGTATAAACTTTGATAGTGAACACAGAGTGCTCCGGTTTCACTTTAAACGATCGTGTAAAGGCAAATGTTCCTGGTTCATACATGCAGTGACAAAGAGGAAAAGACGTGCGCTTACTCTATTTCTGTGGAGTGATGAAATAATTAAACGAAATCTCAAAGGTTTTGTTTCATGAAAAATAAGTGTGTATGGGTGTAATCAGAGCATTAAAATAATGTGTGAAAGTGAATAAATTTGGAAAGAAATATTTTACTATTGCATAATATAAAAAAATATATAAATATAATAGTATATATACTGTATATATAATATTTGATTAAAAAATTATAAAATATATGAGTTCAAAAAACAAGTGTAAATTTCAAATGTATCAAAACTAAAGTTGGCCAAAAAGAGAGACATATTTTAATTATTAGGAATATTTTGATATTTATTTTGTGTCATTCTTACGTTTTTTTAAAGCCTTAAAAAGAAATCAGTTTATCATTATTTTATTTATAGCCTATATTTGAAGTTAAATAGGTAAAAATGTGTTCTTATGGTGTATGAAGCACACATGCAGAAAAAAGCACACCTAAAAAAGTATGACAGTTTATATGACAATTAATTGTGAAAGCCCTTAATGAGACAGTTAATCATCACAGCCTTAAAACAGGCAATTAATCGTTATAATTGCAATTATTTGTTTGAATTGTCATCCAAATTTCATAATCGTGACAGCCCTAGCGTATAGTGAAGCCAAAATACAACGTCCACACATGTGGACACAGGATCGCACGAGGTTAAACATAGTAATAATAAAAACCTTGAAATATCAGGGAATATTAAAACTGTGTTTACCATGTGTGGAAGAGACATAACAAATTGTGAAGTGAATATTAATTTCTCCAGTAATGTTCTGTTCTAAAATGCTCTTTTTTTTCATCAGCTTGATATTTGATTGTTTTGAAAAATAATAACAATCTAAATATGAAAACCAAAACTTGCTCACAAACCAAAGTACTTTCTCTGATTTGTGAACAAATATTTATTTATAAATTATTATTATTATTGTTATTATTTTCTTTCCAAAAAATGTATTGGTCTAACCGGTTAACACATTTTTTTGAATGATTCATTGGCAAATTGGTCTTAATTTGAATGGTTTTGAGAAATCCTTATCGAGTCACAAAATAATCACAAAAAACTGGAAAGGTCATGGAAAAGTCAATGGAAATTCACTTGTCAAAAAGTGTGGCAACCCTGTAAACAGTATAAAAAGATATTGCATCTTTCAGTACCACAACTGTTGCTGTATATTTCCTCTTCAGCGTGAAATCCCTGTATGGCCCAAAACCAACAGCTTTAAGAGGAAAGCTATTCTCACACTCTTTGTGCTGGATTGATTCAGCTCAGATAACTTGTGGCTCTTGTAGTTTAATCCAAATTCCCTCAGATGGAATAGATCTGTGGCAGAGAAAAACAGTGCTCAGCCCCAATTGCCTGGCCTCAAAGAGAGCCTTTTGAAGTGCAGAATCTGGCACTGGTCTTAGAGAAGAGCGGCTGTCCTGTGTAATTGAACCATCTGGAGGTCATAGTCCAACTGACCGTCTGCATATAAATCTCACCGACTGTGCAAAGTAACTTTAATATCTTCCCACGTGGAAGTAAGCCATACCATTTGTAATTTGAGTGATCATTTTAATAATTAACATTGGCAGTTGGACAGCATAAGGTGAGTAAACATATGGCAAAAGTAATGTGAAGAAGTGTACAGATACAATATTATTGTTTGCAGCCAGTTGCACAGTATTTACTAAGTGCCAATTACCAGAGTTTGTAGCTAAGGATACATGTCAAGTACTAGGATTAGACGTGCCAAGAAGAACACTAGAGCACAAATTGAAGAATGCTACAACTGCAAACACACACAAGGAGCAAATGTTGCAATGCTTGTCATGTACTAGGACAAGTGAAGTCAACAAGTCTAGCAGAAATTATAAATGCATTCGTTGGAGTGGGTGATAAGTACCTCTGTCGCATCTATGGTAGGGAATGCATGTTCTACATTCACTTTACATTTTGAAAGAAAATGAAGAAGAGCTTAATAAAGAGCTGCATTCTCCATGGTGTGGAACTGACCCTCCACTAAGCCCCGTTCCCCATAGTTACTGTTGCTAACACCGTCAACTTTTCCTACCTGCACCTGTTTCCTACCTATGGAGAGAGAACCGATTGCACTGAGTAAAATTCAGCACCTCAGAAACTATTAAAATACATGTTTATCAACCAAGCATTAATATTTCAGCCTGATCTCAGTAATATACATAGCTATGTGTACTATTTAATATTTGTAACATTAAACGTACATGTTTTTATATTTGAATAGACACTAAAACGTACAATAAGGACATTTGAAAGCATCTAAAACGTAAAATTGTTAATGTTTTTACAGCTTTAGAAACGTAAAATACTGACAAATCCATTACAACTATATTTGAATATGCGAATAAAAGTAATCTGTAAAACTCCAGTGGTTAAATCCATGTCTACAGAAGCATTATTATAGCTGAGGGTGAGAAACAGATCAATATTTAAGTCCTTTTTTAATCTACATTTTCACTTCCACATTCTGGTATGGAGTTCACTTTCACATTTAGCCACCTACTGGTTGGGGCTGGTCAAAGCTTGAGATTTATAGGAAAAAAGAACTAAAATATTGATCTGTTTCTCACCCTCACCTATTATATAGCTTCTGAAGACATGGTTTTAACCACTGGAGTCTTATGGATTACTTGTATGCTGCCTTTATGTGCTTTTTGGACCTTCTGAGTTCTGGTCACCATTCACTTGCATTGAATGGACCTGCAGAGCTGTGACATTCTCATAAAAATCTTTGTTTGTGTTCAGCAGAAGAAAGAAAGTCATACACATCTGGGATGGCATGAGGGCAAGTAAAAGATGAGAGAATTTAGATTTTTGGGTGAACTGTTCCTTAAACAGATTACATGTCAAAAGACTTAGCTTGGACCAGATAAAATGTTCAAAGGATCTTTTAGCTTGCTTCATGTAGAGTTTCATTACTGAACTTAGAACCAAACCAAAAATATTCAAGTATTTCACAATGAAAAGTTTTCCATATATTGCCCACCCCTAGGCATTTTTAAACAGTGATTTTATTCTTGGATTTTAGAAGATCATTACCCTCGTTTTGTATATATATATATATATATATATATATATATATATATATATATATATATATATATATATATATAATGCCATCTAATATGTCATCTCTGATTTAAAACTACCGACCTTCCCTGCAGCTGTGTTGACTTCATGTCTGATTGCTGTCCATTCACAGACGCCTGCAGAAGGAGCATCCACGGCCATCTACGCTGCAGCTGCCTCCGAGCTGGAGGGGATTGGAGGACTGTATCTGTACAACGGTCGTAAGACAGAGTCTTCAGCGATTTCTTATGATGAGCGGCTGCAAACCAGGCTATGGAAAGAGAGCTGTGCTCTAGTGGGCCTCCAACAGGCCTGAGAGAACATTGCACCAGCAATAATCTTTTTGTTGGCATTCCATGCTGATCTCTCAGTAAGACTTGGTCCTTTACCTCATCTTATAGTTCATACAGCATCCCTCTGAAGAGCATTTCAACCTCAGGTTATCAAGACAGTGCTCCTAGTTGCCAAATTTTCACTCTCATCTTATTACCGTTATATTGTTCGTTTGTGTGAGGAGCACTTTGGTTGGTGGTTCCACAAGTTCTCAGAGATTCTGTAGAATCAAGAAAATGACCAACTTATCTGTCATGCACACTAACACGTGCAACATTTTAAAAATGCTAATCCCTGTTCTGGAACTCCTCTTCACTTGGAATCTTTCTCAACAAACCTTTCCTGAACCAAGCAAATAATACTTGTGATTTTTACTAATAATCTGCTATCATGAACTCTGCTAAGCCTTTTTGGCTGCTTAATGAATCTGTACCATTGCAATGACAGTTCCGCTGATTTTCCTTTGGATTTCATCAAAACAGACTAAAGCCAATCAAAGGATGAAAGGATTGCATGTGAAATCTTAAGCTCTCTGTACAGGGCAAATATCAGCCTGTCTCTGTTGATTCCCTGTTTCCACACTGGGATTTTGCTTCTCTCTTTGTTAGTATAGTTGTGTATCTTCTATGGCTTCTCCTTTGGGTTATCCATCCATCATTCAGTGTCATTACTCGCTCTGCCTTCCGCATCTAATGGTCTAAACACAAACTGAAGAAGGACTAAGGGGGGAAACCTCTGTCTGGCTAAGCCCTTTATTTTTCATTCCTCCACTGTGCAATTTCAAATGGTGTTTAAAATCTTCTAGAAAAGAGATTGCTTCCTTGTTGCCTGGTGCCTCACCATTGTCCACCTTTTTTTCTCCCCTGGGGATATTTTATCCTACTGTTCTGTTTGTGATTGTGATGTGTTCAGAATTTGTAATTCTAATGTCTTACCAGTCTGTAATAATGTAGTTTTAGCGTTTTCATTTTAATCTTGCTTCTGAGAAGACCTCAGTTAAATAAAACATTTGAAAAATGTGCGCAGATTTTATAACTCAAAAAGAAGAATTTCCTTTTTCTTTTCAGTTGTTGAGTGTTAGCGTATAAGAAAATAAATATCTATTCTTTAAATATATTTGAGGTCTTCGTGCAATAGCCAACCACTTATTGATTCTTTTTGAAAGTTTTCTAACAGGAGATGTTGCTCCCTGAATATTAATGAAAGTACTGTAAAATAATTTCTGGAGTTGCTTTTTACCCAATGGTGTCTGTAACAACAGGTGTTGTCACAAGTTTGGATGCTTTGGATGAAGTGCTACTTTGACCTGTTATCTTATTTAAATGTACTGGTGTCAAAATGTGCTTGTTGTTTGTGTTTTTTGTGACATCATTCATGCAGTTGTTCTGACCAAATGCATTCCCAGACAGCTATACATTTTTATGTCTCCCAGCTAGTTCTGTTCTTTTTCTCTGTTGCAAAAAGAACATGATATGATGCTTTTGAGGGAGAGAGAGACAAATATTCACCCATTTTTATTGCTTTTGAAAAATTTGCTTTTATTTTTTAGTTTACCACAAAGAACTGTAATTATGCCCTAATCAGACCAAGCGCTGTTGTATTATAATGTATTTAGATTTATAGGAAGTGTAATTAACTTCGCACAGATTATAATGATCCAGTAGATTAATTATATTGTTGTGGAACTGAGAAATAAATTAATAACACTATTTGGAACCACAAAATGGTTGATGATAAATGAATCAAGAATTGGTCTCAGTATAAAATGCGCAAAGCGGATTGTGCATAGCTCCTTAGCCACATGCACTGTGAATGAGCCCAATGTTTCTGTCATTTGTGTGTGTTTGTGTTTGAGAGAGAGAAAAGAGTGTAGTATTATCCTGCCCTTCAGAATAGAAAGTGAATGAGTTTCTCTTTTGAGGCACTTGTCTAAATAAAAAAATAAAAAACTGATATTCATGTTGCAGTGTCTGTTTTTCTCTTCTTTAAATGTTCTACAAATGAAGCACAAATAAAAACATGGGATGTGGAATCTAATTTATATTGTATGTGTCTTTAAAATTGTGCAAGGCTGGTTAGTTGACGTTTCAAAGACACAGAGCAGTATCCATACAATCTGCATGCTCTGTTAATTGGAATAGATTGAAATGGTTACATTTATCCTTTATTAAAGTGTTCCAGGAAATGCATTGAAAATGATTTTATTCTCACTAATACTTCCTCAAGTTCAGTCATGCATATTTACATGTATCTTGTGGCATTTGGTGTGTTCATTTTATATATCTGAAGTCATAGGTGTAAGTTTTGCTTTTCTAAAATATGTAATTTGAAGGCGACAGAACCGTCATTGTTGTGACCTGAAATCCACCACTGGAGTGGATGACTCATGTGAAATTATTCTGTCATTAATGCCGTAAGCAGTGAGTGAGGCATATCCAACTGAAGCACATCCTAGCACAAACTCTCAAACACACGCAAAAATATGTAAAACTTACGTCACTCATATTTGTCTTGTCATTAATGTACATCAGTGTATATCACTGTACCTATTATACTATTCAGGCATTAAAGTGAGGTTCGGCAATTAGTTTGGACTAAGCTCGTAGTAAATACGTAAATACTTTACATGCAATATTTTACTATAAGTGTAGACAAACGAAGTCCATATTTTACTCTCCGTGGCAACGAGCTTACAGCTAACTAGCTAACCATGTAGCTACTTTCATTGCGTGTAAACATGTATTCACTAGGGATGTGGGCTACTACTACTTTGACTGTCGTTTAAACGGAAGTTTTGTAACCGACTAGTCGACTAGTCTAAAGAGAAACCAACCTTCAGAAAACAGAAAAATAAAAATAAATAAAAAATTAAGCGACCCATTTAAAATACTTAATCTATTCCAAATCTGATGCTAAATTCTGCTGAAAAGGGGCATTTATCTGCGACGTGCTCGCCTTGAATTATGATCATTGTACATTAAATATAGAACATGACACGCATTCACTGAATCAACATTAGCGAATATTTAATAGACATATTTATTGAAAACAATTAAATGAATAGTGCAGGATCAATGGAACAGCCCTAAAAGCCTGTTCTAAACGGAAATCACCAAGTAAATGTTACTTAACATATTAAAACAGTCAGGACATTTTTTTTTTAAATAATTAACAGGTAGACTAAGCCAAATCTACGAGAGAGAAAAAATGCACTGAATAGTTGCGCTTTTTTCACGAGGTGCAGTCGTGCATCAGCCATTGATCTAATATGACAGCTGTTCGGTAAAGAACGTTAACCAATAACAGTTACGATGTAAAAAAAAAAAAAAAAAAAAAAAAAAAAGTAGCTATAGGATAGAAAAATTAGGCCTGTGATGTAGCCTACTATAAACTTAATGTATTCTAAACATGACTTGCACACAGAATAAAAGATAGTTTAAAACATTAAGCAGCTGACACCTCGTTGAAAATAGCCTTCTTAATCAGCAGATTAAAAAAATGGCATACCTAGTCTAAAACTGTTAGGCTACTTACTCAAAAGCAAAAACATTTTGATGAGTAAAATTAACACATCGACATGGTCCGGTGAAAGACGTGACTTGACTCACCTGAGGTGGCTATCCCGCGCTTGAAAAAGCCCGCTCAACAGAAAAATAACATCCAAGCACGCACAGCTGTAAAGAAGGCTCAAATGTGAAAACATCCTTAGGGACTTTCAAACATTTGAAAAGCCGATTCCCGCACCACCAAAGTGATTTCATAACTACTTTGGTGAGTTTACTTGTCTAGCAAGAGGATATTTTCCTGCACGCGCCGCGATTGAGAGAGGGAAAAAGCACGCGCAGCCTGAGGTGAAATTAAACTCCGTATCTGCTCCAGATATCCTCTTTCTTTTCTTTCTTTTTTCTTTTTTCTTTTTTTTTTAATAATATTTGTATTATTAATTCTATTTAAAATATGTAACATTAATATGACAGTAATTTAAGTGCAGCCTCTGTAAAAATATAAAGCCAAACGTAAATGTGTAAAAATGATTATCAGTTTAATGGGAGTAAATATTAACCGACTAGTAATTCCAGTGTCGACTAGCAGCATCAGAACCGTTTAGTCGACTAGTATCACCAAACCCTAGTATTCACCAAACTGTTTTGTTCAGGATTCACAGTTTGGTACCCCCTTCATCCGAACAATTGCAGTCGTTGCATTTACAAAATATAATATTTAAAAGTCTGGTTTTCCAGACATTAAAAAAGGATACGTAATAAAAGTAGATTTAATAATTAGTATATTTGCCCTGTGTAAATAATAATATATAGGAACTGTATCTAAAATAAATGAGGGGTGATGAATACTAATACAACAGGCTGGAAAAAATAGACATTTATTCGTTTTAATATCCTATATATATATTTTGAATGTGTTGAAACTTGACACCGGGCGACGCACCCTAAAAACAGCACCGTTAGATCGGTTTCATGCTGAAAATCCGCTTAAAGGTACGTTGTTGTTTCTCTCTCTCTCTCTCTCTCTCTCTCTCTCTCTCTCTCTCTCTCGTAAATGAGTGTAAATGCCAACATCATCATATATGTGGAAAGGACTGATGCCTGTCAACCAAAACATGAGCTCATTGATGTCATTAAATGACATAAAAATGACTTTTTTATTCCATCAGTTACTCCTGATCGGAACCTGCCATATATATTTAGTTTATACGTAGGGTTACGTCCTACATAAATGTAATGGTGCAACGCTCAAATATTAAGTAGAGCGTAAAATGTGACTTAGTGCCCATTTATGCCACAACTAGGCTAAGTTGTAACGTACGTATAGCTGGTGCAACCGGCCCCTGATGTTTATTTAGCTATTTATTTTATTTTAATTTATTCTTTATTTAAATGGTCTGCATTTGACTGATACTAAACAGTAATACTGATGTTTATTTAGCTATTTATTTATTTATTTATTTTAATGGTCAGCATTTGACCGATACTAAACAGTACTGATGTTTATTTAGCTATTTATTTTATTTGAATTTATTATTTATTTTAATGGTCAGCATTTGACTGATACTAAACATACAGTACTGATTTTTTTATTTATTTGATTTATTCTTTATTTAAATGGCCAGCAATTGACTGATACTAAACAGTACTGATGTTTATTTAGCTATTTATTGTATTTTTATTTATTCTTTATTTTCTCAGTGTTCATTTCTAGAATTTGTTGACAATGTATAATAATAATGTCAAATGTTCTTTGATAAAAATATTTGTTTAAGAAGCAGCCTTCTGAGTACCTTTGCATAGTCATATCAGTGCAAAATCGGTGAAAAATCCACATATGTCCCCTGAGAAAACCTTCCTTGTACCCGCCACAGATTTTTGTGTGAGTTATCGTACAAATCCTACTTATCCACTACAGCCTAAGGACACACGGACTAACTGTGTTACTAGAAATGGCCTTTCTCTGCTAAATACTCTGCTGAAGAGACTAGCATTGCTGGTCACCAGCTTATTTTGGGTGCTGGTCCCCCTGCAACAAATGCTGGTGTGCTGGTGACCCTACCAGGCTTTTAAACTAGCTTAACCAGCTTTATAAGACTGTGTTGGTCAACCAGCTTCAGCAGCTAGGCTTTGCTTGTAAAAAGCATGGCTATGTTGGTTCCCCAGCAAGACTAGCAACAAACCAGCATAAACCAGCCTAGACCATCATGGGAATTGCATGTTGGTTATGCTGGCCTTTGAAGCAGGGTAAAATCTGCTTTCTTACATGTCTAGTTAGAATAAAATAGTAATTTAAACAACATCCATGTTAACCATTTCTCTTTCATTTTATGGATATTTAGGAGATAGGTTTAGAATTGTGGTTGGGCTTCGGGTCAGGGTTGGGGGTTACACAACATTAGGTGCTTTTCCACCACAGTTCCGAATAATTCTGTGCACAGTGAGTAACTGTTCAGTTAACATTTCCTCTTGAGCATGGTTTGGTACGGTATGATTACAAACTGTTCCCAACTTGTATTTCTCAACACGGTAAGCTAACCATACTAAGGTCAGGGAAACACGCTGGTGTAATGGCTGTAGTGAAGTGGTGATTCACGACTGGTCACTTTCCCAGTCAGTCCTTTCTAATCCTGAATTCACGGCACTATAGTGGAGAAAGAAACCATTACTTTGCCAGCAAGCCCGGGTCAGTGTAGAACAGCATGGTTAGCAACAGTAACTGCTCGACCCCATTGTAATAAAAACTATCCCATCCAAACCAGTCATTATACATATTTAACAAGAGTCTACGGACTCTTACCTCACAAGTGAAGATGCAGTGCACTAAGCAATTATTCATACTCTTATTCCAATTCTCTTATTTTACTGAAGAACAAAGTCTAGGCTATGCTAATATAGTGTTTTCTGTGATATTTTATTTCAAAGCACTCAAATGAAAATGCTTTATAATTATTTTAATGCGACTGTTGTACGTTCGAAAATATACATTTTGGGTTTCATTTTTTGGGAAGGTTCAGTGAGGTCAGGCACTGATGTTGAACGATGGGCCAATCGAGTTCTTCCAAACTAGACTCCGTAAATTATTTCTTTACAGAGCTCGCTTTTTGCACAAGGGAGTTGTCATGTTGTGACAGAAAGGGTTTGTGGCCAAACTGTTGCCACAAAGTTTGAAGCACTTAATTTTCTAGAATGTCATTGAAAGTTGTAGCATTAAGATTTGTAGTCACTGGAATTAAGGGCCCCAGCCAAACCTGATAATTGTTCACATATTTTTGGTCACGTAGTTTATAGAAGCAACATAAGCCACTTTTACACCTATTGGACCAAACGGTTCCAGTAGCATTTCCACTTGAGCACAGTTTGGCACTGCATGATTACAAACAGTTCTTAGCCTGTATTTCTCAGCACGGTTAGCTAATCATACTTAACCGTGATGGTGGTATGACTTTAGTTCGTGGCAACTCACGATTGTCAATTTGCTAATGCCGAGGTTACTCATTTGTTTCTAGTTTGCTGGCAAGGTTCGCTATGGTGAGGTTAATAAAAATTAATAAAACAATAAAAAAAATTGTGGATGTTTGGTGTATTTTCATGATTTTATGATGATGGTTTAACTAGTATAGTGCGTTACTTTTCTACATGCCTTCATCAGGGAGGCAGATTATGCTAGCTAGCTCATTAAAACTCATATAATCATTACATTACTAAATATTGATAATATTTTGTCAATAAATGTCCTTTTAAGCTAGTCTGGGAACTTTTTCTTTTCTGTGTGTTCATGTTTGGTGGCATGCACAACCCCTCAGCATATGATGGTAAACCTCTCACCTTTTTCTCTTTGCTTTCCTTTTTGCGACAAGGGACATGTAATTCCTGTGCATTAGCAGAGTGAAAATCAGGATGAAAAGCAGTCCTAAAAACTGGAATATGCGATCATCCTCCATAGCATACTCCCTCCAATGTTTTCCTCTCATGTCATTGCCAACTGATGTATTTGAAACCTACATTCAAGCACCACAGTGGAAAAAGAAACAGTAACGGATCAGCATGGAACGGCATGGTTTCTATCAAGAACCGTTCAACCCTATGATGGGAAAGAGGCTCATGTCTCATGACAACTTGTAATAATTCATACAAGATGGTGAAATCTTAAGATATCATACGACTTGGCTCGGACGGAAAAAGTACAACTCTTATTCCCATAGAGAACAGCCAATCAACAAACAAAATTTTAAATCAACAGGCATCACATTTTTGCTAGCCTCCTATCCAACACTTTAAGGAAAGAAAAAATCTGTGAGCAAATTTAGTTGCTCATTACTCATTTTTTTGCAGTAAAATTGACTGATAGTATCTCATCCCCAACCCCAATGTCTTCTTTTTTTCTGTGGTACACAAGTTATTTTCTTTTTTTAAAATTAGGGTTAGGTTTAGGGTTTGGGTCAGTAGCGAATTTAGGCATGGGCGACGTTGCAGTTGCCCAGGGTGGCATCTTGCGGGGGGTGGCACGAGGCACCCACACAGCAAATCTGGGTTCAGATGAGTGACTAATGGCTTACAGAGCAGATCAGTGTCCTTGTGATGTAATCCGTAACACTACTACAGAGGAATCTTAATGATATATATATATATATATATATATATATATATATATATATATATATATATATATATATACACTATATTGCCAAAAGTATTCGCTCATCTGCCTTTAGACGCATATGAACTTAAGTGACATCCCATTCTTAATCCATAGGGTTTAATATGACGTCGGCCCACCCTTTGCAGCTATAACAGCTTCAACTCTACTGGGAAGGCTTTCTACAAGTTTTAGGAGTGTGTTTATGGGAATTTTTGACCATTCTTCCAGAAGCGCATTTGTGAGGTCAGACACTGATGTTGGACGAGAAGGCCTGGCTCGCAGTCTTCGCTCTAATTCATCCCAAAGGTGCTCTATCGGGTTGAGGTCAGGACTCTGTGCAGGCCAGTCAAGTTCTTCCACACCAAACTCGCTCATCCATGTCTTTATGGACCTTGCTTTGTGCACTGGGGTGCAGTCATGTTGGAACAGGAAGGGGCCATCCCCAAACTGTTCCCACAAAATTGGGAGCATGGAATTGTCCAAAATCTCTTGGTATGCTGAAGCATTCAGAGTTCCTTTCACTGGAACTAAGGGGCCAAGCCCAGCTCCTGAAAAACAACCCCACACCATAATCCCCCCTCCACCAAACTTCACAGTTGGCACAATGCAGTCAGACAAGTACCATTCTCCTGGCAACCGCCAAACTCAGACTCGTCCATCAGATTGCCAGATGGAGAAGCGTGATTCGTCACTCCAGAGAACGCGTCTCCACTGCTCTAGAGTCCAGTGGCGGCGTGCTTTACACCACTGCATCCGACTTTGCATTGCACTTGGTGATGTATGGCTTGGATGCAGCTGCTCGGTCATGGAAACCCATTCCATGAAGCTCTCTACGCACTGTTCTTGAGCTAATCTGAAGGCCACATGAACTTTGGAGGTCTGTAGCGATTGACTCTGCAGAAAGTTGGCGACCTCACCGCACTATGCGCCTCAGCATCCGCTGACCCTGCTCTGACATTTTACGTGGCCTACCACTTCGTGGCTGAGTTGCTGTCATTCCCAATCGCTTCCACTTTGTTATAATATCACTGACAGTTGACTGTGGAATATTTAGTAGCAAGGAAATTTCACGACTGGACTTGTTGCACAGGTGGCATCCTATCACAGTACCACACTGGAATTCACTGAGCTCCTGAGAGCGGCCCATTCTTTCACAAATGTTTGTAGAAGCAGTCTGCATGCCTAGGTGCTTCATTTTATACACCTGTGGCCATGGAAGTGATTGGAACACCTGAATTCAATTATTTGGATGGGTGAGCGAATACTTTTGGCAATATAGTGTATATATATACTGGTGGCCAAAGTTTTGGAATAATGTACAGATTTTGCTCTTATGGAAAGAAATTGGTACTTTTATTCACCAAAGTGGCATTCAACTGATCACAATGTATAGTCAGGATATTAATAATGTAAAAAATTACTATTACAAAAAAAACTACTTCAAAGAGTTCTCATCAAAAAATCCTCCACGTGCAGCAATGACAGCTTTGCAGATCCTTGGCATTCTAGCTGTTAGTTTGTCCAGATACTCGGGTGACATTCCACCCCACATTTCCTGTAGCACTTGCCATAGATGTGGCTGTCTTGTCAGGCACTTCTCACGCACCTTACAGTCTAGCTGATCCCACAAATGCTCAATGGGGTTAAGATCCATAACATTCTTTTCCAATTATCTGTTGTCCAATGTCTGTTTCTTTGCCCACTCTAACCTTTTCTTTTTGTGTTTCTGTTTCAAAAGTGGCTTTTTCTTTGCAATTCTTCCCATAAGGCCTGTACCCCTGAGTCTTCTCTTTACTGTTGTACATGAAACTGGTGTTGAGCGGGTAGAATTCAATGAAGCTGTGAGCTGAGGACATGTGAGGCGTCTATTTCTCAAACTAGAGACTCTGATGTACTTATCCTCTTGTTTAGTTGTACATCTGGCCTTCCACACCTCTTTCTGTCCTTGTTAGAGCCAGTTGTCCTTTGTCTTTGAAGACTGTAGTGTACACCTTTGTATGAAATCTTCAGTTGTTTTTGGCAATTTCAAGCATTGTATGGCCTTCTTTCCTCAAAACAATTATTGACTGATGAGTTTCTAGAGAAAGCGGTTTCTTTTTTTTGTTGCCATTTTTGACCTAATATTGACCTGAAGACATGCCAGTCTATTGCATACTGTGGCATCTCAAAAACAAACAGAAAGACAATGTTAAGCTTCATTTAATGAACCAAATAGCTTTCAGCTGTGGTTGATATAATGGCAAGTGATTTTCTAGTACCAAATTAGCAATTTAGCATGATTACTCAAGGATAAGGTGTTGGAGTGATGGCTGCTGGAAATGTGGCCTGTCTAGATTTGATCAAAAATGACTTTTTTCAACTAGTGATGGTGCTGTTTTTTTCATCAGTAATGTCCTGACTATACTTTGTGATCAGTTGAATGCCACTTTGGTGAATTAAAATACCAATTTCCTTCCGAAACAGCAAAATCTGTACAGTATTCCAAACTTTTGGCAGCCAGTGTATATACTAATATATATATATATATATATATATATATATATATATATATATATATATATATATATATATATACTCACTGAACACTTTATTAGGAACACCTTTACACCTTCTTATTCATGCGATTATCTAATCAGCCAATCGTGTGGCAGCAGTGCAATGCATAAAATCATGCGGATATGGGTCAGGAGCTTCAATTAATGTTCACATCAACCATCAGAATGGGGAAAAATGTGATCTTAGTTATTTCGACCGTGGTATGATAGATGGTGCCAGACGGGCTGGTTTGAGTATTTCTGTAACTACTGATCTACTGGGATTTTCATGTGCAACAGTCTCTAGGGTTTACTCAGAATGGTGCAAAAAACAAAAAACATTCAGTGCGCGGCAGTTCTGTGGACAGAATTTCCTTGTTGATGAGAGATCAACAGAGAATGGCCAGACTGGTTCGAGCTGACAGAAAGGTTAGGGTAACTCAGATAACCCCTCTGTACAATTGTAGTGAGCAGAATAGCAACTCAGAATGCACAACACATCAAACCATGAGGAGGATGGGCTAAAACCAGGGAATAAAATAAACTTTTTTTTGCCCACCAGCCACAGTGGCGGATGAATGCCAAATTTCACCAGCCACTTAAATTTTTTACCTGCCACTTTGATTTTATCATTCATATATATATATATATATATATACAGTACTGTGCAAAAGTTTTAGGCACTTGATGTTGCATAGTGAGGATATCTTCAAAAATAATCCCATAAGTAGTTTTTATTCATTAATTAACGTCATAAGTCCAGTAAACATAACAAATTTTAATGGAGCTTCCAAACTAGAATCTGTTTTTAGACACAGTACAGGTGACATTTTTAATGACACTTCTCAGGTCCACAGGGTCAGTGTTCACCAGAACTGTCCTTTTTCATTTCCACATGGCAATAATTTTATGTGCCTCTTCATGTCTAATAAGTGAAAATATTTAACAAGTGTTTATTAATAGCTGCGTAATACTAGGGTTTAGTGTTGATTACATTCTGATGCACAGAAATACTGAAGCTGTTTTGAGTTATCTAGTTTAGCCATATACAATAAACAGAATATGTTGCATTAATACTTGTGTGTTGTATTAATTTCTCATTGTTGTGTACGATTACAAAAGCACAGTTTTTATTGGTCTGTCGCAGTATGCAGCATTGCAGAAATAGGCATTTTCTGTCTTCAAGACCTTGTGCATTGTATGAATCTATGAATGCTAAGTTTTTATTTTTTGTTTGTTTGTTTTTTTTTTTACCATACATTTCAAGCTGCTTTATAAATAAAGGGAATAAAAAAAAAAAAAAAGGCATACCAGGTCTGATGTAAGTTTAGAAAAAATGCTTTAGGCTTTTATTACTGTGGTTGTTCACCCTGCACGTGAGCTCTCAGATTAACAATATTGCTGTAATAAGTGGTTTTCATAATGAAAATGTGAGGAGACAAGGTAGTCTAAGTGGAACTGTATTTTGCCCCCTCAGGGCTTTCTTGTTGCAGTAAGGGGAGAAGGAGAGACTGCAGAGAGAGAGAGAGAGAGACAGATGTGCTCAGAATCGTGATTAGTAGACTTGCTTTTCCCTCAGGCTTGTTGTACCCCAGGTCAGATGTTAAATACATATTACGGTTTTTCTCAATTGCTTAGACAATCCAATCCATTCTGTTAGCCAAATATCCTAAACCAGTTTGTTTGACTCTTTCCATGTAATGAGTGTCCAAAGATGAGATCCATGCAATCCATTTGTCATTGAATAATGCCACTTTTAATATTCTTGTCTGTTCTTTACAGTCAGTTGTGGATCAAAAACAACAAAAAATAAACATTTAATTCTAATCAGTCATAGCACGAATGCATTTTAAAAAGTCATGCAACTCCACTCTTGTTAATATGCTCTCAACCAAAACACATTGAGACGAGACAGTCGCTAAACTACCACTATTCTTAAAGAGACTGTTCCCTTTTAAAATTTGTTCTACAAATCAATGTGAATACTTGGAAATGGTAGAAATTATGCATGTAAACAATAAACATATAACAATATTTACAGTGTATATATACAAAATAGAGACAGTATATTTATGGATGGACAGGAATACATGAATTTGTACATTTAAAAAAGCGAAAAAACAATATAAGAAAAATTGTAATTACGTGATTTACCTAGTTAGAAGGTCCCCAGTATATTTAACAGCATTAGCTGATAGCGAATTACTTTCATATGTAAATTAGACATTATAACTAAATTATGCCCAATTGAATTGGAATCTAATCGAATTCGGAATCGAATTGAGAGCTTGTGAATTGGAATCAACTCGAAACGGGAAATCTGTATCAGTACCCAGGCCTAGTATTTTTAGTTGTATATGCACTAAATCAATGAACCAATGAATCAATTGCTTTTGTTAATATAGCAGACACATTTACTGTTTTTGAAAAACTGCAAACATATTTTTGTTGCTTCCATACAATTCGCAAAACTTTACACATGGCTCTCAGTGCTCCAGCACATTTCACATTGTCAATACACTTGCTTCAAATCTAGAATCATGAGAGTCTAAAACTAAATAAGCTAAAAACATGACACATCAGTGCATAAACGTTGAACCATTATTCTACTCCCTTTTCCTCATTGTCTAAAATTTTTATTTTCACGATTGCGCAAGAAAGAGCACAAGAGAGGAAGAGGTAGAAGAAGATGAAGAGGAAGACAGAAAAATACTAGATAAGTTATATATGGAATGATGTGTCTTGCCCTTGTTCTGCAAGGGGTCCTTCATCTCCATATCACAAATGTACCATACAACACAGCACTGCTTTTAGAATTCCTAGTATAAGCATCTATTCCAACCCCCCGAGGAACAGCATATAAGAACATACTATCTATGTTGTTAAAGTATATAGGGCAAAGCCAGCTTCCACTATTTACAGTAGTGCACATACAAGAATGTTTTACCCCCTATCCTCCAAGATTACATTACCTCCACCATGTTCCCCATTCCTAAATCCAAATGAGCAGTTTTTCCACCTGCCAATGGAAAATGTTTTTCAGTATTTTTCAATTGGATACACACTATGACTGAATCAATACTGCATGACAAAATACTGTTTCTGCAAAACTGTAAACACATTCTTGTTGCTTCCACACAGGTTGCAGTTGTTTTTTTGTTTTTTTGTTGTTGTTTTTTGGCAAAACTCCACACATCTCTCAATGCTCTAGTCTGCCACACTTATCAGTGTGAACACACTTGACTTAAAGGAATATTCTGAGTTCAATACAAGTTAAGCTCAATCTACAGCATTTGTGGCATAATATATGGAAGTGAATGGGGGCCAATTTCTGAGCGTTAAAATACTCACTGTTTCAAAATTACAGCCACAAGACATAAACAATATGTATGTAAACATGACTTTAGTGTGATAAAATCACTTATTAACCTTTTCTGTGTAAAGTTATTGGCAATTTTACTTTTAACTTTGTTACCATGACCATGTAATGTCAACAAACCCTAAAATGACTGTAAAAAATGACAATTTAAACAGCTTTACAGCTCAAAAAATACATAAGTTTTAACAGAAGAATTAATGCAAGTGCTTATATAAAATCATAAGCTTCACATTTCTGTGTTTAAACCCTCCAAAAATTGGCCTCATTCACTTTCATTGTCCCCATTCACTTCCATTGTAAGTGCCTCCACTGTAACCTCGATTTTTGCTTTTTTTAAAGAAAATTATTTTTATTGTTATCAACATTATGCCAGAAATGCTGTCGATTGAGCTGAACTTGTATTGAACCCGGAAAATTCCTTTAGATCTAAAATCACCGGTCACTTTGGAAAAACACAATATAGAAAACATCTCACTTGTGAAAACATTTGACTGTTTTCCTCATTGTCTCAAATATATAAATGACATCCAAGTGCTGATTGAAATGCCATAAATGAAAGAGTAAAGAGCACAGTAATGAATAATGACTATCAGATGAGGAATATATCCAATGTAATGATGTGTCTTGCTCCTGGTCTGCAAGGAGACCGTCATCACCATTACACCTGGACCATACCATTCACAGTACTTATAATACACAGTAAATATAATATTTTACACAAAATGCTCATAAATTCCATTAAATATGTGTTCAGAAGAGTCGTATATTAAAATGGAGTGTTTGTTATGGATCATTTTTGAAGGATGCATATAGATTGCATGTGTGGAGTTTGACCACGTTTTGGTGCACATGCGAGGAATGGGTATGTAAATTTAGAATTAATCATATCTCATTTAATGATTTATAGCCCAGTGTGTTTTCCGATTGAGTGAAAATGTGTAATGAGAATTTTATTGTTTAAACTGTTATACATGTCCATAAAGACATTGTTAAAAATGCATGAAATTATTTGAGTGATTTAAGCATGTGTTAAATGCATAAAATGATGTGAATGATATAAGCATGTATTAAGGTGATGTATGCTGAAGCATGTGGGTAGGCTAATCCCCTGTTTGAATTTTCATTTGGCATTAGCCTCTACCGTATTTAATTTTTGTATTTCATTGTACCGTATTTCATTTTTTTTTATTTTCTTTATTCTTTTATTTATACCATATATATATATATATATATATGGTTCCATCGGCCGCTATTTTTTTAACAGCCGTCAGATTAAACCGGGCAAAAATATTTTTTGGGATTATTTTCAACCCACTGGCTTCACATCATTTAAACTTTTACTGTCAGATGTTAGAATGACATTCATCAAATATCTTTGAGATGTTTATGATTTAGAATGTATGTGAATCTGCTCTTTTTAAAATGTTTATTAGATGTTTGTCTGTAATAAGAACGTAGCATCTTGGAAACTTATCCATGCTTACTGGGTTTGTAACCATTTCTATGATTTTTTTTTTTTTTTGTGCACTAATATTTTATAAGCATATGTATGACTGAGAAATGATAACAGGCTTCTAAGGAGGTATGGACGCCTTAAAACTGAAATTAGGTTTCTCAAAGACAGATGAGTGGAGGGAACTCATCTGAACATATCCAGCTTCAGGGTATTGATATATCACAACATCCAAACCATTCATGCAGGAAGAGTTCCCATTAGTGACACTGTGTACATTTTCTTCAGCAGTGCATATCATATGAATTTCTGCTTGATAATTGATAATGTCCTAAAAATGCCTCATCTATTTCACTTCAATTTCCCATAGGCAAATTCAGTCAGAAACAAATAAATCAAATGCACATTAATTTCCATCAAAGCGTCCATTGAATGCATACCAATTATAACCACTCTTTACCCCAAGAACATATGGCTCAACCTTCTTTCAGCCTTCTAACAAACCCAAATGTACTGAATTTAAACATTAATGTCATCAACAAATCCCTGAAATGAATTGTTCAGATGTTTGTAGCTGAATGACAGAAGGAGCAATGAATGTAATCAATATGGCCGCTTTTGTGGTAAGGCTGCTTTCAGTTACATTCCAGATTAATTCTGTCAGGGTCCTGACAGCATTTGTTTAGGTTGAGAGTTGAGACAGCTTGGGTTGCGCTGACCAAGAATCAGAATAGAAGGTCACAGTGCTACAAGAATATGTCCCTTAAGCATACAGTTTCTAAACCTACAATTTACTGATCAGTTATGCTGGAGGCAATTCTGACATGTAAAAATCAAGCAACTCTTTACTCATCATTATACAGTGCTGTGAAAAAGTATTTTCCTGATTTCTTACATTTTTGTGTATTTATCATACTAAATTGTTTTAGATCTTCAAATGAGATATATATCAAATATATATATTTTTTTTATCCAAGATGTATCTGAGTTTCTTTCTTCATCAAAACAGAATTTAAGATTTTTAGGATTTCATTTCAGGCCTCCTCCTTTAAACAATGCAAGTGAATGTACTCCAAAATGCATATTAAGGGTGCATCAAAATAATCCACACGACTCCAATCAACAAATAAAGTTCTTCTGAACCCAAACGATTGATTATTTTTAGAATCAAAACAATACTTATATACTTTTTAACTACAAATGTTCGCTTCCGTACATCTGTGACGCGTGCTCATGAGAGGGATGACGTAAGCTCGTTGGTAAGGTCACGCGTCACATGGAGGAGGAGGCGACGACTTTTACATCAAAGTGAAGGAGATGTTCATTTGTAAGGAGAAACGCTTGGATTTTGTGTTCAAGTAAAGGTAAGTTAATGTATTTATTATAAATCTGTGTTGTTGATACTAGGTCATTGTTTCTGGTAAGTCTGAGGCAATGGAGTGGTGATCTGGCAATCATGTCCTTCTTGTGTCCCTCTGTTTTATGGATCTAACGTTAGGGCGCAGTGTCTGTTTAAAAAAAAATATATGAAGGAATGTAGACTGCCATTTCTATGTTACATTTGCCTGGTGCATTCAGGTTAAGATTGTTGTCTTTGGTGGTCAGATTAGTTAATTGCTGCTGTCCATTCCAGTGGTTCTGAACTGTGGGAAGAGTGACGAGTGAGGCCTATAATGTTGAAACTAGTAACTGGCAATCTTTTCAGTTTCTTTTTGTTGTATGTCAAAACAAGCTCTTCTGGCACTATGGTTCATTGTATGTTTTAATGGGCATAAACATGCTCGGCTCAATATATGTCTTTAATTTGTGTGATATGAGCAATTATTAATGTCCTGAATTTAAAACAATTTGGTCATGAAGTTCGCCACTGTGAAAATTGTTTCCATTGACTGGTTAGCTCTAAGGCAAAAATTTACATCAATAACATTTTTGCGACATTACACACCCATATTTTGGCAAATCCCAAAAAATTCAACCTGAACTCTTAACTCGCATCTGCGTATTGGTCATTCCTGGGATTCGGTAACATTTCAACTTGGATTTGTTTGGGTTTTTTTTTTTTTTCAACTACATTTGAATAATTGTCTGAATACTCCAGAATATTAGGCGCACATTAAATCTCCAACAAATAATATTTTCCCATCTCAGGCATCAAGTTCCTTTTATTATTTATGTATTATTTCCCGCTTGGAATTTGAAGCATCATGTCTGGAGGAAACCAGGCCACGCCCATCACCTGCGCAATACCATCCCAACGTTGAAGTATGGTGGTGGTAGCATCATGCTACCATGATATCCTTAATAAAAACCTGGTTCAGAGCGCTCAGGACCTCAGATTGGGCCAAAGGTTCACCTTCCGACAGAACAATAACCCTAAGCACACAGCCAAGACAACACAAGAGCGGCTTAGGGACAACTCTGTGAATGTCCTAGAGTGGCCCAGCCAGAGCCCAGACTTGAACCCAATCAAACATCTCTGGAGAGACCTGAAAATGGTTGTCCACCGATGGCCCCCCCATTCAACCTGACTTGAGCTTGAGAGAATCTGCAGAGAAGAAAATCCCCAAATCCAGGAGTGCAAAGCTTGTTGCATCATACCCAAAAAGACTTGAGGCTGTAATAGCTGCCAAAGGTGCTTCAACTAAGTACTGAATTAAGGGTCTGAATACTTATGTCAATGTGATATTTCAGTTTTTCTTTTTAATAAATTTGCAAAGTTATCAAAAATCTGTTTTTTTCTTTGTCATTATGGGTTATGGAGGTAGATTGATGTGAAAAAAATAATAATTTAAAGCATTTTAGCATAAAACTGCAACATAAAATGAAGGGGGTCTGAGTACTTTATGAATGCACTGTATATACAGTATTGTGCAAAAGTTTAGGCACTTGTGAAAAATGTTGCATAGTGAAGATGTCTTCAAAAATAATGAAATAAATAGTTTTCATTTATCACTTAATGTCATACAAAGTCCAGTAAACATAAAAAAGCTAAATCAATATTCGGTGTGAGCACCTTTGCCTTTAAAACAGCCCCAATTCTCCTAGGTACTAGTTTTTCTTGGTTGTTTGCAGATAGGCTGTTCCAAGCTTTTTGGAGAATTCGCCACAGTTCTTCTATCTATTTAGTCTCAATTGCTTCTGTCTCTATATGTAATCTCAGACAGACACAATGTTCAGTGGGGGGGCTTTGTGGGGGCCATGGCATCTGTTGCAGGGCTCCCTGTTCTTCTATTCTAATCTTTTCTACTTGCAAATGTAATGTTTGGGAGTCTAACATTTATATTTCCTATTGACACACTAAAGCTGAAGATACAATTAACCATCTTAAGACAAATGCTTTTGTGAAACATCTTATGTTAAGACTTTTGCACAGTACTGTATATATTATGTATTTTTTGTTAAAATATCTTTCTCTGGAAACACAAATACATGTTCACATTAATAACAAAAACTATATACATTGTGCACTTTTTTGGGGTACAAATTCAGGTAAGTGACTTGACAAAATGCTTGGTATATGATTGAAAGAAGACATTCTTTTATGATAAATATTATTTTAATTCAATAATTCTTTGAATTAATTATAATTAATTATAATGGACATATCACCATCCTGTAAAAAGCTTCCAACATTTTAATTTAGTGAACAACTACATTATATTAAAAAATAGCCCAGCTGGGTGTGAAAACCGCAAACCTGGCAACACTGTGACCAGTTTGTGTACAGCGCTCTGCACATGCATCAAGTTCAAGCTTCTATCATTAGGAGTTAAGGAATTTTGGTCTGTTTCTCAACCAACGTTATCATATCACTTCAGAAGACATGGATTAAACCACTGAAGTCATATCGATTACTTTAATGATGCCTTTATGTCCTTTTTGGAATGTTTTGGAGACCATTGACTTACAATGTATAGACATAAACACCTCATACATCCTTCAGAATATGTTTGCTTATTTTTCGCAGAAGAACAAAAGTCACACAAGTTTAAGATGGCATAAGGGTGAGTAAATGATGAGAGAATTATAATTTTTGGCTGAACTATTACTTTAAATGTTAAAAAATTAATTTATATAATTTGCCAAACTTACATAATTAACTTCAATTAAATCAATTTATTTAACTGTTACAACATAATTTAGGTTATTTTAGGTTATTCTCCAACATAGAACAGCCTTTTTGATGCTAAAAAGTTTTTTCATTTTTGTCTATAGTACTCTGGTACTAATCGTTTTTACCCAACTGAATTCATTAATGGTAATTTTTAGGTGTTTAAATAAATAATAAATAAAAATAAAGCTTTTATGGCAGCCTTCCACTTGACAATATTTCCAGGAACACATTATGCTTTTGCTAAAGGGCTTGCTAACCTGTAATAGCTAAGTCACAACAACCAATATACAAATGCACATGACACAGATATTTACATTATTCTATAAAAACACATTTATCATCTGTATTTATCGTAAGACAACAGCTTAAATAACAGAACAATTCTAAAGATACTTTTTTTATGGTTTTGTTTTTTTGCTTGCTAGACTTGAGATGCAATACAATGATGACATCTGAGGCTTAATACCACTTAATACCGCTTCTGGTGTAAGGCAGCACTATAAATATGGCTTTTCCAGTCTTTTTTAATCAACAAATGCTTCTTAGAGCCTCTGGGTCCACACATCACTCTCAGTGATAAACAACCTTATTTAATGTGAAATTGAGTTAGTGTAAGCACGCATGTCTTTGTATCTGAGTTTAAACATAGACAAATGTAAGCATTCAGCAGACAGAACAGAAGGAGGCTGGGTTACTCCGATAATCGCCGGGCTTTGATTTGCATTTCAAATGGAGTTTGCAGTGCAATGGAAGGAAGAGAAAAGCAGGGTCAGAAAGTCTCTGCATTAAAAACACAGATAATAGATACTGTGCAGCTAAACGTGTGGCTTTGTTAGTGCTGTATGTAATCTCAAGGTTAAACATATCTGTGGGGGCATAAACAGCTAAAATTATTAGAGTCAAAAATTATGATCTGAACAAAAGCAAACGTGAGCAAGGCAGCTATGTTTTGCACATAGACCCAACCTACAAATGCACATTACACTCACACACTCAGAATTTATACCATACACATCCAAAGCATGGGTTTTATCCATTAAGAAGCACATACCCTTCTTTCCTATACCAATATGAATTATTACCACATAGGAAACAAGAAAGCAATCAAATTAAATGTAAATTAGTTGTTATAAGTGATAACAGTTTGTTTCTATGTTCACTGGTAGAGCATGGTAACACCATGGCCACCAGATTCAATTTCTAAGGACACATATAGTAATAAAATATATAGCTGGAATGCTCTAAAAGTCGCTAGGATAAAAGCATCTGGCAAATGCATAAAAGTAAAAGGTTACTGGAAATGTCCATACAGTAATCGTTTAGTTTGCTTTAGAAGTCAAACAGTTCTTTAGCCTGTTTTATGATTATGAACTTTGAATTTTGTCAAAAAAGAGACTGAAAATTGAACATAAATCAAATCACAGCAAATACAATCACATGCTCACAATTATCTCTTACAAAAACCAGTCTATAACCACATGCATATTACAATGACAGAATCTATCATCATTTATTTTAGTGTCTACCAATTTTTCCCTCTGCATATTCCAAACTTTGATTTAGGTGAGTGTTTTGGCCCATGCAACGTTCCCTGTCCGGGGTAATGTGTCCCATCTGTTCTCTCTCCCACCCTGTAAGCCACCACCTGTAATGATGGAGCTCTCAAGGTCAACAGCTCTGTATTGCAGCTATTAATCACAGGACATTGAGTAGATACCCACCTCTATACGCGCACGCACAGTACTGTGTCCCACAGTAATCAGAAACAATGCACTCTGACCTCTGAATCTCCACTTCACGTTAACAATTAAAAATAATGTGTTTCGCACAGTTTAATTACAGAGAGGGTAGACAAGGAGCACAAAGGGAGACAGGATGAGAGAAGCATGTGACATATGCTCAGATGCTGGCAGACTCAGAGCTAAGGACTGCACCAGTGTATATATTGTGAACCCTTACCTTAAAGCTGAAGTGTTTCATTTCTGCACCACTAGCATCACCAAACTGAATGGCAAAAATAATTATTGTTTTTATTAGATTTCCTGAACACTCATCTCATCTGCAATCAGACTGATCCCACTGTGAATTCTGTGTCAAAAGTTCTGCTGCCGAAATCGGTCTGCGCTTACAGAAATTCAAACCACTGCCCCCAGTGGCTGATGTTGGAAGTGTTGTTGAACGTTCCAGAAATGCTCCAAGTTCCGGGTGAAATGTCCACACAGTGGCGCCAAACACGGGTTGTAAAATGAGACATGTAAATGTTGAAACATAACGTCAATGGGGTAAAATGTGAGTTTAGAGAGAAAAATGCAACCTCTGAATTGCACTTATTATTGTAAATATGAACACAATTACCTCCCGGTTTCCATGGGACCAGTTCCCGTGTTTCTGAAGCTGATCAGTAGCACTTCAGAAAAAGATAAATACATTTGAATTTATTCAAATATGTCTGATGGGGGATGCCACTTTTTCAGGGGACCAGAACATTCAGTAGCAATGTTTGCTACATTCAGTAGCAATGTGGGTTTTCCCATGTGATCATGTTGCTGCTATTGGTGAACCAAAGAGATAGTTCCATACCACACTCACACAGTTGGTTGAGAAAATATTAGACTGGTTGGGGTTCAAATAGAACAATGTTTTGATTGTGCCACAGCAGAGTGATCACATTAGTATTCATAGATATTTGCTTGTAAAGTTTTCATAAACAATTATTTGTGATTGGATAGACTGAAACATACAATATCAATATATTTATAGCTGTATGTAAAGCTTTAGAGATGTACAAATTATTAAGAATCTTTGACTAGTTGGAACAGAAATTCCAAGGAAGCTTTAAGAGATACCACTGCAGGTGACACTGTCCCTTTTAAAGGTGCACTCAGTAATTTTTTTCCTAATTAAAAACGTTTTATTCCCAAAGAAATGAATAGTAATTTTGAAAAATATATGTAAAATTATGAGCACTCACATGAGATGAAGAGTCCAGTCGTATCAGTAACTCTACAAAAGCTGTTTAAATCTACAAGGAGAGGGTCCCCTCATGGGGGCTGCCACGTTAGAATCTCATGATCAGCCAAACTGTACTCGCTTAAACTCGGTAACCACCCTGTTGTTGGACACTTTCACTATTGGATTCAGTTAATCATGGCTGACTGTGAATAGTGATTTCTACAATGGCATAGGTTACTGAATGCTATTGTGTTTGATGCTGCATCCACACCACTAGATATCAGTGTGAGTCCAAGATTATATATATATATATATATGTATGTATGTATGTATGTGCACTTTTAATTATCAGTGAATTTTAAGAACATTTAGTCAGAAAGACCCTTTTAATGGCATATTTAAATATTAATGACATACAGATGGGACTAATTAAAGAATAATTATTTCCACTTTGGATGGCTGAATTGAATTATCATCAAACCACAAGTATGGTATATAAGGGAAACACTGTTGATGTTACAGTGTAATATTAACTTGTGTTTCACGCAATTGTTCTGAAACTTCCTATTCTTTGAACCCCAAAGGATTTGTAAACATGCGTATATCTCTAAAGTAAAATCATTTATATTTTAGATACTGTCAATTTGTTGATAATGTATATTTCTGTGTTTATGCAAATGTATTATTATTATTATTATTTTTACAAATGATAGAACCACATTTTATTTACGATACCTATAATAAAGAGTTTATGTTGACTATAGAACCAGTGTTTGCATTATTATTATTAGTATTATTATTATTTATTTATATATTTGTGGCAATCAATTTATCTATAGCTTACTTAGTTATTGTTGACTCTGCTTATTAAGCTGGGATAGGAGAAATTATTAAAAATTGTTGGGTGCTTCATTCAGGAGCGGGTTTGGTTATTAGCAATAATTAATAATTCTCAGAGATAATTACTCATTATTAAAATCAATAGAACATTGATTAGAATCAACATTAGCTTATTAATCCTTCAAATCAACAATCATCAAATATAACTATCAATTATCAAAATCAATAGAATATTAATTATTATCAAAGACAGCTATTAATTATTAAAATCAACAGAACATTCATTAGAATCAACATTAGCTTATTAATCCTTTAAATCAACAATTATCAAAAGATAATTATTAATTATTCAAATCAATAGAATATTAATAAGGATTAATATTGCCAGGGCACCACCCTGGAATCAGGGACTAATAACCAGACAGTATAGCAGTCTCACTATAGGATTGTTCTCTTCGAAAAGTCGACGTGTGGAGAACATCGACATTCAAAAGGAAAACAATGAAGGCTTGAATCTGAGCACTGACATCCCTTGCTAGCCCTTGGCACAGGTGTATGCAGAACAATACCAAAACACTTCCCTTTAAAGTATAACAAAGTTTATTAATGCAGTAATATCAATTAATAATCAATACAATGCAGTCGATAAATTTCCGACTTCCAACTACAAACTAAACAGTAACATGATTAGATACACTATATTGCCAAAAGTATTCGCTCACCCATCCAAATAATTGAATTCAGGTGTTCCAATCACTTCCATGGCCACAGGTGTATAAAATGAAGCACCTAGGCATGCAGACTGCTTCTACAAACATTTGTGAAAGAATGGGCCGCTCTCAGGAGCTCAGTGAATTCCAGCATGGTACTGTGATAGGATGCCACCTGTGCAACAAGTCCAGTTGTGAAATTTCCTCGCTACTAAATGTTCCACAGTCAACTGTCAGTGGTATTATAACAAAGTGGAAGCGATTGGGAATGACAGCAACTCAGCCACGAAGTGGTAGGCCACGTAAAATGACAGAGCGGGGTCAGCAGATGCTGAGGCGCATAGTGCGCAGAGGTCGCCAACTTTCTGCAGAGTCAATCGCTAAAGACCTCCAAAGTTTGTGTGGCCTTCAGATTAGCTCAAGAACAGTGCATAGAGAGCTTCATGGAATGGGTTTCCATGGCCGAGCAGCTGCATCCAAGCCATACATCACCAAGTGCAATGCAAAGCGTCGGATGCAGTGGTGTAAAGCACGCCGCCACTGGACTCTAGAGCAGTGGAGACGCGTTCTCTGGAGTGACGAATCACGCTTCTCCATCTGGCAATCTGATGGACGAGTCTGGGTTTGGTGGTTGCCAGGAGAACGGTACTTGTCTGACTTCATTGTGCCAACTGTGAAGTTTGGTGGAGGGGGGATTATGGTGTGGGGTTGTTTTTCAAGAGCTGGGCTTTGCCCCTTAGTTCCAGTGAAAGGAAC
Organism: Myxocyprinus asiaticus; assembly: GCF_019703515.2. Taxonomy (NCBI): domain Eukaryota; kingdom Metazoa; phylum Chordata; class Actinopteri; order Cypriniformes; family Catostomidae; genus Myxocyprinus; species Myxocyprinus asiaticus. The sequence goes on from NC_059351.1 coordinate 32,581,282, forward strand.
TCTGAATTCTTCAGCATACCAAGAGATTTTGGACAATTCCATGCTCCCAACTTTGTGGGAACAGTTTGGGGATGGCCCTTCCTGTTCCAACATGACTGCACACCAGTGCACAAAGTAAGGTCCATAAAGACATGGATGAGCGAGTTTGGTGTGGAAGAACTTGACTGGCCTGCACAGAGTCCTGACCTCAACCTGATAGAGCACCTTTGGGATGAATTAGAGCGAAGACTGCGAGCCAGGCCTTCTCGTCCAACATCAGTGTCTGACCTCACAAATGCGCTTCTGGAAGAATGGTCAAAAATTCCCATAAACACACTCCTAAACCTTGTGGAAAGCCTTCCCAGAAGAGTTGAAGCTGTTATAGCTGCAAAGGGTGGGCTAACGTCATATTAAACCCTATGGATTAAGAATGGGATGTCACTTAAGTTCATATGCGTCTAAAGGCAGATGAGCGAATACTTTTGGCAATATTGTGTATGTAACAAATAAGCCTATAATACATGAGAGGAAGTTATGGGTATGGGTGTGTGTGTGTGTGTGTGTGTGTGTGTGTGTGTGTGCACGTGCGTGTGTGAATGGGTGTGTGTGTGTGTGTAGGGAGAGAAGGAGGGCACAAAATGGCGGATGTGGCTCTCGTGGGGAGTACGTCACGCGAGGTTTCCGGCCAGAGAATGTGGGCGGAGAGACTGGTTAATGGCGTCTGCCCGTTTAACGCATGTCTCCACTGGTACAATAACTTAGGGACAAAGCTGGGCTCTATCGCCAAGTTATCTGCTCGGCAAATGTGTGTGCGGGTATGTTTGTGAGGGGTCGTGTGTGTGTGCGGTTAGTACAAGAGAGAGAGAACAGAGTGATGGCACCGAAGCCGGTTTTAGCAATCGTGGGAGAAGGCAACCGTTAGTTTTATCACTCAGAGACGCAGTGAACGGCTCGTAATCCATCCGCAATGGTCGTTGGTTCTTTAATGGATAAACTCAGTGTGCTGGTCTCACCTGTGATGGCAAATCTCATTCGTAGTAACAGTAAGTTACAATAATACCTTGTGTATTATTAGCAGCAATGAGCGGACTCGGCGGTCCGTAAACTGTACAAGCAATAGCCTTGATACACAAGAATAACACACTATAATAATCTATCTCTGCACAGATGTAAACCTCTTACTTGAGTCACATGAGGATGTGGGTAGAATGTGTGTTCGTCCTTCGTTTGACTTCAACTCGGTTCCTCGAAGCTCGGGTGATGACGGGAGGCCGTTTTCTCGTTCTGTCGGCGGGTGGTATGGTGGCTGATTCTCGGCGGGTTGGCGGAGAAAACAGCGAAGTCGACTCGGTTGAAGGAGGAAGAGAAATCTTCTTTCTTCAATTCTGCAGGAAAAAGGGTGAGATGCGGATTGCTCAGCAGTCTCCTTTGGATCTGTTAGCATGCTCAGTGGAACCCGGAGAAATCTCGGCTCGTCCAGTGAGATGGAGATTGTATGGCCAAAGTTCAGGTACGTACGTTACTTCCTTGGGCAATGAGGCTAAACCTGGGAGCAGCAGGGCTGCAACTAGACGTGGCTCATACTGTCTCTGGAAGCAAAACTTAGAAGGATCACCGAGGTTTTATACTCCTGATGACTTCATGGTTGAGGGATGTGTTCTGTTGTGCATTTCATCCAGTAGGAGTTGAGAGTTCGATCCTTCAGAATTTCATCTGTAGGATGGGATCTGTAGTCTGTTTTGGACTCCCTTTGTTTGATTTTGGCGCCGTTTGTGTTATCAGGCTTTGAGTGTTCCTACAGGCCGCAGTCAGGCTTTATGACTGTATGTAGACCTGCCTTTTTCTCCTATCTGAGTACATGAGACCCAACAACATAAAAATATACACTTCACACCAAATAAGTATGACAATAAAATAAAACAAGCTTAAATAAAACATTGGTTACTTGTTCGGCTATAGTTTGGATACTTGAACAGACTTGCTCTCAGATGTGAGTGGGATTTGCATAGATTATAGGGTCACGATGACTATAAAGTGCTGTAAAGTGTGAGTGCTGATATGTTTCCTCTGTGGGTTTGAGGGGGAACTGAGAAGTGTGGGCCAGTGGCATCAATAACCAATCTGAAGTTGCTGAAATTGCGCTGTTGATAGAAATTGCCTTACATTTTCTTCTCTTATAAGGTCAGCCCAATAAAAAAAGCAATAATGTTTGAGCAAAATAATCAGTGCTCAAGCTATTATTCCTCTCCATAGTAGGAGACAGCAGAGAGCAAATGAAAGAGGCGATCACACCTGTGTTATTTCAGGGAATGGAGAAAAATATCACCATACCTTACCAAAATGGGAATCACCAAAGATATCACCACTGCAAAGCCTAGTGGATTGTGGCACATTTGAGCCAGTGTTGAATGCATAATAGGTGCAGTTGGTGACTCTGCCTTAAAAGACACACACAAACATTTTGACAGAAGTGGTAACAGGCTGTGGCCTTTGGTTTCCTGCATGATTACTTTGTAGTATAGCATTTTCAATCTGTGCTGACTGATCTTCACTTCTACATCTACACAGTGCACAAGTTATTTACAGAAAACACATTCACATATCAAATCCAATATTAATCTATTTTTAAAGGAATATTTCTTCCATTAATGAACATTATGTCATCATTTACTCACCCCTATGTTCTTCCAAAACCTGTATGATTTGCTTCTCACAAAATGAGATATTAGGCAGAAAGTTAGCCTCAGTAAAAATTCATTGTCTAGAAAACGATGCATTGAAAGTAAATGGTGACTGAGGTTAACATTCAGCACATTTACTCTTGTTTTGAGCAACTTAAGGGTGAGTAAATGATGAATGAATGTGTTATACTGTTTCTTAAAGTATAAATGCAGGATCAATTAAACCTGGGATGTAAACACATGCCCTTGATATACACGGCTTACCTCTATGACACATTTATAGATCGGGACATGGAAGCACTAAATTAGGTGCCCAATGAATAGCAATGGCTGAGCTTCCGTTGTCTTGTGCCACTGCTCAGCGAGCGCAACAAGATGATCCACAAAAATCACCCATTACAGAGGACTGTGTGGCTTCTTACTGTGAGAAAATGTAATGTGCCAGGACACATATTTGAAGGCTGGACTCTGTACGGGGAAAATGGGATTTGTCAGTGTTGAAGGAATAGATATATTCATCATCGTTGGCTGACTGTCACAGTCTCGTTGGGGTGTTGAAACACATATTAGAAAGTAATGGGCAGAGCCAGCTTCATCCATGTGTGAGCCTAGAAGAGACTCAGAATTATCAGTATAATGAGGTCTAAGCTCTCCCTGCTGCCAAAATGGTAATCCAGATTTTGTTTCTTTTCTTTTTTTTTTTTAACACACTCTGTGCTATTTTTGGATGTCTTCCTTTCCACACTGTATGTGATGTGATTTATATTTTGTGTATTCATGGTATTTATGGTACCATCTCTGAGCCTATCTTCTAAAATCACTCTAATATTTGAGCATCAGTGTAAACATTTTCACATAACTGATATGATATGAAAACCATTTTCTATAACATGTACAAAAATTGCCAAAATCCCCATAAAGGGTTGGTGGAAATGTGAACCGCAGAGGTAAGAATCTCATAAGACATGTTTAAGATGTTTAATAAATGAAATTAAATAAGAACATTTGTGTAGATGAATATGATCTGAACGTCTGATGAGGTAAAATATATGGCCAAAAATATGTGAACACCCCAACACCACACCTATATATGCAGGGCCGTTTGTAGCTATAAACAGTATAAGCGGTCAAACAAAGCATAATAAACAAAGCATAAACTTTGTTCTCAGAGAAACTTCTGGAATAGCTAAACCCGTTAATTAGAAGGGGGGGTGCCCACATACTTTTGGCCATAAAGTGTATGTGTGCACAGTATGATTGTGATGTATGATGTATATGTATCTGTATAAGTCAACACCAAAACAAGGAAAAGCACAGGTCTAACCTTGAAGTGAAAGCATAGTATATGAAACATTCCAACATCATGTTTAATGCTACACTCTATTGTCTATCACAGTTGTTCTAAACTGGGTTTGCTTCAGGACCCAGATGGCAATTCAACACAGTACAAAAATAATCATAAAAAAGTAAATAGAAAAATACCCTTAAATTCAAACACTGAAATGTAATAATATTACCACAAACTATATTGGCCCAATACATATTCGATATGCAAATGTACAATATGTAATATGCAAAATTATTGAAGTAATTTTTATATGTATAGCGCTTTTCACTACACTGATCGTTTCAGAGCAGCTTTACAGAAAATTATGCTGTAGTGTCATTAATGTCTTAAAGTCCTCATTGTGCAGGTGAAATGAATTACACGACTGAAAAACATGCCTTTAAAATGATTGTCTTTAGGCCCCCAGTGAGCAAGACAAAGGCGACTGTAGCAAGGAATACAAAACTCCATAAGATGTTAGTTGATGGAGAAAAATAATCTTGGGAGAAACCAGGCTCAGCTGCGGGAGCAAGTTCCCCTCTGGCTTAATAGTATGAATATAATGTCAAGTCTTGTTTTATGAGAGTAGATGGTGGGCATTGTATGAAACAAAAGGATTTTGCATGAACTGTTAGATTAATGATTAAGTGTCTTTAAAGTCCATCCTGCAATTAAAGTCGGCATGGAATCAAAATTTACCCTATTTATTTTCTTAATGCATGCTAATGGTCTTATTGTGAATAATTAATCCATGTATATATTTTTATAAAACAAATTTGACCTCGTAATCTTTCATCAAAATGTCATAACTTGCTCTTCCGCTGATATGATTGACTCTGCTGACGTATGTGAGACTGCAGCCATTAGTCAAATGTTTTTTGCCAGTATTAAAGGGTTAGTTCACCCAAAAATGAAAATTCTCTCATCATTTACTTTTGTTAGGATTGCAACCTGATCAGAGTCATATATTTCATCTGCTCCTCTATTTCAGAAACTCCGGATTCTTACTATTTATGATATTAATATTTCTCAAATATGTGTTTTCATTTTTTAAATTTTCTCCACTTTTCTCCGCAATTTGGAATGCCCAATTCCCAATGCGCTCTAAGTCCTCGTGGTGGCGTAGTGACTCGCCTCAATCCGGGTGGCGGAAGATGAATCTCAGTTGCCTCCACGTCTAAGACAGTCAATCCACGCATCTTATCATGTGGCTTGTTGAATGCGTTACTGCAAAGTGGAGACTTCACGCTATTATCGCGGCATCCACGCACAACTCACCACGCGCCCCACCGAGAGCGAGAACCACATTATAATGACCACGAGGAGGTTACCCCATGTGACTCTACCCTCCCTAGCAACCGGGCCAATTTGGTTGCTTAGGAGACCGGACTGGAGTCACTCAGCACAATGTGTTTTCATTTGTAAGGTATATTCAAGGAAAAAAGCGTGAGAAGGAGGATCTATGTGCAGGCTTTTTAAATTAAAACTCAGAGAAATAAACAAAAGAACTCAAAACACGACAACAGAAACAATCCATTACATCCATGAAAGGTTAACAACTGACAAAGACAGGGAAAACATGAGGGCAGTATACACACAAGAACAAACAAGGTTAACAAGACACAGCTGGGGTCAATCAAGGGGAACACAGAGAATAGTGACACAACAAAAACCAAAACCATTCTTCAAACTAAAAGTCTTTATCCTTCTAGCGACCTCTAGTGGCCGCTAGGGAGAATGTCCCAAGTGTTACGGCGCCACAGGTGGTGAAGGCCCAGGGGGTGGAGCTGAAGGAGTTTCAAGGAATGGAGTCCCAGGAGGCGGAGGCTCAGGGGGTGGAAGCTCAGGGGGCGGAGCCATAGGACAGGGATCAGCAGACTGGATGGCGGTCGCTAGTCAGGGATCGCCGATGGTCACAGGGGATAGAACAGACTAGAAAGTCACCAGGGGCTGCAGTGACAGGGGAACGACCTCCGTGGTCGTGAGCACAGGCAGTGACAGGGCAATGACCTCCGCCACAGAGGCCGTTCCCCTGTCACTGCCTGTGCTCAAGGCCACGGAGGCCATTCCCCAGTCACTGCCAGCACTCCCGGCCATGGAGGCCTTTTCCTAGTTGCTGCCAGCGCTCCAGTTCTCCAAGGCTGTCGACGAGCCTGTCCTGTTACCAAGGCTTTCGACGAGCTTATCCTGTTCCCTGAGCCTGTCCTGTTCCGAGGTTGTCGACGAGCCTGTCCAGTTCCCCGAGGCTGTCGATGAGCCTGTCCGTTTCCCCGAGGCTGTCGACGAGACTGTCCGGTTCCCTGTACTCATTGAGCCTGTCCAGTTCCCTGAGGCAGTCAACGAGTCTGTCCAGCCCCTGGTGACTTTCGAGCTTGTTCTATCTCCTGTGACCATCGGCGATCCCTGACTAGCGACCGCCATCCAGTCTGCTGATCCCTGTCCTATGGCTCCGCCCCCTGATCCTCCGCCTCCTGTGGCTCTGTAACACTTGGGACATTCTCTAGAGGTTGCTAGAAGGATAAAGAATTTTAGTTTGAAGAATGGTTTTGGTTTTTGTTGTCACTGTTCTCTGTGTTCCCCTTGATTGACCTCAGCTGTGTCTTGTTAACCTTGTTTGTTCTTGTGTGTATACTGCCCTCATGTTTTCCCTGTCTTTGTCAGTTGTTAACCTTTCATGGATGTAACGGATTGTTTCTGTTGTCGTGTTTTGAGTTCTTTTGTTTATTATTGAAAGTACTTACTCCTGCGTCTCCTCTCGTCCTCATCCACTCCAAGACACCCAACAATACAGCATGTGAATGGGTGCCAAAATTTTGAAGCTCCAAAATCCACATAAAGGGAGCAAAAAAGTAATTTATATGACTCCAGTGGTTAAATCCATGTCTTCAGACATGAAATGATAGGTGTGGGTGAGAAACAGATCCATTTTTAAGTCATTTTTTTTTTATCATAAATTCTCCTCTCTGCCCAGTAGGGGACAATATGCACAAATAATGTAAATCACCAAAAACAGAAGGCCTCCGTGGCCGTGAGTGCAGGCTGCGACTGGAGAGCAGGAGCCCTTCTCCTCCTCCTCTTCCAGATGGCCGGGAGCTCTGCTGTGGGAATGGCCTCCATGGCCGAGGACACTGGCACTGGGATGGCCGAGGCTTCAGGAACTGGCTCGTTGACCATGGCAGGCATGGGCGCTGGCTCGTTGACCGTGGCCTCAAAGCATAGTCAATGAACACGATCAAGGCAAGTTCAGAGATTTTCATCCTCCTAAATTTCTTACTTGTACAGGTCAATTTTCGATAAGATGCAGTGGTATCAAATTATGGAATGACTTTTCTCAACTGGCAAAAAAAAAATCTTCTATAAAATGTTATAAAAGATGCTTAAAAGATCACTTATTGCTGTCTTGTAACTGCTTTTCCCCATTTATTGTTGTCCATGTATTCATGTTTTAATTATTTAATTCATAGTGACATGTATTATTTCTATTGTTCAGGAGTCATTACAGGTGTATTCAATATCTCCCTTATAGGCACTCATACGCGCTCATACACACATATGTACATACACATTTTATGTGAGATCGCAAGCAGGTATGCACATACGCACACTATGCACATATATGCATGCATACACGTGCATATACACACAGACATACAATATACACATATACATGTTATTTACTTATTTTTTGTTTATATTTTGATATATTTGTATTTATTGTTGTTGTTATGATACATATTTTGTTATATTTAGTTTGTCATCATTGTGATATAGTTATATTATTTTCTGTATGTTAATTTTGTGTTCTTTATTAACATTATGACATTTTAACATTATTAACATTAACATTAGGTGGAGGCCCTTACAGGTTTTTCTGCCTCTCCCTGCACTGTATATAAATTGTTATCTTTGCTATTTCATTTTTGTATACTTTTTAAATCGTGCAAATAAAAATCAATCAATCAATTAAAACCCTCATGCCATCCAAGATGTGCATGACTTTCTTTAATCTGCTGAACACAAAGATTTTTAGAAGAATTTCTCAGCTCTGTAGGTCCATACAATGTAAGTGAATGGGTGCCAAACTTTTAATGCATCAAAATCCACATAAGAGCAACATAAAAGTACTTCAGACAACTCTGGTGGTTAAATCCATATCTTCATAAGCTATATAATAGGTGTGGGTGAGAAACAGATCAATATTGACATTCTCTTTCTTCTGTTTTTGGTGATTTACATTATTTGTGCATTTTGCCCCCTACTGGGCAGAGAGGAGAATTTATGATAAATAAAAAAAAAGACTTAAAAATGGATCTGTTTCTCACCCACACCTATCATTTCGTGACACCTATCATTCACATGCTGTATCGTTGGGTGTCTAGGAGTGGAAGAGGAAGACGCAGGAGTAAGTACTTTCAATCTTTTAATTATAATCGTTGGAGTAGAACATTCGCTGGAGTGGAAACAAACTATTAAACGTAACACTTCTTAAACACAAAGTAGCACTTCATTAACTCAATTTAACACTTCAAGGACTGACAAATCAGTGAACAAAACTAGAGGGTATTTATACTGTAGGGCTTTACTGGTTGTTTAGATCAGTGCTACTATCAGAAACAATTGGTAATTATTTCTTAAGTTATTAATTAATATTTTAATTAATTAATTGAATCTAACTCATTAAAACCTCATATGGGGCTCCAGTAAATGTAGTGCGCTACATTTAGGAGCGGGTTTGGTTATTAGCAATAATTAATAATCCTTTAAATCAACAATTATAAAAGATAATCGTTAATTGTTAACATCGATGAAACATTAATTAAAATTAACACTAGCTTATTGATCATTCAAATTCAACAATCATCAAAGATAATTATCAATTATCAAAAATCAACAGAATATTAATAAGGATTAACATTGACGGGGAACCACCCTGGAATCAGGGACTAACAACCAGATAGTATAACAGTCTCAATATTAGATTGTTTTCCTAGGAAAATCGACATCCGAAGAATATAGATTTTCGGAACAAAAAAACAATGAATAAAGGCTTGAATCCGAGCACTGACATCCCGTCAGCATGACACAGGTGTATGCAAAACAAACCAAAACACTTCTCTTTGTAATATAACAAAGTTTATTTATGCAGTAATATCAATTAATAATTCATACAATGCAGTCAATAAACGTCCGACTTACAACTACAAACTAAACAGTGATATGATTAGATATGGAAACTAAAATAATCCTATAACACATAAGGTGTGTGTGAGTGAGTGTGTGTGTGGGTGTAAGGAGGGACGCGCACAAATTGGTGGACGTGACTCTCGTGGAGAGTATGTCAAGCGAGACTTCCGGCCAGGGAATATGACCGCGAATGTGGGTGGAGAGAAACCAGTCAATGGCGTCTACCAGTTACCACGTGTATCCGCTTGTACGATAGCTTAGGGACAAAGCTGAGCTTTAGCACGAAGCTATCTACGAGCCAAAAATGTGTGCCAGAATATTTGTGAGGGGTCGCGTGCATGTGTGTGGTTAGTACGAGAGAGAGAGAGAGAATAAGTGACGGCCTTAAAGCCGATTTCGTGATCGTGGGAGAGAAAGCAGCTGTTAGTTTATCGCTCAGAGACGCGGTGGGCGGCTCGTAAACAGTCCCGCGTTCTTTGACTCTTTAATGGATAAACTCAATTTGCCGGTCTCACCCGCGATGGTGAAAATGCACAACAGCCCACTGTGGTTGGACCACAATACAACAAATCTCATTCGTGATAATTAATACCCTGAGTATTAATAATGAGCGGACATGGCGGTCCGTAAACTCTACAAGCAAAAACCTTGAAACACATGAATAACACACTATTATATTCTATCTCTGCCCAGACGTAAACCTCTTACTTGAATCGTATGAGAACATAGAATGTGTGTTCATCCGTCCTTTAACTCCGACCCGGTTCCTTGAGGCTCGGGTGATGACGGGAGGCCGTTTCCTCACTCTGTTGGCGGGCACGACTGCTGATTCTCGGTGGGCTGGCGGAGAACTCAGAAATGTCGACTTGATTGAAGATGGAAGAGGAATCTTTAATCTCTTCACTTCTGGAGGCAAACGGATGAAGATGCGGATTGCTCGCCGGTCTCCTTTGGATCCGTTAGAGTGAACGGTTGAACACAGAGTAATCTCAACTCGTCCAGCAAGATGGAGATTGTATGGCCACAGTTTCAAGTCGGACGTTACTTCCTTGTGCCACGAAGCTGCACCTGAGAGCAGCGATGAGCTGCGTCTACACCCGGCAAGCAAAGTTGCTGGAAGCAAATCCCGGAAGCATTTCAGAGGTATTTCTACTCCTGATGATGTCATGGTTTGAGGGACGTTCTGTTGTGTGCCTCATCCAATAGGAGTTGAGAGTTCGATCCTTTAGTGAGCAAGGCTTCATGGGATTTGTAGTCTGTTTTGGACTCCCTTTGTTTGATTTAGGCGCGATTTTTATCAGTAAGATTTACGACTTGGTATGTGGGGGGCTGAGTTAGGTTTTCACGACTGTGTTAGGCCTGCCTTTGTCTTCTATCTGAATACATGAGGCCCAACAATACACAACGAACTAAATGAGGGAATGGAATTCAGGTGAGGATAATAAGGAACAGATGGAAGTGATGAGGGCAGTGGATACTGGGAGATGTAATGCAGGGGAAAATTTCAAAATAAGAGTCCTTGAAGAAGATGAGGGAGACAGACTGTGACACTTGCACTGTAAGGATCTACAGAGCTGAAATAGTCTTCTAAAAATCTTAATTTGTGTTCAGCAGAAGAAAGTCATTTTTGGGTGAACTATCCCTTTAACCCCACCCCTTCAAGACCCTGTCATGTACACAAACCTGGCGCAGAGATGCTAAAAAGGTGTATTTTTAACTGTTTTCATACCAAAACCCTGTTAAATTCCCAAAACTTCTTGGTTACAGACCTGCTGGTTTGAATTTTTACATTTCAAAGCTATCTTGGGGTGTACAGCAGAAGTAATGTAAGTATATTTAGTGAGTTTTGATTCAGAACGTTGAAATATTGTGATCTTACACCCGCTTTGTTCTTATTCATAAAGCCGACTTGCACAACAGCTCCAACGGCTTGTCATAAGCAAAGATTGTGATGTGCTGAGTATGTTTGTGGACTGGTTATGTAATAATGTTGTCAGTTAGATCATGGTTAGGTTATCAAGTCAGTGGAAAAGTGGGCTGGTACTGAGATCACTTCTCAGTTTTCCCAACTGGTACTGACATGAGCAGCACGGTGAAAAGGGGTTTGTGTGTGTGTGTGGCTGTAATCTAAAGCCTATTGGCTTTTTTTTTTTTAAAAAAAAGAATGAGCCATTCAACATGTCCCACCCCTACTTTCTGTTTCAGTAGAAAATATTACAAAACACCAAATAGAACTGCACTCATCAAGGCACTTCACTGGGATTTAACATTATATTTACCATTTTGTAAATGCATAAACATCAGCACAAGTGTGATTTACCGACCTAACACATGGAAGAACCACTGGTGATAATTACCAAGTGACAGATGAATTTGCCCCAAAATACAAGTTTGATTGGGAACACAGCCTTTGATGCCAACAACCAACATGATAACATGGGAAATCAACATGTTGCTTTTGAAAGTTCACGTACCCCAAAATCAACCTCATTCAGTCCAACTACTGACAAGCGCATCCCCCATCAGACATTTTTGCATCAATTCAAGTGTGAACACATTTCCCTCAGATTGTAAACTGCGTGACCAGACAGGTTCTGGTCACTTTGGAACAAGGAAGTATTACCGTTCACATAAACAATGTTGAGCATGGTTCAGAGGTTGCATTTTTGTTCTAAAATTACATTTTTACTAAATTGACTGAAAAGTTTAGGGTTGGAGTTTGGGTTGGGGGTAGAGTTAATAAAATATGCATTCCTGTTGACTTTTTATATAATTTACAACTATAAATACAACTCGCATTTGTCGCCACTCTGTGGACATTTCACCAGGAAACTGGAGCTCACGCATGCCCATACGTTCAACAAAACTTTAAGCTTCAGACGCTGGGGGCCAGTAATTCGAATTTCGGTAAGCACAGACCGATTTCAGCAGGAAAAATTTCAGCCTAATGTTGCTGAATTCACAGTGTGAAGCATGTTCTCCTACCTTTAAAAAGTTGATAGGCCTATTTCTTTTTCTATTGATGCTGATTGGTCAGTTGCATTTACTATTGTTTTTTGCCTGCTGTCCATGACCCTGTCCCACCAGCTGAGAACCACGGGTCTACCAGGGTGCTTTCACACTACCACTTTTGGTGTGCACCCGAGTTCAAATGACGTCAAAGTTCGGTTCATTTGGGTAAAGTGAACATTGTTTTCCGAACTGGGGTGCATCTGAGGTACGGTTCATGTGAACTCCGGTGCGGTTCGTTGCTAATATGAATGCAATTTTACCAAATCTTGCAAGTGAAACGCTATTGATGACATATAATTTGCATCTTTGCAGGCTCCCAATAGCAATTATTATGGTTAATAAATGTATCATACCAGCTTGTGTCCAAATAATCACCTTCAGGGAGCAGCACACATTCTTCACATCTCTTGCAACGCATCCTCGGGCTCATGGCAGACAAACGCTAACATTCTTCACATCATTGGCAGACAAACATAACTGTCATTTTGTGCATGTAAAGCTTTGGTGGTAAATCCAAAGAGATGATTACTTTAATAACACAGCAAAGCTGATGCGTTCTTGAGTTGTTGCCTAGTTACAGTGGTAAACAGCTGCCGCTTGTGCTCACTTTGATGACGTAATCAGACCTCGGTTCGGACCACTGATGTATAATATCCACCTTTTTTGAGTTTCCAATCTGTCTCCAGTGTTTTCACTTGCATTGGCATATATTCTTAGTGGGTAAAGTAATGTTTAAAGGTATTAAATTTGTAAAGAAAATTGTAAAAAAACATGCCGATGACCGTTTTTTTTATAGACAGTGCCTCACCTGAGTGTGTAAATGACATGAAGCAATGTCCGAGGTTAGTTATGTTGATATGACAGCCAACAACTGCACATGTTGTGCCTGAAATTAATTTTTACTCCAAGTAAGACTTAAATGGTTGTTGTTCTCCTCTGGATCGCTCATTTTGGCAGTTTTAACTTGGTGTTTCGAGACCAGAAATAGAAAACAGGCAATTAGAATCATCATGGCACCGCCCAGTCATTGGTCTGGAAAACTGTGGATAGAACTGGATTACACATGACATCAAAACAGTGAAGCCATTGCGCTGCCATTTTGCTATGCCCAAACATTCCAATGTCCCTATTGACTTAATAGGAAATCATCTAATTTCAGTTAACATTAGTCATTCAATCACTGATTTTATATCTGAAATCTGCATGCACATCCCTACAACGCAAATGTAATGTATTTATTTATTTATTTAAAGTCGGGAATTTTTCCTGTTTCTTGAAAGCCAGAGCGAGTTATGTATATCTACAGTATATCAAATAGTATCCACCTCTAACAAACTTCATCAGTGAACAGATAAGCTGAATGTAAACAAGTTCACTGAAACTTAGGTAAGATACAAACAGACAGTTTCAGACTTATTTACTGTGAACATCGAAGTGTTTATTTTGAGTATCTTGTTTTATGTTTTCATCAAAAAGTGCCTTGTTCTCGCGGTCACTTGAATAGGAGCGCGCGCTCTCTCTCCCTTTATCACACGTGCAGCGGTCGTGCAGTGAGGGAGACAACCTAAGCAAAGCTGGTTAAAATTAAACTGATACATTAGGTTTAAATGGCAAATGAACATGTTTTTATGACATGTATCCATGTATGACTACAGAGAGCACTTCAATATGAAAACAAGCAAATCCTGGGCATTTATGGTGATTTAGAAGTCCCGGTCTGACTTTTTTAAAGTCCCTTTCGGGTGTAAGGATGTACTGTCACCCTAAACAAGCAGATATTACAGCTTTTCCTACTTCCATTACAACTTGTGGACAGTTTTGCTGCTTCTTTGGTGATCGTTGTGCTACACTGATAGACTGAACCGGGGTGGGTGAATGCTCTGACATCACGATCCGCATATATCTTCTCCCTCACAACGAATATTATCCATAACAAGCTAATTCAAAATGAAACATTATTGTCACATTAAAGTCATATCTGCAGGTCGGAGACGGTGAAACGGGGGTGTTTTCGCCTGTCAGTCACTGATGCTCTATGACAGTTTGGGCATACCAAGATGGCCGCTCGAACACTTCCGGTGGCTTCACCTCCTGCTGGCAGTTTACCGTTGCATCAGCGAACCAGTTCTATATATATACAGTTTTCCTGAGCAAACAATGGCCGGTGCCATGATGATTCTAATTGCCTGTATTGTATTTCTGGTCTCAAGACACCAAGTAAAAACTGCCAAAAACGAGCAATCCAGAAGAGTACAACAACCATAAATCACATGTAAATATGATGTGAACAGAGACCAGCAGGGGCAGGAATACGAACTCGGGTTCGGTCCAAGCAATCGAACCAAGTTTGAAATTACCCTCAGGCAACTATTTATATTGCTGAAATAATTTCTCTACATGTATACTGTATACTTCAGTCATACTTGACTTGAAAAAGTCACTACTATATTCACTTCTCTTTTTTTGGCAAGCACGATAAAGTTTAAGCATAACCAAAAAGTACACCTACAATCAGAGGAACTATTGGTTGATGGGCATGTTGCTGAAGCCCCAACCCCAGCACTAACCCAAGCCCTGAACCTAACCCTAAAATCTGATCTGATTCCAGTGCTGCTCCAGAAACATATCCTTCTTGAAAAATCACATTTACCAACCATTTCCAAAAGTTCTATGTGCATGATGATGAATGTTGATGAATAATAAATCATGTATATTTTTGTTATTGTGTGTATGTATTTGTAGTGGGGTTATAATTGATTCTGCGTTTGTATTCTATTTGAAGAAGAAAATCACCAAGTCGTTTATTCCCCCTGACAATGCAATAAAGCAGTCATGAAAAACATTTGTATCCCCAAACTATTTTGTTTGCAGAAATCAATTTGCAATTCGCCTCTGCCCTCTATCCTTGAAATAAAACCAAAATCTTCTCAGGACAGCAACGGAGCATGACAACAGAAAATAAATAAACAAGTTTCAGTGATTTGCTCAGATGCTGGGTGAGTAGTAATACCACTGGAGCACACTGTTCTCTCTGCTCTGTCTCTGTGTAATTAGATTGTAATTGTACCACAGTGAGATGCCCAAAGGAACCAAGTCGTCAAATCAATTGTGCTCTCTTCGTTCATAGCTATATCTGTTATTTATTTATTTTTTTGGATGAATAATTAAAACATCTTGAAAGCGACAAAAGGCTTTGGGCAGACGAACCTGCTAAGAATGTTCCGCTCTTGATGAATTGGTTTTTGTGAATGGGTGAAATTGTAACCATTCTGGGGTCCGTGTAACACTTTACTGGTCATTTTTCCAACCATACCAATCCAAATAGAAAAACTGTATAATATTTTCATTTTTTTCTGGTTATTTCAAAAATGGATAATTGATCTTTTCTCTCATTTTCTTCATTTGAACTTTTTCTAAATTCTCAGTATTTTTGTGTCTTGCAATTTGCGCTAGTTGTGGGGGAGGTTGTCGACCCCTGGGCAAGGCTTTTAAACTACTCCTCAACGTACATACAGTCCATTCCTTAACCCACACCCCCATGCTAATGGTACAGCCCATTTCTTAGTATTTGCTATGTTCCCCTTTTGATTTAAAGATAGCATGCACTTGAGCTGGCATGGATGGACTACACAAGTTAATGCAAAATGATGATCCGATGATCCATATTATCCCAGCATGATTTGAGAATGTTCCAAAGAGCATCTTGTGTACATTAATGGAAGCAAGTAAATCTGACCTTTCGAACAATGGATAGTTCGCCCAAAAATGCTCTCATTATTTACTCACCCTCATGCTATCCCGGATGGGTATGACTTTCTTTCTTCTGCAGAACACAAATGAAGATTGTTTAGGAGAACGTTTCAGCACTATAGGTCCTCACAATGCAAGTGAATGGTGGCCAGAACTCTAAAGGTTCAAATCTGACATAAAGGCATCATAAAAGTAATCCATATTCCAGTGTTAAAATCAATGTCTTCTGAAGTGATCCAATCAGTTTTAGGTGAGAACAAACCAAAATATAACTCCTTTTTCACTGTGCATCTTGCCATTGCAGTCTCTAGGCACGGTCATGATTTCAAGCTTGATTACACTTCCTAGTGCTTGACGCATGAGCAGAGGTGCTGTAAAGTGTAATCGAGCTTGAAATCCTGATGGCCAGTGAGACTGCTGTCAAGATTTATAGTGAAAAAAGAATTACATTTTGGTTTGTTCTCACCAGTGCTTGGTAGTAACAGATTACATGTAATCTAGATTACATAATCAGATTACAAAAATCGAGTACTTGCAATTGAGTTAAATTACATTTTAAAATACTCATTCAGATTAGTTACTTTTTTATAGATTAAATGATTACATTTTAACAAGGCAATGGCAGTAAATTGTTAATTTATTGATCATCCTAATCATTCTCTTTTTCAATCTTTTACATTTTTCATTCTAAATCAGCACTACACCGAATATTCTTTCGGTAAGTCTTTGAGTGTTTTCGGAAGAGAGGGGGAGGGTTGTGTGTATAGACCTTATTCACAGATATTTAATGGGAATGACAACATGGCTGTGAGGGATAGACTTACCATCTCTTCAGTGGCACACACAGTATAAAGCTGTAAAAAGTTCCTCGATCACATCTGTTTTTCCACAACTCATATTGTCTGGAGTTTTTTGTCTACTGAATGTTCTTGAAAATATATTTTTTCAATGTTTTGTCCTTGGAAAAATCCAAAAACACTTAAAAATGCAGTACAGCCCATTGAAGAGACTGTAAGTCTATCCCTCACAGCCTCATTGTCATTCCCTTCAAAAATCAAATATGGCACTTCTTTGAATAAGAACTGATACTCGCTACTAGCCAGCCAGGTGAAGATATGGATTTATAGAGATAATAGAGGTTATTTAATTTAAGGAGAAACGGCAAAAACTTCACTGTGCAATGTAAACTCTGCCTTCCAAAAGTTAATATCCAGCTAACTGCAAAGGGTTCTACGTCAGAACTAAAGAAGTGTTTGGAGGTATGTTTGCATGTTTTTTTTTACTTTACATCGCAAATCTAACCAATTCAAACAAATTTTTTCAATTATAATTTGAATCATCACTCTCTGTGTGATATAACCATGTGTCGCAATGTCTTGTGAATAGTTTTGTCCATTAAAGGCATCAAAATTCACAAATACACATCATTTTATTTTCAATTGTGTGATGGAGAGCCTGTTGAATCGGTCTCCATCACAGGATTTTATTGTGTCTAAAAGACTTATTTATTGTTTTACTCACCATTTTGCAATATTTATTGGGGTTTTATTGTGCATATGTTATCCGTCCTATATGTTATCTGTTTTAAACTCTCATTTTAACTCTAATTTTAATTTTTCTAATGTATTTATTCAAAGATTTTGTGGTGAGGGTTAGTTTTATTTAAAATAAAGGTTTGTTCCAGTTAGCAAAGTTGGGGAAATTGTGTATTTAAATCAGCCACCACTAGGGAAGAGAAAAAGATGGATGACAAGTGCTTGAGAAAATGAGAAAGGTTATGCCAGCACTGCTTGAGTGCAAATATACTCCGGCCTCAATTGTTTAGGGAGGGGAGTAGGTACTGCTGTTAGTACTAAAAAAGGGATAGCTTTTAGACGTTTTTTTTTAATTTTTTTTTTATGTAACCTTGTTTTTAAACACTTTATTTGCACATTTTGCACCGCTAATGGATTAAACATCTTTTTGGAACACCATTCCTTCTCTCTGGTGATCTCTCCTTGTGACAGCTCCGGTCCCTATCACAAATTGGATTAGCGCCGTAAAGTTACTTTTAGTTTCTTAAATTGCTTTTGTAGTTGGCTTCAAAAATGTATATGAATGCACTTTTGGTGTAGTGGTAACTTTGAGACATTTTTGTGACACTGTTTTACAAATATAACTGGTTTGATCTCTAACCACATGTGGATGGCCTTTGTAAAATGGCGAAATTGCATGACCACATGTGTAAACGTACCCCGGGAACCTGTCTATAATTTTAGAAACTCCAATAACAAATGCCTGTTAAACTCAAACATATTTGATTCTGCCATTGATGAAGGACCTTGACCTCTATCAGAATCACGGGGGAAATATGAAAACATCCTTCATATTTTTACATGTGAGATCATTTTTCTGAATTTGTGGACATAAGCACCTCTCAAACGATTAAACCATGTATAATTCAGTTGAAAGTAATCCAAATGTAATCAGATTAGATTACCCCATAAATGTAACCTATGAGATTACGTTACTGATTACATTTGTCATGTAATTTGATTACAATTCACAAGTATTCCACCCAGCACTGGTTCTCACCCAAAACCAACTGGATCACTCTTCAGAAGACATCGATTAAAACACTGGAGTCGTATGGATTACTTTTATGTTTCCTTTATGTGATATTTGGACCTTAAGAGTTCTAGGCACCATTCACTTGCATTGTATGGACCTACAGAGCTGAGATATTCTTCTAAAAATCTTCATTTGAGTTCTGCAGAAGAAAGAAAGTCATACACATCTGGGATGGCATGAGGGTGAGTAAATCATGAGAGAATTTTAATTTTTGGATGAAATATCCCATTAACATGGTCAATATCACAAACTTGCTTATTTGCTTAGTGTCCTGGAAATACTGCAGAATCTTAAATATTTACTATTTATTTCATGTCATACTGTTCATTTAATTTTCTTAAAAGGTTCTATTTATTTCCAGGTTTAAATGAAATTTTTAGCCCCAGGTTTTCAATGTGGACTTTTGACCCCACTGTATATGGAGAACAGAGATGACAAAGGTTTCACACTTCATTTACTATTTAATTTATTTCAATTAGTAACACAATCAGTTTGAAGGACCTCACTAAGGAAAATAATCAAATTCCAAAACAGCAATCAAACTCACAGTAAAAAAATGCAGGGTCATAAAGTTAAATATCAAAAAGTGTGTGAGAGAAGTGAGAAGGGCGTTCATGCCATTACTACCCTGAAAACGTTCATCAGAGCATCAGCACACAGCTGTATGAGGGCAAAAGCAATCATACTCTGCATATCAATAACGGTTAATAATCAGATTTGATTAACAAATGATCAGGTGGTGATACAAATTATTTTAATGAAAACATCTACTATGTGAATGCGAATGTTCTTGGAACTGGGACATCTATTTGAAGATTGTAGTTATTTGTACTCTGGATCTTGGAATTTTGTGTTGAAGTCTGGACTGGCATCATCAGTTGATGGAGGAGTGAATACTTTGACTTTGAAAACCATCCATTTTTAACAATGTGATTTTCATTTATCTGGGTTTGGTTTCCACTGAGCCTCAAAATAATTTGAGAACATGCATTGAAAATCTTGAAAATGGCTGAGCTCTTAAAAGATATAGCAGGGACCAAAAGATTGAGATCATCTGGAAAATCTAATTTAATCTAATTGAAAATCATATTTAAACCTGGAAATGAACAATGTTTTTTCTGTTTTTTGTAAAATGTAAAACAATTATTATGCCATTAAATGAATAATCATAAGATTCTGTACTATTTGTCAGTTCTAGTTTTAATCAAACAAGCAAATTCTGTGAATTTGAAAACTGTACTACGAGTCAAATTTTCTTTCTTCCATTGAAGCTCACATGAAGCTCTATAAAACATTCTCACATCATGCTGGGATAACTTGGATCATCCGGATTTGTACAAACTTGTGGAATATATGCCAACTGAAGTGTGTGCAAAAAAGTGGGACATGCCAAATCCTAAATATTCTCAAATTTATGAACATGTTTCATTTAAACTTTTTACCCAAATTGTTATGCTGATAATATATTTGTGACAAAAGACATTGTATTAAAACATTTTTAAATTAAAATTGCAAAATAGAACCGTTTTCACTGGTGGTCTCAGACTTTCGGACTCTACTTAATATTTTCCTTTTTTTATTGTAAAATCTGAGTGTTTCCTATATATTCATTTCATGTGTAAGAGCTTGACAGGGGTAGCTAATTTTACAGAGAAACTCTTGAAAGTTCAAATGAAGGTAATGTTGATCGATTCGTCGCCAGAAGTGGCCCTTGATCGTTTCATTCAGGTCAGGGGCATCAGAAGTTTCTGGCCCCCCCTAGCATTCCCTTAGATCTGGCTATGACCTAAAATAAAAGTACCACCCCAGTGATGTCTTTGTCCATAAAGCGGTACATTTCTTTCTGACAGTGATGACTGTTACACGCTATATTTTATTTCACACAAGTGGTATTAAGATCACATAAGTCGTATTAAGGGTTTTATCACACATCCTCATGAACACATGCAGTGGAGTATATGATTGACCTGGAATTTATGATGCCGAGAGCCAAGAGCACTAACTTATAATTTCTATGTAATTTCCTCCCTCTCTAAATCAAAATCATCCTCAGAGGGAATCCTTTTCAGCAGGACTGCCCACTTGCTGTCATTTTTTAAATCAGCTTAAGTTTTGTGTGAGGCGTGAATGTGCTGCACGTGTTTTAGGAGCATGTTTGTCTGTGGCCACTTTCAAAGACTGCTGGAGACCTTGGTTACCTGACCATGACAGTAAAAGCAGTGAATAATAGAATACATGCAATCTAATGGGAGACAGTCAGGGAGTTCTGTCCTGATTTGTTGCAAACAATGCCCCAAATTCTTTTCTTTTCCTTTTTTACCTGTAAATGCAATCTGGTGTTCTCTGAGCTAAATACTGAGATTTGACTTTGGGAAATAAGATTCCCTTAACTCCTAAAACTCAGTTTCAATATACAGACAATTTACCATGTTAGTTTTTTTATTTTACTCAACTTGTAGACAACACTAGTTTAAATGGCTTAAGTAGTGCCCACCTTTATCAAATAAGTAACCTGCATAAAATCAGTGCCATTCAGCCGAATGACTGACACCCATATCACACATTTTTGCATTAATTCAAGTGTGAATGTATTTTCCTCTAGCTATGCTAGCATGTTGTATGAACAACCTCCGAGATGCAGGATCTGGTCCCGTAGAAACCAGAAAGTAATCGCATCCACATAAACAATGGCGAGCACAATTTGGAGGTTGCTCTGAAATGAAATTTTTACTCCACTGACAGAGTAAAACAATAGGTTTAGGGTTGGGGTTTGAGTTAGGGGGTATAAAGAAATATGCATTCCTGTTGACTATTACATAATTTATAACTAAAAACACAACTTGCTTTTAATAACACTTTCAGCTTCGATCACTGGAAGGGCAGTGATTTGAATGTCGGCAAGAACTTTCAGTCTGGGTAAACTGCTATACTAAATGTAGCCCCACCCATAGCTGCTAATAATTTCTGAAGCAAGGTTGCTAAATTGTCTTTCTGGAGATCCACCTTTCTAAGCCCACTGTTGCTGAAATTTCTTGCTATGTGTCTCACAATATGGTTGTTCCTAATCATATTGAGCCTGTCAGGCACAAAGCAGGCCATCTTACATACAACCTTTCTGCAAAGTTAATTCCAACTCCAACACACTTGAACCAAATTCCCAGTGAATTTGTAAACAAACAAACAAAAACAAAAAAAAACTTTAAAAAAAAAAGAATCGCAGGCAGTTCTGAACTGAATTGGAACCAAACTATGCAGGTCTGAAGCAAAGATTAAATTCTGGTATTTAAGGTTTTCAAACATTATATTACAGGTAAACTCTACTGTAAATAAAAACTAGCCCAACACATTAGATTATGAACAGCTGCCAAATATATAATTGTTGATGAAAGATTATTCCAGACTGCTTTTTAACTGATTTAAGTTACACATAAGCGACTTGTCTTAAAAACACAATATATAATCAAAATAATTCAGAAAATTTTTAACAAAAAAGATTTAAAAATAACATGTATGTCATGGAAAGCTACATGTTATGGCAAAAGGACAGAAAAGGATAACAACAGCATTTCCATCATAGCAGTGTGGAACACAAGAGCTCAGGCAAAAACAGAAAACAAACAAAAACCAACTCTTTACATTGATCAGAGGTAAGTTTTTGTAAATCAAAATTCTTGTTTTAAAATATTATAAGGGAAAGCAACACAACTTGTCTCTGATCAGTGTAGATGGCACCAGAAAGACCAGTAAAGTCTGGCATAGATGAAGAAATTCCAATATATTACAATATAAGCACACTTACAAGTTTAAAAATGATTTTCTTATTATGGGCTACCAATGCTCACAAAGTATATTTAACTGCTTTAAAGCATTTTCGAACATCATTCCATATTTTTAAAGGATCCACCTTCTATTTTTGGTTGACAAAGGTGACCGAGTTTCTCCATATAGCACTTAATTTTGTAACAAAAGCAACACTGCTTAAAACTACATAAAGAAAAAAAAAAACTTTTAGACAACGGTGCATTGTATATCAAACCCAAGTCATAACAGAGGCATATATATTTATCTGCATGTTTTCATTAGAACAAAATAAATGAGTATATGTATTAGTAACAAAAGCAGGAGTGGGCACCGTTGATTTGATCTTAATCATTAAAGACCCATGCTGCAAAAGTGAAAAATCCATCCCTCTTTAATCATGCTTGCAGGCGACACCATAAACAACTGGTGCAGTGTGGGAAAGTCTTTCAAAGCCTCAGAATGACAGGAGCAGGTCTCAGAACAGCACTCTGTAATGTTTCCATGATAAAAACCCACACAAACATTAATTCCCTCTCACGGCTCCAGCTGAATGTTGCTCTTATATGGTTCAGAATGCTCCTTAAGTAGGGCAACTTGTTGATAACCAAACTGTACCTTGCCAATCATCTTCTCTTTTATTAGAGAAACCAACTCTCTTTCTCTTAAAGAGAAAGTGGAAAATAAAAAGTTTACATTACAAACTTACAATGTATTCCTGACGATAACTGATTTTTTCGGACGATAATATATATAAAAAAAGAAATGAAAGAGAGAAATAGAGATGCTGTGCAGGTGCCTGTGTTATGTTCAGAGTCTCTATCTCTTGAGGCACCATAAGAAATCTGTTCAGCACGTATGTGAGAGTGAGTATAATTATTCAGATTTGTGACAGTAAAGGTCCTTAAGTGCTTTGAGCTCCTCGATGAGTGTTTTGTTCTGATTCTCCAACACAGCCACTCTGTTTTCCAGACATTTAACGTATTCTTTCTTTTTCCTGCGGCACTCCCGTGCTGCCTCCCTGTGGTGGAAACACATTACTACTGTCAGGCGATTTTGCAGAGACCATACGGGTCACACAAACTAAAAAGTGTACCAACACTTTAAACAGTTATTCCTCGTTTTAATGACTTGGTGACTTACTACAAAAATCTAAAGATTCTAATCTAAGGTTCTATGGAATACTGCTAAGACAAGGTGGTATACAGTCATAGTAAAAATAATATGAGGAGTCCAATTAAAGATCTATAACAAACACGCCACTAATAAATTCAGCAATGTCACTTTATATCATTGTTAACAACTTGACATTGCTATAAGATCATTATTTAAAGGTTGGGCAGGGCGATATACAGTTGAAGTCAGAAGTTTATATACACTTGGGTTGAAGTCATTAAAAATCATTTTTTAACCATTCCACAGATTTAATATTAGCAAACTATAGTTTTGGCAAGTCATTTAGGGCATCTACTTTGTGCATGACATGAGTAATTTTTCCAACAATTGTTTACAGACAGACTGTTTCACTTTAAATTGACTATATCACAATTCCAGTGGGTCAGAAGTTTACATACACTAAGTTAACTGTGCCTTTAAGCAGCTTGGAAAATTCCAGAAAATGGTGTCAAGCCTTTAGGCAATTTAGACAATTAGCTTCTGATAGGAGGTGTACTGAATTGGAGGTGTACCTGTGCATGTATTTTAAGGTCTACCTTCAAAAACAGTGCCTCTTTGCTTGACATCATGGGAAAATCAAAAGAAATCAGCCAAGTCCTCAGAAAAAAAAAAATTGTGGACCTCCACAAGTCTGGTTCATCTGTGGGAGCAATTTCCAAACACCTGAAAGTACAACGTTCATCTGTACAAACAATAGTACACAAGTATAAACACCAAGGGACCACGCAGCCATCATACCACTCAGTAAGGAGACGCATTCTGTCTCCTAGAGATGAACGTAGTTTGGTGGATAAGTGCAAATCAATCACAGAACAACAGCAAAGGACCTTGTAAAGATGCTGGAGGAAACAGGTAGACGAGTATCTATATTCATAGTAAAACCAGTCCTATTACGACATAACCTGATACTCAGCAAGGAAGAAGCCACTGCTCCAAAACCGCCATAAAAAGCCAGACTACAGTTTGCAAGTGCACATGGGGACAAAGATCTTACATTTTGGAGAAATGTCCTCTGGTCTGATGAAACAAAAATTGAACTTTTTGGCCATAATGACCATCGTTAAGTTTGAGGGTGAGGCTTGCAAGCAGAAGAACACCATCCCAACCATGAAGCATGGGGGTGGCAGCATCATGTTGTGGGGGTGCTTTACTGCAGGAGGGACTGGTGCACTTCACAAAATAGATGACATCATGAGGGAAGAAATTTATGGTGATATATTGCAGCAACATCTGAAGACATCAGCCATGAAGTTAAAGCTTAGTCGCAAATGGGTCTTCCAAATGGACAATGACCCCAAGCATACCTCCAAAGTTGTGGCAAATTGGCTTAAGGGCAACAAAGTCAAGGTATTGGAGTGGCCATCACAAAGCCCTGACCTCAATCTGATAGAAAATGTGTGGGCAGAACTGAAAAAGCATGTGCGAGCAAGGAGGCCTACAATACTGACTCAGTTACACCAGTTCTGTCTGGAGGAATGGGCCAAAATTCCAACAACTTATTGTGAGAAGCTTGTGGAAGGCTACCCAAATTGTTTGACCAAAGTTAAATGATTTAAAGGCAATTCTACTAAATACTAACAAAGTGTATGTAAACTTCTGACCCACTGGGAATGTGATGAAAGAAATAAAAGCTGAAATAAATAATTATCTCTACTATTATTCTGACATTAAAAAATAAATAAAAATGTATTGTTATTATTTATTTTTTTATCATCCCCTTTTCTCCCAATTTGTAATGCCCAATTTCCACTACTTAGTAGGTCCTCGTGGTGGCGCAGCTACTCACCTCAATCCGGGTGGTGGAGGACAAGTCTCAGTTGCCTCCACTTCTAAGACTGTCAATCCGTGCATCTTATCACGTGGCTTGCTGTGCATGACACCACGGAGACTCACAGCACGTGGAGGCTCATGCTACTCTCCGCGATCCACGCACAACTTACCATGCGCCCCATTGAGAGCGAGAACCCCTAATCACGACCATGAGGTTACCCCATGTGACTCTACACTCACTAGCAACCAGGCCAATTTGGTTGCTTAGGAGACCTGGCTGGAATCACTCAGCAAGCCATGGATTCGAACTCGCAACTCCAGGGGTGGTAGTCAGCATCAATATTCGCTGAGCTACCCAGACATTTCACATTCTTAAAATAAATTAGTGATCCTAACTGACCTAAGACAGGGAATGTTTTCTACGATTAAATGTAAGGAATTGTGAAAAACTGAGTTTAAATGTATTTGGCTAAGATGTATGTAAACTTCTGACTTAAACTGTAGCTGAAATTCTATCTTGATATTTTTTCAGCCTTTTGACAATATTCAACATGTGTATATATCTCAGTTAGAGGTTGACCGATAGTGGATTTTGTCGATACGATCACTAAGGGGGTGGAAAAGGCTGATAACTGAGTAATAAAAAGCTCATAGTTTAAAAAAAGATTTATTGAATGATAAAACATATTTTTAGCCATTTCCTACTATGACGGGCACAGACAGAGGCTACAAGAGTCCAAAATGAATAAAATCCCAGTCCTAATAAAAACCAGAAAAAAAAGAAAAAAAATCTGGGATTTTATAATATTCGTTTTAAAAATCCTGCATTAATCAACAAACAGTAGCATGACAGACATGGCTCCATTACAATGCTCTATATGAAAAGTATTCACCCAAATTAAGCTTTTATAGCATTTTCACCAGACAAGGTTTTTTTTATTACTTACTATTTACAAGATGTACAGTTGGAGACACAATGTGTGCTGACAGGGCACGTTTCCATATAGTCACATTTTTCTTTGCAAACCCTCACTTCAATTTAGAACACTTGATCAAAACAAAAATAAATAAAACAAAACAATCGAAATCTAATATATGCAAAACATGCATTGAAGTGGGGAGGAAAAAAAAAAAGATTTATATTGTCAACGATGACAGATTTAGAGCAAATCCACGGTGTCAGTGATTGTTTTCATTTCACCTCTACAGGCCACTGTTATACTGGCTAACTAAGCCATAGTATTCTAACGTATGATTGTAACTATAGAATCCTTCAGCGCCGACCACAGAGCAACACGGAGGAATAATAATAATAACATAATAAAAAAAAAAACTTTATGCAAAAAGCAACTTGACTTCTAATCTCAATATTTATATATTTGCTGTCCAATGGCTTAAAATAATATAGTCTTATAATAAGGCTAAAGTTATCAACACATTGTTGTTTTTCATTAAATGAACACAAGAATGAATGATATATTCATTTTAATTAATATACATTAATATAACAAAGCAGGGTTTTTCATGGGTCAAAAATGTTCTTTGGTGGTAGCTTACATACATGATCATCCACATGCGCAAAGTTGGTTGATTACATAATTGCAATTACCAGTAATTAATAGTTAACAATTACTTAAATGCCCTTGTTTAAAGAGGATGTGTGCATTATTATCAATCACCTAAGCATCTGGTGCCTTTTCAATTCAACCCAGACGTCAAAGTGCTATGAAAAATCAAACTAACTTAACACCTTATTTATCTAGGGCTAGTTAAAATATTCTGCCTTTATCCATGCCTATAAATTTTCATGTTGCTTAATTTTATATGACCATTCTAAATATATTGTGAACATTCAACATGTCGCAGAGCCCTATTTACAGCACATTAACATATGGATCGCAATGCTTCTTGAGCCGAAGTTATTAATCGTACCTGTTCTTCATAAGCCGAACCTCCCTTTTACGCGTGACTTCCTCTGTTCCTCCCTGACTAGGCAGAGCAGGAGAGGAGGCCATGACCACGCCTGGTGCAATGGCACTGGTTGCAGCGGTGCGGATCTGATACGCTTGCACGTCTCCTGAGGCCGCTGAAAAATACAAGCACTTATAGTTCACAAATGCACATTTAGATTCCTTGTGTGGTTGTCTTCCTAGACAAAGATTAAGCCTTGCACAGAAGACAAACTTAGTACTTCATCAGATTCAATTTATTCAATCTCGGAATCTAGACTGGCACACTTAGTCTTGTCGTGTTCATCTCTCTTTATCTGTTATTTTCTTCTCTTTAAATACATACGTACTTGTTTAAAGCTGAAATGTGGAGACTTTATATGTTTTTTGCAATCTAACCTTGCACAACTACTTGATTGCTGGGCACGAGTATCTGCTGGCCGTCACTGGTTTGTGCATACTGCAGGATGGTGGTGCCGGGCTGAGCGCCTGCTGCGTTGGTCATGGTCAGGGTTTGAAGCCCTTGAACTCCATCTGTTCCATTATTGGCTAACTGGATTGCCCCACCCTGAGTGATAGCGACTGGGAAAGAACAAATAACAAGAGGTTGATTTACCAATGTATAACCCAACATATATTAAATATTACAACATAAATGTAATTTTATTTTGTGGATTTAGTGGATTCATACTGTGTTAAATCTTTTATTTAGTCATGCAGTTTCACTTATTGGTAAGAGTAAGTGATCAACTTACTGTACTGCCCACTACTTGTTTGGTAGATAGGCGTTGGCA
Organism: Myxocyprinus asiaticus; assembly: GCF_019703515.2. Classification (NCBI taxonomy): domain Eukaryota; kingdom Metazoa; phylum Chordata; class Actinopteri; order Cypriniformes; family Catostomidae; genus Myxocyprinus; species Myxocyprinus asiaticus. The sequence continues at coordinate 32,609,312 of NC_059351.1, forward strand.
CAGTAACTGTTGTGATGGCTGGGGTGGAATCCTCTTCTGATTTCTCCTCTTCTATTCGTGGGACTGCTGGAGCATCTGATGACAGGTCATTCAGGATCTTTCTGCATTACAAAACATCAAATCAAGCCTGTTATAAATAAACTAAGATACATCTAGGAGAATGAAGTTAAAGGTGTATTTAGTATCTTTTTGCTCATGTCACCTTGGACTTAAACCCTGTCTACACCGGACGCGAGTGGTGCATTGCGTCAAAAGTAATCAAACGCCATTATAATCAGTGATGTGGTCAATGGACTCGCCCAGTGTACACAGGGTGTTACAGTGACAACTAGTGGTGTGGATGAAGCATCATTCAAAAGCAGTAGTTTTCAGTTGCAGATGCTATTGTAGAAATTCAATATTCACAATCAGCCATGATTCATTTAATCAAAGAGTGAAAGTGTCCAATAGGGCTGCAACTAACGATTATTTTGATAATTGATTAATCTATCAATTATTAGAACGATTATTCGACGATTATTGCAATGATTAATCATTAGCTCTTAACCGATTATTCAGCTTGTGCCCCGACATAAAAGGTTGCATTAAACGTGCTTACTAACAACAAAGAGGACAAAATCATCTTTTAAAAATACCTCTAAATGACATTCACTGAATTAAAGGGAAAAAATACTTTTTATTAAGTTTAATTCAGTAAAGAAATTCACTGCAAAAAATCATATTGTTATCAAGTGTTTTTGTCTTTTTTTCCATTTAAAATTTTCTAAATCCTTTAAACAAGATAAATTTACTTGAAGCAACATAAAAGATATTTAGGCTTGCTTTAAGAGAATGTCTCTTAAATATAAATGCATTTTGTATATAAGTGTATTTTTTCACTTGGTTATACTTCTGCGAGTGCAGTAAAGACAACATATACTTATATTCAAGATCTATTCTCTAAAAGCAAGTCTAAATATGTTAAATGCAGCTTCTCAGATGAATGCAAAATCAATGATTTTTAGATATATTAAAATATTTGCAATTTTAATATTATATTCAACATTCTCAGATAACAAATCTTTTTCTGCAGTATAGCTGTACAAGAAAATGTACTTTGTTTTAAAGGAGTTTTAGATGTTTATATTGGAAAACAAACCAAAACAAAAACAAATCAAAAACGTATTTTGTTGCAATGTATAATGAGGCGATGACTACCCTCTCTCACCTTTCTGTTCACTTCAATCCATCTTTAACTCACAAAAAAACAAACTCTCGCTTATTAATAAAGCTGCATATTGCCAATTTTCTTCACGATAAAAAATACACAGTGACACATATATTATGATTCAATAAGTCGCGAGCCATCATGTTATAATCTAGCTGCAGCAAGCGTGCATGCTTGAAGGATGAGCGTCCCTGTAACAGAGTGTGCCTCAGCCAGGTGCAGTTTCAATCTCTCCCCCTTAGATCGGAACACTTCGCGCAACTCATAGAAGAGGCGCTGACCGCACAGAGAAATGCCAGTTTTGGAGTTTGTAGTTATTTACACGATCTGCTTCTATATTATTTGAACTTTAATAAAGCTATAACGCATTAAATATAACTGCATTTAAGATGTAATGCAAGGGTGTTTCCTTTAAAGAGCTAAGGCTCTGCTTATTCCACAATGAGAGTGCTTCTGTATTTACTTATTTGGTATTTTTGTATAATTTCCTCATACTTTGCGATCTACATCACCTGAAGCTGTTTGGAAAGTTTAGAGTGCATCTGGACTGTGAGCTGTGTAATTCTTCCTCTCCTCTGTCAGGCGAGAGCTACAGTGCTGCTCTCGCGTGCCAGAGTTTAATGTGATCTCATGTTACGTTAAATTAGATCAAATGACTATTCGACGATGAAAATGTGTAAAAAAAAAAATGTATTGTCAACGCTGTCAATAACGTCGACTAATAGTTTCAACCCTAGTGTCCAATAACAAGACGGTTACTGAGATTAAGCGAGTAGTATTCAGCTGGTCATGTGATTCTAAAATGGCAGCCCCCAAGAGGGCACCTCTGCCCCATGCAGAATAAAACAGCTTTTCTAAGGTTACTGATATGACTAGAGTCCTCACCTCATGTGAGCGGTGATGATTTTATGCATATCTTTCAAAATTACAATTAATTTCTTTAGGAGTAAAACTTTTTTAAATGGGGAAAAATTATTGAGTGCACCTTTAAGATATCTGTAAGGACTGTTGATATCTGGACAAGATCCAATTAATGATTATAAAAGGACTTCTTGATATTAATTGAAACTACAAATACAGTCAAGTACCTGTATGAAGGCCGTCTGGACAGGATCTCTCTTCTTTTCTGGGAATCGGTCACACTGTCCACTGACTCTTGTGAATCATCACTCTCGGCAATGGTAGAAATCTAATACAATACAAAACAAACACATGAATATTAATAGTAAAAAAAAAAAATTAAAAAAAAAAAAAAAAAGGCCTTTCATTCCAATTTCTTCCACAAGTCATATTTCAAACATGAGTCTTTTATATCACTGGTTCTCAACTGGTTTTGCTATGGGACCCAGATTTTACATTGGACATCAAGTGGCAACACAACAAAGTAAAAAACACAACCTGTACTTCATGTAGCCTGGGTCACATTTTCTATTATCTTGCATAGTTTTGTTCATGATTTTCAAGTATAAGGGCATGTATCAAGAGACATTATTTTTGTTGTTGATGTCAAAAACAAAATATAGTCGCAAGCGACTATTGTCAGGGGCCAAGCACATATGGCGAGATGACCAAAACAAACAAATTTGACAGAAAAGATCCTGTGGATGCTGTGTACAATGTGTGACATTTCACCTGCTTTGAGCACAGTTGCAAAAATAGGACTGTCTTAAATTATAGCGCCCCCTAGCATAAAAAAATGAACGAAACTCGTTATGTTACCTCAGAGTGTTCTCTTGTCCATGTATACAAATTTTGTTAAGTTTGAAAACTGCACTCACAAGATACATAAACATATTTGCTTATATCTTTGGAACGATTTGACGCATTAAAATTCTTCTGATAACTTTTTGTCAGGAGGGTCTTTAGATGATATATACAAAGGTTTGTGAGAATCGGGCAAACGGCCTAGGACAAATTCGAAAATGTAGTTTTTTTTTTAATACATAGAAATTGTCAAAAAAAGTTGCTTGCGGAAATTCAAGTGACCATATCATTGTGGGACACTGGTGGATTCAGAGAAGCTACAAATTTGTATTGTAGCCTATATGGTTCTGGAGTTATGAGCAAAAACGCGAATTAGCTAATTATACCGCCACCATCAAAATTGGGGCCAATTGTCACAAAATTTGATATGCAGCTTCGAGTTGACACCCTGCTTGTATATAGTAATTTCCATAACCCTCGGACATTCCCAATAAGAGTTATAAGGTGCAGAAATTTTATTGGCCGGCAGCGGCCATTTTTGTTAATTTGTAGAATCGATTTTTTAAGAATAAGTTAGCATTTGAACCATAGAAGATGCATATTTAATTTGAACTTTGTTGCTCAAACAGTTGCAAAGTTATGACAGTTTTTTTAGTTGTTGCGCCCCCAGGGGCGGAATTGTACAAAACTTTGTTGACATCTTCTAAACATCCTGCTGACTATGTGCACCGAGTTTGATTACATTTAGAATTTGTGATGAGTAGATATCATTACTCAAATTGCGTTAAACCGAAGGAATTGTATCGTTAATATCTTCTGAACTATTTGACGTATCGAAATTCTATTTGTCAGAAGGGTCTGTAGATGATGTACACCAAAATGCATGCCAATCGCACTAATGGTCTAGGAGTTCGAAAAAGTAGTTTTTTTAAAAAAATTCTAAATGCCGGAAAAAAAAATTATAGACTGAAATGAAATCGGAGATTTACAATATACAGGGCTTGACTCCAGGAATCAGAGGAAAACATTTTGATTCTAGCCCTTACGGTCGCAGAGATATGAGCCAAAATGTAAAAGTATTATAGCGCCACCTAGGGTCAGATGAGTGTGCCTTTGTGCACCTGAGTAGTGAGGGGGATTTGGGATCATCCTGCCAAGTTTGGTGTCTCCACAATTTACGGTCTCTGATGCCCAGACACTTTTAGGACAGAAAAAAAAAAAAAAATCAAACAAAATCAGTACAATTACAATAGGGTTCCAGCAGCTTCGCTGCTTGGCCCCCTAAAAAAGAAGAAAATCAGTACAATTACAATAGGGTTCTAGCAGCTTCACTGCTTGGCCCCCTAAACATACAGGAAGTTTATTTATTATATCTATTATCCAGTTTATTTCCTAATATCAAACATCACTTAAACAGAACATACATTCCACAAAAGGAAAACTTTGTCCAAAATGTAATTTGTCCTTAAGTCTTGAAGGTCCAGACTTTAAAAGCTTAATGTACTAGTCCTTATATTTACAGTGCAACGACATACAAGCACAGGTAAGACTGCAAATGGCTCCTCATTACCCAGGTCAATGGAGCTAGTCTTTCTAAAATAATTATAATAATATTAAAAGACCCCCTCCAGTGAAAATCAAGTTTTTAACCTTGTTTTCATGTCCATATGATGTTTTTGTATTTGCTAGAAGACATACCATGAGTGAAATCAGCAGTCAACACCATGGCTGTGCATTTTCGCCTTGGAACTGCAGTTTATTAAAGACAATCTCAAAACACGGATTCAGACAGCCTGGGTTCACAAACCTAAGGAACCAATCCCGTAACTTGCGGTGGGGCTTTCCATATCAATAGCATATTCTACGGCGAAGCAAGGGGTATCAGGAGAAGCCAGGTGTAGCTACGTATCAGTATTTTGCAAGACATGTTCTGTTTTCAGATGCAAAGTTGCAGAAGGACAAATGGTGAGCCCTCATGTATTACCAAAGGATCTGAAAATCAGAGATAAATGGGTGCAGTTTATTTGGAAAAATAGTAATGTCCCAGCATAGCTTCCAGAGAAAACTCAGGTTTGCAGTAGTCATTTTCCAGAGAACTGTTTTGAACATTTTACCCAAAAACAGATGGGGTTTTTCCACTAAACTTATATTGAAGCCCAACTCGGTTCCATCAATCTATCCTGGGGACACAGCGATCCCAAGCTATAGACGAGCGGTGTAGGGGTGAGTAGAGATGGTGGCATGGACTAATTTGCATATTCATAGATCTGAGCATTCTAAATGAGGCAAAGGTGTAGAGTTATATCTAAGCCATTTTAAGGCATGAAGGGATTATTTTCATGGAAAAAACTTAAATATGTAATTTTGACTAACAAAGATGAGTTTTTAGGGGTTAAACCAGTGACTGGAGAGGGACTTTAATAATAATATAGCATAAAATAAAAATAAAAATAAATCCATTTAGAAACTTAAATTGCCACAGTAGTAATAAAAATGTGGTCTAATAGACTCTACCAAATTGATAATTTAATATGAAATTATTTTTGTCACAACATCACAGTGTTACTACTCTAAAATCATGATAAATTGTAAAAAGTGAGGATGTGGAATATGAAAACCCTGTATTTTGGCACATAGCACAGTGTTGTTCATTTCAGTCTCAGTGCTGTTTAGCATGTCGGGGTGGTCTACTGTTTGAGATGTTTGACTTGACTTCCTCCATAGTGCTTTAAACTAGAAAATTCTCACTAGAATTCAAATGGGTCGCATCAGTTTTGTGGTCTGCGCCAGATGGAGGAAAGTCCGGTTGATGCGGGCACACTCCAGAGATGTATTAGGGTTAGATCATTGGCGCCAGTGGTTTTTTGATGGCTCATGCCACCCTTGTGCGAAAACCAGGCTTCAATCACACCGCGAAAATATTGCGTTGCAGATGAGAAGCATACAGTATTTTTAGCACGTACTGTATAAAGCACAGAACTTGAGATTATCATTGCATTTGCCTGCAAATGTTCAAAGGTGGGAGAACCATGGCACTGTATTTTCCTTGCTGTCAGTAACCCTATCCAAACAGACCTGTGACCCACTTTTCAGTTGTGACCCACCAGTTAAGAAACACTGTTTTATATTAGCAAATCACTGGGTATAAATATTGAAAGTGTTACTTCACCTACGTCCAACCAAACAAAACATGATAGGGAGGCCTATCTACACAGAATCATTGTGACTAAATGAATGATGAATGTTACATTTTATGTAGTGCTTTTCTGACACTACACTCAAAGCACTTTACATGGTGAACAAGGGATCTCAACCACCATCAGTGTGCAGCAAAGTTATATTAGTTTTACCTTTTTAATTTAGTTAATTTCATTTTCAATTTAGTTTAGTTTTCATTTTATTTGTTAGTTCTTTGTTAGTTTTAGTTTTGTTTTGTTTCGTTTGTTAGTGGTTTTTTAGCTTTAGTTTAGTTTTTGTTGTAGTTTTTAAGGTATAAATGGAGAATGGGGAAAACAGGCATTTGTGAGTAATTTACTGAAATTAACCACAAAGTCCTCTTTAATGTAATGGACATGAGAAAGTAACTCACAGCAACTCTGAAAACAAAACTCTTTAAAACTTCCAAATGAATGTCAAACAAAACTCTTTACCAGTTCCAAATGAAATGTAAAAAAATAAAATAAAATCACAGAATGACAGGCTAAGACATAATGTGTGAGAAGACTGTGTGTATGTGTGTGTATGTATGTATGTATCAGATGTATGTTGATATGCAAGTGTGGGTGAGAGAGAGGGAGAGAGCAGAATAAATTACTAGACATTGTTATATTGTTTCTGTTCTCTTTGTTTTAACCTCATGCTTTGACAACACAACGAACAGTTATGCCAATAAAGGTTAAATTAAATATTAATTTACTGGATGTTGCGGCCATCTTCAGACCTGCTGTTCCCAAACTTTTTTAAATTAAGGCACCCTTTCATGGTGTTAAACATAATATAAAAACTTTAATAAAGTAATTAATGCAAAATACTTAAATTGTTAATCATTTGTGTGATTATTTGACATCATTATTCACTTACACATCTTACACTCATTTAATACATTAACAGCTGTGCTTACATTAATATCACTTTGATGGCAGATTTGGTCTCTTTAAGAGACTGTATGTCTGCTCATGCGCAGTCGTACAGTTGAAGTCACAAGTTCATACACCTTAGCCAAATACGTTTAAACACAGTTTTTCACAATTCCTGACATTTAATCATAGAAAACATTCCCTGTCTTAGGTCAGTTAGGATCACTGCTTTATTTTAAGAATGTGAAATGTCAGAATAATAGTAGAGAGAATTAAATATTTCAGCTTTTATTTCTTGCATCACATTCCCAGTGGGTCAGAAGTTTACATACACTTTGTTAGTATTTGGTAGCATTGCCTTTAAATTGTTTAACATGGGTCAAACATTTTGGGTAGCCTTCCACAAGCTTCTCACACTAAGTTGCTGGAATTTTTGCCCATTCCTCCAGACAGAACTGGTGTAACTGAGTCAGATTTGTAGGCCTCCTTGCTCGCATATGCTTTTTCAGTTCTGCCCACAAATTTTCAATCGGATTGAGGTCAGGGCTTTGTGATGGCCACTCCAATACCTGACTTTGACTTTGTTGTCCCGAAGCCATTTTGCCACAACTTTGGAGGTATGCATGGGGTCACTGTCTATTTGAAAGACCCATTTGCGACCAAGCTTCAACTTCCTGGCTGATGTCTTGAGATGTTGCTTTAATATATCCACATAATTTTCCTTTCTCATGATGTCATCTATTTTGTGAAGTGCACCAGTCCCTCCTGCAGCAAAGCACCCCACAACATGATGCTGCCACCCCCATGCTTCACGGTTGGGATGGTGTTATTTGGCTTGCAAGCCTCACCCTTTTTCCTCCAAACATAACATTGGTAATTTTGGCCAAACAGTTGAATTTTTGTTTCATTAGACCAGAGGACATTTCTCCAAAAAGTAAGATCTTTGTCCCCATGTGCACTTGCAAACTGTAGTCTGGCTTTTTTATGTTGGTTTTGGAGCAGTGGCTTCTTCCTTGCTGAGCAGCCTTTTGAGTTATGTCGATATAGGACTCATTTTACTATGAATATAGATACTTGTCTATCTGCTTCCTCCAGCATCTTCACAAGGTCCTTTGCTGTTGTTTTGGGATTGATTTGCACTTTTCGCACCAAACTATGTTCATTTCTAGGAGACAGAATGCGTCTCCTTCCTAAGCGGTATGATGGCTGCATGGTCCCATGGTGTTTATACTTGCGTACTATTGTTTGTACAGATGAACATGGTACCTTCAGTCATTTGGAAATTATTCCCAAGGATGAATCAGACTTGTGGAGGTCCACAATTTTTTTTTTTTTTTTTCTGGGTTCTTGACTGATTTCTTTTGATTTTACCATGATGTCAAGCAAAAAGGCACTGAGTTTGAAGGTAGGCCTTAAAATACATCTACAGGTACATCTCCAATTGACTCCATTTACCCAATTAGCCTATCAGAATCTAATTGGCTAATTGCCTAATTGCCTAAAGGCTTGATATTATTTTCTGGAATTTTCCAAGCTGCTTAAAGGCACAGTTAACTTTGTGTATGTAAACTTCTGACCCACTGGAATTGTGATATAGTCAATTAAAAGTGAAACAATCTGTCTGTAAACAATTGTTGGAAAAATTACTTGTGTCATGCACAAAGTAGATGCCCTAAACGACTTGCCAAAACTATAGTTTGCTAATATGAAATCTGTGGAATGGTTACATTTTTTTTTTTTATGTCTTCAACCTAAGTGTATGTAAACTTCTGACTTCAACTGTACACATGTGAGCATTTAAAACAACATGTGGGTACAGAATTTAGTCAGTACTCGGTACTGCTGGTACTTTTAACATCAGCTGCAATTAAAATATTAAACTGAGGCACCCCTAGCCAGTCGTGGCGGCACCACAGGAAGTGTTCCCGCTCTGTTGCTAATGCAATGAGGCCAATAGGCTGTTTATTATCGCCATCTAGTGTCATCTTCATGTTACGGTAATGGCGGGTTTAAAGGTTTAAAAACATATTGCAACAAAAACGAAAATTAAATATTTTTCAAGATTATTTTTATTTTAGTTTAGTTTGTTTAAAAGCCATGAACATTTATTTGAGTTTAGTTTCAGTTTTTCCAATTATGCTATTTTGTATTTTTATTTCAGTTTACAAAAATGTTTTTTTATTTTTTATTTAGTTTTCATCTTCATTTTCTTTTATGATAATAACCTTGGTGTGCAGCATCCAGCTGGATGATGCGACGGCAGCCATAGTGCGCCAGAACGCTCACCACACACCAGCTACTGCTGGAGGCAAGTAGAGTAGAGTGATGAAGCCATAAAAGTGAAGGGATTATTTTCAAGAAGTGTCCTGGGATTTTTAATGATTACAGAGAGACACAATATTGGTTTAATGTCTCATCTGAAGGAAGGCGCCTTTTTCAAAGTATGGCGTCTCCATCACTATACTGGGGCATTAGGAACCACACAGTTTGCAGGGTGAGCACCCCCTGCTGGCCTCTTGCAGCAGCAACCTTAGATTTCCCGAGGAGGTCTCCCATCCAGGTACTGACCAGGCTCAACCCTGTTTAGCTTCAGTGGGTAACCAGGCAAAAGCTGCAGAGTGATATGGCTGCTGGCTGTAATGAGGTAATTTTCAAATGTTAATAATGTCAGGCTAATGCTCTTACTTGTACAGTTTGCACCTGTGGGGATTGTATGACCGAGGGCTGGGCTGCCTGGATGACCCCATGAACTTGCACAGTTTGGCCATTAGGCAGCTGCACTAAGGTCACTGTGGGCGCAGTGGCTGAAACCTGTCCTGCTGCCATGGAAACCTGCACAAGGGAGGTACAACAAGGTTGAAGAGTGAGAGACACAGAGAGCAAGCTACAATTGGACTGAAATTAAAGGGATAGTTTACCCAACAGTGAAAATTATGTAATAATTAACTTATATTTTGGATGTTATATGCATATTCCAAACCTGCATGACTTTCTACTGTGGAACACAAAAGGAAATATTGGGGCAATATCTTAGCCTCAGTCACCACTGACTTTCATTGCATATATATTTTTTTTCCCCATCCAATAAGGTGAATGGTGTCTGAGGTTAACATTCTGCCTAACATCTCCCTTTGTGTCATATGGGTTTGGAACATACATAATATTATATTTATATATAGTGTCATAACTGTTCAAATGTTTCACACTAGCCTGTGCTAAGGTGGCAATCTGCTGAGTGTCTGTCTCTGAGACTGCAGTGTCGCCGCCCTGCTGGACATCTGCTCCTGCCTCCATCTTCATTTAGATAGCCTGGAAATGTTAATTCAAAATCTTTTACGTTGGCTATCCGAAATTTAAACAGCTTTTGCAAATATACACACTGCAACCATGCATGTAATGTACCCTTAAATGAAAGGGTGTAACTGTAAAAATACTCTGCCTACAGATAGGGGTTGTCAAAGTTTCATTTTGAATATTCATTTGTATAGCCTGAATGGATGTTTCATAGATTATGGTCAATTAAATATTACAATCTAGTGCCAACAATGAAAATAGCCAGAAATGTAATAATAAAATAAATGTTTTAAAATACTGAGGCAAGTGAAATGTCATTATTTATGTAGTCTCAATTTATTATGCAATTGTGTAAAATAATGAAATTTACAATTAATGAAAAATACACATTATGATACAAATGGAAATAAAAATAATTGTATCTAAACGCAATAATGAAAATCAAAATAAAAGGAAAATAAAATGAATAATGCTTCTATACACACAAATAAAAATATGAATAATTATATTTATAAACTTCATTTTGTTGAACCCAATGAATACATTTAAATCTGTAATAATGTTGAACTGAGACGTTCCACAAATCAAAAATCTGCCTCCATTTGCCGCCTTTTTTACTTCCGTGTATACACAGCTGTCAGTCTGCTGTGAGATTTGGTTTAAGAATTTAGTAATTTAATTAAGATTCACAAAGAATTAAAATGACAGAATGCGAAGAGAGAGAATAAAAAAAAAAAACAGTTTAATTTCTACGTGTGTTCTGATGACAACATAACGTAAAATAAATTAAAAAAATAACAGTGCTTGCATGTTTAGGAGTGTTTCAACTTGTTTAAACGGTATTCCAGGTCGAATGAAGCAATCATTTAACGCAATATCATTGTGTTTCATGGTTTAATATAAAAATATTAACACACAGAGGAATGCATTTTCTCTCTCTGACTTTATTGATCGACTAAACAACACAATTTATTAAAAAATAAACCTTTTTTTTTTTTTTTTTTTGTGGTACAGAAAATGTTCTGCATGGGCGAATATGAAGAAATTAAAAGATCTTGCATGTATACGAAGAGCTTCAGCTAATCTAATGCTGGAGCCAAGAAAAACTCATTTTATGTGCTGTAGTGTCCATCCAAAGGTGCCATGGACGGGCGATTGCATTCATAACACTATGCATCTCATATCTTTTATATTACAGTACACGGTTGTGTTTCTAGAACCCTCTCTCTTTCCTCCGACTGCCTGACTGACTCATTGTCTGCAAGCAAGTCCGAGCTGTTGAGAAACATGCCCACCGCCGCCATGATCTCTTTGTTACAGACGGATCGGGCATTGCGACATGTCCACTAAAACGGCATAATCTCTTCCCCCTACGAATGCGTCTCTTCTTACCCGACACAGACTCGCCTCGTCACTCCCAGGCCTCCGGAGCTCCACTTTTATTTAGTCCGACACGTAAGAGACCGCGTCAGGCTACACCTCCGTCGCGTCACCGAGGACAGCACATAGAACGAGAGGGATGAACACAGCCCTAATTCACGATCGACAAGATCCGAGGCGTGGACGGAACGTGCCGAAGTGACTACGAAGGTATACGAAAAGTCGACGAACAGAGTCGGATTTACACGAGCTCCGTGTTCACTCGCACTGCGCATGTGTAAAGTGCTTGCGCTGTGATTGGCTCTGCTTATTTTATTGTAATAAATATAACGTCGTTCACAATGTGTTAAAATGTTTAAATTTCATGAAGAAAAAATTCCAACCCGTATACAGTTTATTATGTGACGGCAGTGGAAAAATCCAAAGGAATACCTCTGTTTATGGGCGGTGCTTGTCGGGATAAGGTTATGATTGGATGCATAGTCTGTAGCGTCACGGACATTTTCACCAATCAGAATTAAATAATCACTGCCGAAGAGCAGAAGTTCGCCGCCTACTTGCCAAGAACCAGGAAATGGTCATAATATTGTGATAGGCGGCGGCACTCTCAGTTAATATTAGTCTTTGAAATATACTTATTTATCTTTTACTGTCGTGGTCGACAGAGGCTGTTGCAGCCATGGCTTCGTTATTCAAGAAAAAGACTGTAGATGGTAAGTTGTCTGCCTCTCTGGGACTTGTTTGTTTGTCAAAGCCGCCCAGCAACACATCTCGCGTCAATCATCAGCTGGTTTCGTCAGTACTGTTGATTTGTTTAATAAATTGAATCTGATTTAGGCTTTCTTGACTTATCAGCTGTGTCGTCCAACACATTAGTTTCGTGCTTTTATCGGAAACGAAGATTTTATGTTAAATTATCGGAACGTTATTTGTGCTTTGGACATCTGCCACAGAAAACATTCTTGAGTGGTACTGATCTGACTAATAGTTGGAAAACCAGTTATAATCAGTATCAGATAAAGGGCTATAAACCAAATCTTATAGTTTAATCTTATAAAAATCACCGGGCTACGACTGTAATGACTATTGGTCATAAACACTTGTTATAGATGTAGTAGCCTTAATTGAATGTGTTATAACTGATTTAGGCTTCTCAAGCATTACTACTTTAAACGGTGATCCATAACCATATCTGCTCTCACCCTCTCAGATGTTATTAAAGAACAGAACAAAGAGCTGCGGGGAACGCAGAGACAGATTACAAGAGACCGGACAGCACTAGAAAAACAGGAAAAACAATTGGTAAGAATCACCAACCATCACTGTGACGAGCACATGATACCAAAAGTTTCCCCTTTCTCGCCACTGAGGTGTGTGAGATCACGCGGTTATGTAATTATTGCCACAGAGTCTGTTTTCTGTGTCAGTGGATTATTACTAACTGGACTCCGCTCATGATTTTATTGTTTAAAGTTGACATGAGTGCTGTCTATGGCATTGTAACTAATTGTCTTTCAGATGTTGCCAGTGGATTCTCTTATACTTTTTTTTTTTTTAATATCATATTAACATAACTATGACCAGATGACAATAACATAACGCCTATTTTTGGATTTTCAGCATTGTTTGGGAGAATCATGTATATGCTAATGTCAGTAGATTCAGCTCCATCGGTTTTCTGCCATTTTTTTTTTTTATTATTACAGGAGATGGAGATAAAGAAAATGGCTAAGACAGGGAACAGAGATGCCTGTAAGGTTTTAGCCAAGCAGCTTGTGCAAGTGAGGAAACAGAAAACACGCACATATGCTGTCAGCTCTAAGGTCACCTCCATGTCCACACAAACCAAGCTTATGAACTCGCAGATGAAGATGGCTGGAGCCATGGCCACAACTACCAAAGTAAGAGCCTTTTTTGTTTAGACTCAAGATTCATTTATTTGCTCAGTTCTTGTAGGTGTACATATTATTGGCAGTGATTGCATGTTTAAGTAAACTAACCTTTTAAGCAGCTCTTGTTATATTTTAGAAAACTATTTGTAATAAATGATTTGTTGGTCTATAAATGCATTATAGGTAGGGGCGTAACTAGAGGGAGGGCAGGGTGGGCAGCCACCCTAGGGCCCAGGGTGAGAGGGGGGACGCAACGGTCGTCCAAAAGAAACCATAAAAATGACCGCGGGCCCAAGGGGTAATGAAAAACGACCATGGCCCCTCAATGAGTGGGCCCGACAGTTTCTTTGCACTGGGGCCCGCAAGATCCAAGTTGCATCACTGATTATAGGTGTGTTGTAGTGATATTCTCACAGTCATGGAAAACCTGGAAATATCAGAGAATTTTAAAATCGTGTTTTTCAGGCCTGGAAAAGGACATGGAAATTAATAAAACCTTAAAAGTCATGTAAAAATCTCTAGTGAATTATTATTATTATTTTTTAAGTTTTTCTCAGCTCTAAATATTTCACAATTTCGAAATTGTGCGTGTTAAGGAAAGGTCCCGGTGCACTTCATACAAAATCGAAGACTGAAAGGGTGTGATGTCATTTAGAACAAAATTTGGACAAAAAGATGTTTGAGTTTGTTTCTATGGTTCGTACCTGCTCGCCAGCGCGAAAATTTCATACTGGTTGCTAAACACCTTTTTACTGCCGTTGATCTGTGTCATTGGTTGGTGTGACCGGAAGCTCCACCCACATTTTGAGGCCGACAACTAATTCCCATTCAGTCAGTTAAAGGATTCGTTCATCCAAAAATGAAAATTCTCATCATTTACTCACCCTCATGCCATCTAAAATGTGTATGACTTTCTTTCTTCTGCAGAACACAAACAAAGATTTTTAGAAGAATATCTCAGCTCTGTAGGTCTGTACAATGCAAGTGAATGGGTGCCAGACTTTTGTAGCTCCAAAAAGCAGATCAGGTCAGCACAAACATAATCCACCAAACTCCAGTGTATAAATCAGTGACTTCTAAAGTGATCCAGGTGGTTTTGGATGAGAACAGACCAAAATATAACTCCTTTTTCACTGTACATCTCCATGGCGAACATGATTTCAAGCTCGATTACACGTCTTATAGCGCTATCTAGCGCTCTGCACATGCGTCAAGCACTAGGAAGTGTAATCGGGCTTGAAATCATGATCATCCCTTGAGACTGCAATGGCAAGATGTACAGTGAAAAGGAGTTATATTTTGGTTTGTTCTCACCCAAAACCAAGTGGATTACTTTTATGCTGACTTCATCTCCTTTTAGGAGATTCAAAGGCCTGGCCACCATTCATTGCATTGTATGGATGTACAGAGCTGAGATATTCTTCTAAAAATCTTCATTTGGGTTCTGCAGAAGAAAAAAAGTCATACACGTCTGGGATGGCATGAGTGTGTGTAAATGATGAGAGAATTTTCATTTTTGGATGAACCAAGATCAGTCAACATGAACACATAAATATAGTGAGCTGGTTCAAACTTACCTACATTTGTAAGATTGTTCATGTAGAGACATTTTCCAAGAACATGTTATGCGTTTTTTTTTGTTTTTTTTTTTTGTTTTGTTTTTTTTTGTCTACAAAAGGAATCAAAACTACTCAAATATTCTTAAGTGCCCATTTACTCCTGCACCATCTGCCACTGAAAGCCATTCATACATCTTCCCAAAGTGAGATATGCCTCTCTTATCATCATTGTTTTGTCTGAATTCTGCTCATTAACACTCTTTTATACACCTATGTTTGGAAATGTCATGGAAAATTCATTGGTTAAAAAGGGTGGGAACACTCAATATTGATACACAGCCACCACTCTTTGCATTACTGCACTAGCCCAGGGGTCGGCAACCTATGGCACCTATGGAGGGGTAATCACTGGCACGCCAGCAACGGCGAGAGAGGAGTAGACTATTTTATTCATATGAAATTCCGCACCTGCATTCCAATCTACATCTTGATGTAATCCTTCCTCATGATCACACAGTGCGTTTTCATAAGCTGAATGGGAGGCTAAACAAAAAGTAAAAATGTGGCGAGTGCAGTATACCCAACAGACTCGTGCAGTGCATGCAAGCCATTCATGCACGCTTCACGAGCCGGCAGCGCTTCACTTTTGGTTAATCATGCGAGTAAACGCACCCGCTTTGCTTCGGTCAGGCTGCGCGGATGACAGCCTACATTCCCGGTTTCATTTGTTTCTTTCTGCTTTCAGAAATACGCATGATGTAATAAGGAAAACACCTTGTGCATTTTTTATTTTTATTTTTTTTATTTATTATTTTTACCAGGAAAATAAAAGATGGCACTCCATGTCAAGAAGGTTGCCGACCCCTGCACTAGTCTTAAGGGGCCCATTTTATAATGAGCATATGAATCAAGCAGTGACTCATTTGTTTATATCTCTGCCTCTCTCAAAAAATGCACTTCAAGACAATGCAAGCTGTCAATAAAAAGATGGATCCAAAAAAGACCATGCAGACCCTGCAGAACTTCCAGAAGGAGACAGCAAAGATGGACATGACAGAAGAGATGAGTAAGATGCATTTTATTTATTTACTGGGGGCATTGAAATGGTTTTGATATGGGCCTTGAAAAATGTTATAGAAATCCCAGAAGAAAGGGTTTCTCACAACCTTGTTTTTGCCATAGTAACTCAAACAATTAATAGTTTGTTGACTTTAAACACACCACTACATCATTTGATTATGAGTGGTTTTATTCTGTAATTTCCTGTGTTTGCATTTGTTTACAGTCAGTGACACTCTGGATGAGCTCTTTGAGGATTCTGGTGATGAAGACGAATCTCAGGACATTGTGAACCAGGTGTTGGATGAAATTGGAATTGAGATCTCCGGAAAGGTATGATTAGAACGATTATTGTCACATTAGTAAAATTGTGTTTATGTAGGCCACCTTGAATCCATGTAAACTAACTAAAACTAACTCTTCATTTACACTGTCATTGAAGTGATCTGACATAGGGAACAGATTTATGATTAATAAGGATTGGATATTTTATTGAAATAATCGAAAATTAAAGGTAGCACCAGGGGAATACTACTATGATGTATAAATATGAATAATATTTGTTATGAGTAAAATAGGACCAGGACATCATCTTGACAAGTTTTGTGAGATCACCAATGTACGTTCAGACAGAAGTCTTTGGCTGTTGCGTCACATCTTGCTCGGTTTAAGCGTTCCGCCACGAGCGTTGCATTTTTAAGATGGCCTGCCTAGTCTAACTTTTCAGAAAAACGTCTTGAACATAAGAATTCATCTTATATATAAACGTCATCCAGTCAGGGGTTTGGTGACCCCAAAACCAGCCTAATTATACAAGGCTTTCTAAAGACTGATTAGTTTAAAAATGTATAGTTGTACAAATTCTTAATAATTAGTACATTGCATTATTGTTAAAATTTAATTGTCCATATAACTATAAAATCCCTATTCATGAGTTATTTATTCATCATTCATTTTTGCATTGTGTATTAGTGTGTTAAATACAATTTACCTGTACCATACCCTGTAGTGACTGCATCACATTGACCAAAACCATCATTTACGTTATATCTGGATCCATAATGGATTCTTCGTTTCCTTTGCAGATGGCTCATGCCCCTTCAGCTGGCAGAAAGACCCCAAGCGCTTCCACATCCAAAGCTGATGGGATATCAGATGAAGAGATTGAGAGACAGCTCAAAGCCCTTGGAGTGGACTAGTGCTCCGCATACACCTGATCATTGCCTGGCAACAACAATACACTCTGCTCAAATGAACAGAAACACATTATAATATGTTTATACTGAATACAAATGGAAACACACACACATCCACACTGACAACAGATGCAGATAAATGGACAGTCAAAAAAAACTTAGTCATGGACATGCCTACTCTGGGATAAAGTGCCACAGATGGCAAATGCCATTTTTATTATTTATTTTGTGACAATAGGAGATGTCTATCGAAGGTTTATTAGGACTCTTTAAGATAAGCCACTGTTTCGTCAGGCTTTAGAGTAGTAATTTTAGACAAAAATAATAAAATAACTGTTTTTGGAAAACCTGTGTTGTAAATGAATACATACAATGCCTTCAAGTGTGGAGAATAATGTGGACGTGTTCCCCTGAAATCTAGACAGGCAACACGCTCCAACTTCTGTCTCTTTGATAAGCAACACTGAAAATCGTTCTTCTCATAATGTTGTAAACAAGTTTGACAGGAGAACTCTACCTCTGTTAAGATAAGGAGTGACACGGGGCTGTCTCTTCAGTTCTGTAACATTTTGTCTTTTCCCCATTCTACCCTGCTGTTCTCCCAGTGTTTGAAAATAAGACTTTGTGTGAGTCACACCATTTTTCTTGCTTTCACCTTTGCTTCATTTATCAATGGGAAATTATTGAATTTGTCCTCTAGGTTCATATCTTGTTCAGATATTTTGAGTGCACATATTTTATTCGGTTGTTTTTCAGGGTGATGCCAAACCTTAATCTAAAGATCTGTGTTGTGGTTGAGAATGTTATTTATCATTGTGTTGTCTAAAGATGGTGGCTCTCCAGTTGCGCCTGAGGTTACATGCTGATTTTACAAGTTTTTTTTTTTTTTAAATGTAAATGTTATTTATAGTCATGCACTGCCTGGCCAAAAAAAAAAAAAAAAAAGTGGCATACTCCATTTCGTTGGATCGCCATTAGCTTTGATTACGGTGCACATTCGTCATGGCATTGTTTTCGACAACCTTATACAACGTCACAACATTTCCATCCAGATTTACATATATTTTTGGCCGAGATCTTGTTTTAATGAAGGTAGAGTCGAACACCTCCGTAAAGTCTTCTCCAGCACATCCCAAAGACTTTCAATGGGGTTAAGGTCAGGCCTCTGTGGTTGCCAGTTCATGTGTGAAAATGATTCCTCATGCTCCCTGAACCACTTTTTCACAATTTGAGCCTGATGAATCTTGGCATTGTTGTCCTGGAATATCCCGTGCCATCAGGGGAGAAAAAATCAATTGTTGGGATAACCTGGTCATTCAGTACATTCAGGTAGTCAGCTGACTTCGTTTTATTGCCGCATAATGTTGCTGAGCCTCGACCTGGCTAACTGAAGCAACTCCAGATAATAACAATGCCTCCAGAGGCTTGTACATTGGGCACTGTGCATGACGGGTGCATCACTTCATGCGCCCATTGCATTGGAATAGGGAAAATCTGGACTCATCAGACCACATGACCTTTTTCCATTGCTAAACAGTCCAATCATTATGCAAATTCAGGGATGTGTACAGACATTTTGGGGGGCAGGGGCTAAAATGGAAAAAAAAAGGGCACTTCTCATAACTATTTATTTAAAAAAATAATTTTAATAATTTTAAATTATTAAAAAAATGATATAAAAAATAAAAAAGGGCTGTCTGTATCATGTAAAGATCTATCAGCATACAACAAACTAATAGAATGGATGGTTATTAGATGAGGAGCCTACAATCAAAATTATGAAGTTACTGTTTAAGGCAGGACACTTTTTCATGTAGTGGTCAATTTGGAGATTTTGGTCTATTTTGCTTCCATGTCTTCTTTTACTCTAATGGAAAGAAAACTTCCAAAATACACATTTAGATGGTGTTTGTTTTAAGCCTACTGCCCTCCGTCTGTTTGCATCTGTAGATTTATTCTAAATTAAGCAAAACAAGCTAAACTGCATATTTAAACATAACATTTCAGGAGAAAGACTCTTGATGTAAGCCATTAACTGGGCAAGTTCTTTGGTGATATGCTTAAATTCTTTTGTTTATCCTATTCACCTGCAGTGCCTTGTCAAATGTATGCAAATGAGCGCATTTTAATTAGTTAACGCCTAATTTGCATATCAATGTGGCGATTGTGATGACGTTATTAGACACAAATTTTACTGTATTCACCTGTAGTGTCTCCATTATGTACAGTACATTAGCCTGTATGGCCATGATATATGGCCTTAGCTAAACTTTAGCTAACTTATTACATTAGCTAGTAGCTCATGAGTCATGCATGTTAGCAAGACACAAGTTAACTATATTTGTCTTTTGGCTAATTAGCTGTAAAGTCGAGGCACTGGTAGCTTTGTCTTTTGTTCATCACCTCTCACCTCCACACAAGCCAAGAAAAACACAACTGGGATAGGAGCTGGTTGGGGCTGCTGCCTGCCTGTTTGTGTGTCTGATGTGTGCTGCACTGCTGCGCGGAGGGAGCGAGGGCGGGCATCGGAACTCGATAATGTCTCATCTCCCGAGCACATCAGAAAAAGGGCACTTTCCCTCGAGGAAGAAAAAGGGCAGGTGCTCAAGCCCGCTTTGATGTCTATAACTACGTTTCCATCCAAGGATTTTTTGCGGAAAAAGTTTTGGCGCATCAAAATAAAGCTGATGGAAACGCAAATTATCGTTAAAATTTCACAAGTGTCTAATACTAGCGCATAAACTCTATGTCGATACTTCAAATGTCGCGAAAAACTGGTCTGGATATACTTTTTGTCGAGAAAATTGGCAATAACGCAAAAATGTAGTGTCACGTGACAGAATTTACCCCAATCTTTAGCCTGTGTTAATCATGATGACAGTATACATCCTTGAAAGCCAATTTATTGTATGTGATTATGGATTGATCTTAACGGCATACCTGCACAGATCCAATGCTGCATACATGACACTTCCAGGAGTGCCAACACAAATATCTCATATCATGCACATCGACAAGTGCACGGAGAACAAATGAATGGCCACTCTTTGTGATTAATCACATCCGTTTATTAATTAAAGTTGCTTTTCCACACCATTCAAAATAATAGATGGCAGTCATGGAATTAGACCAAAAAAACATATAATTTCTGTGCACAAAGATGTTTTAAATTAAAAATAAATACACAATACTAGGAGAAACGCTTCAGTGTGCCTTTCTGAAACACTAACATACAGCGCAATTCTATGAAATTATTGTTTAGCTTACTTTTGAAAAAAATGCCAGCACATTTCCCTGAATTAAATTAAATAAATTACCAAGCGAAAAAAGCATTAAATAAAAATAAAAAAATTACCAGACGAATAGACCTATATACTTGCCTTTTCTTTACACAAACTTAAATTAGCCGTACCCTGTTCTGTAGACAAAAAAAGTCGGCTGAATGACATTCTCAGAATGTTCTACACTTTTTTCAAGACTATAAACTATCAGAACTATTTGTCTAATGCTGAGTTCACTTTCAGAAAACGAGCTTTTGAACATTTTAAATCTAACCCTCTTTACCTCGGATCGCATTTGCTGAGCTTCTTCAGAAAATGTAAATTGCATTAATTATTAATTTTAGACGACAATCAAATTCAGTTGGTCGTTAAAAGTTGCTGGACATATATGCGGGATATAATGCAGTTGTGATGGCGATGCTTTATATTAGATGATTGTTTAAAATAGCCTACTGAATATCAGGAATGTATCATATATGTAAACCCTGATATTACACCGCATCAGTTTTTCTTTAATAGCTGTGCACACAGCATATACACATCGATTGATGGTCCTTATACTAAGACCGAAAGTTCCCCCACTTGGTGCAGGTTTTCAGCTTGAACAGGGCCATTACGATTCGCTTTCGGGTCGGCACCGATGGCAATCTGCGATATGCGCAACATCAGGACCAATATTACAGTCCTATCAGAAGGGCAACGGCTCCCTTTTGATTGCAATTCCTCACCTTCTGATTGCATTTATTTGTGAAATTAAAATGACAGTAAGCTGGCAAATTTCAATGAATTATCACAATACTCTCCCCATTTTACCAAAATTTCGGAGGAAAAAAAATAGGGACATCTGGGAGGCGAATTAGCGATAAACAAACATTTCTGAATGGAAACGGCTTCAGGGCAGATTTCTTTTGCGCTAAACCAAAACTTATGCGACAAAGTGTTTTTTTTAGGCATGACGTCATCACGCACACCATTTTTTTATCGATAAAAGGCCATTTGAATGGAAACAGCCAGAAGACGACAAATTTCGCACATTTTTTTTTACGCATTTTCACTTTGTCGATAACAAAATAGCGCGAAAATTGGATGGAAACTAGGCTACTAACAAGTGGCTTTCTTGTGGCCACACAGCCGTTTAGTCCCAATCCTAAAAGTTCTTTTT
This sequence comes from Myxocyprinus asiaticus, assembly GCF_019703515.2. NCBI lineage: Eukaryota > Metazoa > Chordata > Actinopteri > Cypriniformes > Catostomidae > Myxocyprinus > Myxocyprinus asiaticus. Next base: position 32,631,122 of record NC_059351.1, read on the forward strand.
GTGCGTGTGGAAAGTCACATCGTAAAAAAACAGACAAAACATAGCAGTGAGTTCTGTTGTCTATTTTTTTTACGATGTGACTTCAAGCGTTTTAGTGACCTAAGATCACAATCAGGTTTTTTTCCGACCACATTTCTTCTGCGAAGCTGATGGTTCGCCACTATCCTTCCAGGTTTTAATAATGCATTGTTCTTAACCCAATTCCAGTGCTTTCAGCAATCTCCTTCGTTTTTTCTTTGCTTGAAGCAGGCCAATAATGTGCCCCTTCTGAAACACATCTTCCGACATGGTTGTTTAAGAAATGAGAAGCTACACACTGCACCGGTTAGGGTTTAAATAATTGTTTCCAGCTGAAACATATTAATCACTGCAATAATGATCCAAGCATAAGCTCTTAAATATCTGCTTATTTAAATCCAAATGGCGATTTTTATTTTAATTTTATTTTTTTTATTATTTTGGCCAGGCAATATATATTAATCACAGTTTTGGGTTAATGAGATGATTTTCCTTTCTCATACATTATTCATGAAGTATTGTTCAGATTTAAAGGGATTACGTATCCCATTTAACCATAAATCACATTTTTATTGATATGTGAATTGGTTGTGTTTTTTAAAGGCAAGTGGAATGTTGTTTAAAATATGGATTTGCCACTAGAGGGCAGAGCCAAGTCATAATTACCCATTTATCTGAACGCTTCTTCGTTTAGCATATATCTACAAATGAATTTTAAACACATAAAGTTATAATATATACAGTGGTGTGAAAAAGTGTTTGCCCCCTTCCTGATTTCTTATTTTTTTGCATGTTTGTCACACTTAAATGTTTCAGATCATCAAACAAGTTTAAATATTAGTCAAAGATAACACAAGTAAACACAAAATGCAGTTTTTAAATGAAGGTTGTTATTATTAAGGGAAAACAAAATCCAAACCTACATGGCCCTGTGTGAAAAAGTGTTTGCCCCACCTGTTAAAACATAACTTAACTGTGGTTTATCAGACCTGAGTTCAATTTCTCTAGCCACACCCAGGCCTGATTACTGCCACACCTGTTCTCAATCAAGAAATCACTTAAATAGGACCTGCCTGACAAAGTGAAGTAGACCAAAAGATCTTCAAAAGCTAGACGTCATGCCGAGATCCAAAGAAATCCAGGAACAAATGAGAAAGAAAGTAATTGAGATCTATCAGTCTGGAAAAGGTTATAAAGCCATTTCTAAAGCTTTGGGACTCCATAGAACCACAGTGAGAGCCATTATCCACAAATGGTGAAAACATGGAACAGTGGTGAACCTTCCCAGGAGTGGCCGGCTGACCAAAATTACCCCAAGAGTGCAGCGACGACTCATCCAAGAGGTCACAAAAGGGTTCTGCAGCAGGACAATTCTGCAGCAGGACAATGATCCAAAACACACCAGCAAGTCCACCTCTGAATGGCTGAAGAAAAACAAAATGAAGACTTTGGAGTGGCTTAGTCAAAGTCCTGACCTGAATCCTATTGAGATGCTGTGGCATGACCTTAAGGCAGTTCATGCTCAAACCCTCCAATGTGGCTGAATTACAACAATTCTGCAAAGATGAGTGGGCCAAAATTCCTCCACAGCGCTGTAAAAGACTCATTGCAAGTTATCGCAGATGCTTGATTGCAGTTGTTGCTGCTAAGGGTGGCTCAACCAGTTACTAGGTTTAGGGGGCAATCATTTTTCACGCAGGGCCATGTAGGTTTGGACTTTGTTTTCCCTTAATAACAACCTTCATTTAAAAACTGCATTTTGTGTTTACTTGTGTTATCTTTGACTAATATTTAAACTTGTTTAAAGCATGAGAGAGATTTATTTTCATTGTTAGATGCTTATTTTCATATGGTGTTTTTTATTTATAATGAAATTATGAATAACACCTTTTCCCCCCATTACCTGTTGGACATTTTCATTAACTTCAAGTCAAAATTTGCTGTCATCCTTTCAAAAATGTTGAAAATTATACCAGTTTAAGATGAGTGATGACTATATCTACCCTAATGCAATATTCAACAGTTTTTTTTTTTTTTTTAAACATATTTTGAGTTAAATTAATTTTTGGTTCTTTTATGTGTCACACCATAGGACATTATGTCACACTAAAGGACAGAAATAGGAGGTAGTTGTTGGATTAAAGAGAAATAAGATGTATTATATTCAAGCATTTATATTTAACTGAATGAAAGATTAATGAAATTTTTAAATATAATTGTTGCATTTTTCAAAGCAACATTTAAACTATTTACTTCATCGTTCTCTTAGGATCTCCTCCCTTCTGTGTGGATCACTGTTAATTTTCTCTCTGAACTTTCGTGATCTCTCTCTCTCCCAATCATTTTTCTCCCTCAATTCTTTGTCCAAATATGAAAGAATCCAAAAATGAAGGACCACATTTTATACTTCAGTAGTTTGCATGTAAATGTAATCTTCAATAGAGTAAAGCATATTTGGCCTGCTGTCCGATATTGGAGGGCTCGGAGCTCGAGACTCGACTTGAGTCCTGATTACACCAATCCCCCCCCGGACTTTACTTACTTGGGGGCCGTTTACACAACAACGTTTTCCGTTTTTAATTGAAACGTTATGTATTTTGGCTGTTCGTTTACACAACAACGGCGTTTTGGGGCCTGAAAACGCAAACTTTTGAAAACGGGTTTCAAAGTGCACGTTTTTGAAAACAATGCCGTTACCGTCTCCGTGTAAACATACAAAAATGCAAATTTGTGAAAACGATGACATCATGCGCACGCGTATTACATGTTCAGTCTATAGACATGTATGCGAGTACTTCAAAACAACGCCCGAGACATTCAAAACTACAATGGCGGACTACAGGACTGTGTTTGTGCTGCTCAAGATTTTGAGTTTATTGACGCTTCTCCAGCAAATTGTAGATTTACTGCATCACTACTACAACCAGCAATCGCCATCTTCGTTGTTTGTATTCACCGCTCTGTGGAAGAATGCTTATGTGCGCAGGCGCGTAGTGTTTCTTTACAAAGTGACATCACCAACTACTGGCCTGGCATGCATAATACAGCATTTTTAGTCGTTTTCGCGGATCCGTGTGAACGGGGATCATTTTGACAACGTTGTCATCTGTACGTGAAACTTTTCAAAAACGCAAAGGAAAAACGTTACCGTTTTTAGTATATCGTTGTCGTGTAAACGTACCCTTAGATGAATAGTGAATATTTGAAAATAGGTGAAGATGGGGAGGAGGCGGGATGCCAAGAAAATCTGTCACGGGAAGCAGGTAAGCTGCGGTTTATATACTCCTGCTCGCGGGCTGTGATTTGTCAGATTAAAATTGGCATGCTACTCCCGAACCTCTGTTAATGAACTTTTATAACTATTTATTTTCATGACACTGAATAGCAGTATCATCATATCATCACTATAACAGTACAAATGTTCTTCAAAAACAGCAGAAAGTAGTTTAATTATTGCAATTAAAAGTGGTATTTATCAACATTTTTATGCTTTTTAATTTATAAAAGTTAGAATTTATTGAACCTTGCTTGAGACAGTAACACCATAGGACAATTTTGAGATTTGGCTCAAAAAATAAAAAATCGAATGACAATGCAGTTTGTATAATAACAGGTCGATGTAAAGCAAAGAAATGTTTAATCATTTAATGCATTTTTAAATGATGACAATACTATTTATTAATTTTTATCTTGTGTGACAGTGAAAATGCCATGTCATGTCAACAACCCATATACTGTATATATATATATATATATATATATACACATACAGGGTTGGGAGGGTTACTTCTGAAATGTATTCCACTACAGATTGCAGAATACATGCTGTAAAATGTAATTTGTAACGTATTCCGTTAGATTACTCAAGGTCAGTAATGTATTTTAAATAATTTGGATTACTTCTTCAGCACTGGTAGATTTTTTCACTCGTTTTGACTATAAAAACTCTGCCAGTACAGTAAGACAAAATACACATGTTAAAAATACATTCTCTGAAAAACCGAAATATCTTATGCAGTGTTGTTTCTAAAACAAGATCAATTAGATTGATTTAAGGATTTTTAGATATTTTTACAGGAAAACAATAAAAAAAATATTATCAAGAATACGATTTTTGCCCTAATATCTAAAGTCTTACTAGAAAAAAGAAATTATGATCCAACGTAAATTTTCTTGATAAAAAATATGATCGTGCTTGGTAACGTGCTTGTAAAATGGCTAGAAATAGCATTTTAGCTTAACGTAAAGCTGACAATTTACACAAGGTTTATTTCTATTTCTTCTGCTCCAAACTTACTTCAAATTTACTTCTTAGTCTGCTCGTATGAATGTAACACATCATAAGAAAGTGTTTCACCGCTGTTCAAATGCACTTTTGATCGCATCATTTATATATATAAATGTTTTCCATCTGAAAGGACTAAATATTAAGTGAAACAAATGACAATAAAATGCAAAGTAATCTCTTCAGTAATCAAAATACTTTTTGAATGTAACTATTCTAATTACCAATGATATTACTAATTGCTAATATTTTGTATTTTAAATACGTAATCCCGTTACATGTATTCCGTTACTCCCAACCCTGTATATATATATATATATATATATATAGATATATAATAAAAGAAAAAAATATAAAACCTTGGCTGCTTTTTTGGGTTTAGTCCCACATTTAAGGAGATTAAATATTTCATTTCTTGAGATTTTTTTATTTATTTATTTTTCTAAAATGTTTACTTTTCTTAAATAAACAAAAAATAATGTTAAAACTTTAACTTGCAACGTTGCGGTTGCGGCTTGCTTTCGTAAGAATGAGTCCGCCGGCTCGTCTCACAGCGAGTCTGGCCTCTTGTTCGGAGCCTGCGAAGATGATGAGCTCTCGAGCGCAGCATCGGAGAGCGGGCTTGTCCAGTCGGAAGCAGAAGCCTCAGCTGGGCTCCCCCCCTCGGGGACGATTGCCCAGTCACAGGCTGATGCAGAGATGACGGACATGCTTTCCCAGGTGGCCATGAGCGTCAGGTTAGAGTGGAACACTCCGCTCTCCCCTGAACCCTCGCGACTCAATGATTGGTTCCTGGGCTCGCGGCGCTGCTCAAAGCAGCCACGCCCCGCTCCAATGCATTTCTTCCCAGAAGTGCACCTTTTACTGCCCGGCCCCGATTCCTAAGTTCCCCCGCCCTCACTACCCTCGATGGCGGGGTGGCCAGGGGCTATACGGTGATTCCCCCGGTGGATAAGGTGCTCGCGGTGCACCTATGCCCGCAGAGCGCCGCCACCTGGCGCTGGCGCCCAAAGCTCCCATCCAAGCCCTGTAGGTTCACGTCGTCCCTGATAGCTAAAGCCTACAGCGCTGCTGGACAAGCCGCCTCTGCCCTGCACGCCATGGCTCTCCTGCAGGTCCACCAAGCCAAGGCGCTAAAAGAACTGCACAAGAGTAGTTCCGCCCCAGATCTGATGTAGGAACTGCGCTCGGCAACCGACCTCGCTCTCCGAGCGACGAAGGTCATGGTGCGGTCTCTCGGGCGGACGATGGCCACATTAGTGGTCCAGGAGCACCACCTTTGGCTCAACCTTGTCGAGATGGGTGATGCCGACAAGACACGGTTCCTTGCTGCCCCCATTTCCCAGGCTGGCCTATTCGGCGACACCGTCGAGGACTTTGCCCAGCAGTTCTCGGCGGTGAAGCAGCAGACGGAGGCTATCCGGCATATCCTGCCCCGGCGCGGCTCAAGATCCAGCACACCGTCTGCTCATCGCCAAGGGTGTCCCCCTGCGGTGACTGCACCAGCTCTGCCGCAGCCCACCCCTTCGGCCCGACCCTGGCGTGGAGCCCACCGCAGGAAGCAGACGCCACCTGTCTCACAGCCAGCCACTAAGAACCCACAGAGGTCGTCAAAGCGCCCCTGAGACGGGCGACCCAGGGTCGAAGAAACCCACTCACCTGGAGCTGGTAAGAAGACCACTCCATCCCCTGGTGGAGGGCCGGGTGGAGAATCTTTTGTTGCCTTTTTGTTTGATTTCACTGCATGTCCAAGTGGCTGTGGTACCCAACAGTTCAGCAAAAGAGCGGTTTCCTTCTTCCCTGGGTCACATACCCAGTGTGCACGGTCGTCATCACGACTACCGTCCACGGGTTTTTCCTTGCAGGATTGGCGCTCCAGCGGTGGTCTTCCCGCCCCTGAGTGCCCAGCTGTGGCACACAGCCACCCCCGATGTGACAGTCTCCACGGGTTACGAGGACAGGCCTCTTCCTCCCCCATCCCAGGCTGTTCCGGGGGTGGTCACAAGGAGCCAGGTAAGTGCTTAGATGTCGCTAGACTCAGCATGGCCACGACGTGGTGTGGCACCTCGAGCTCCACCCCGCCTCGAGGCCCCACCTGCCGGTACGTCCCACAACATTGTCCCCTTGGTCCCCCTTGCGCGGAACTTGGATGCATGGGTTGCGCTTTCCAATCCATTGGGATGGCTATGCGATTCAATTCGCCAGGCGCCCGCCCAGGTTCAGCGGTATCCACTTCACCTTGGTGAAGGACGAAAACGCTGCTACCTTGCATACGGAGATCGCTACTCTCCTACGGAACAGCACGATAGAGCCTCACCTGTCATCCTCCGGCCGAGATGAAGAAGGGATTTTACAGCCCCTACTTCATCGTACTGAAAAAATGCAGTGGGTTGCGGCCAATCTTGGACCTGCGGTACTGAACCGGGCTACAAGTGTTTGGTATGTAATTGATTGTCTCTTTAATTCCAGAATGATGGTGTGAAGTATATTCGGGTCATTTGCAGTTATAATTTTCTTATGAAATTCATGATTAAAATTTTCACTTTTTGAGCTCGAAACTGACAAACCTTTGAACAAAGGCCATAAATTAATTATCTTGAGGGGAGGAGAATTTGACAACAGGCCCTCTGAAAAGCCGCCTCTGATTGGCTTAGAGCCTCTTTGGGATGTGAACAAACTGAAGGGGTTTAAAGGCCTGGACAACCCCTCTCTCTCCTCTGCTCTACAGTTTTACACACATTTTGACCTTTGTCCCGGGAAGTCACTCTTGCGGGAGGCCTCGCTTACGGGGCTCCACCTGGTCATTCCATCACCCATCCATCCAACCAAACAAAGGCCTCCTGGAACTGAACCAAGTCAAAGGACTTCAAGAACTCCACATGCCAAAAAACGCACCCAACACAATGCAAGTACAGACCTTCAGACTTTCAATGAAATCTGGTGCTTTCTTTAATATAATTTGAGTAACCCGATCTCAAATCACAAACGTAGTAAATGAAGTTCTCAGGGTTTGTTCAAGGCAAGGTCTATAGACTCCATAAAGTTCATTTTTCTGTTACGGATCATTTTGTGTTTGTTTGTCTATGTGTTAGTTTAGTTGTTTGTTTGTTAGTTTAGTTGTTTGTTGTAGATTAGTTAATAAAGTCTTGTTTGTATTCAAAGAGAAGTTGACTGTGTATTTGATTTAATTATATCAATTATATATTAGATCTGTCGATCCTAAGCTACATGCTCATCAAAATCAGAATCAGAATCAGCTTTATTGCTAAGTATGCTTACACATACAAGGAATTTGTCTTGGTGACAGGAGCTTCCAGTGTACAACAATACAAAAATAATACAAAAACAGCAGCAAGACATAGATAATAATAAAAAATTGTTATACACATACATACATACATACACACACAGACACACACATACATATATACACACATACACATACGTAGTGCAATCTAATACAAATCTGTTATCTGTTATGTACAGTGCAAATACAAATCTGTTATGTACAGTGCAAATGTTTCTTTTTTTTTTTTTTCAGAGGAATGAAATGGCAGAAGAGGTTGGATGTGTTGGATAAATATAAAAAAGACTAAACTGTGTATTGCACATAGTTATTGCTCAGTGGGGCAATTTAACTGTTGATGAGATGGATAACCTGAGGGAAAAAAACAGTTCCTGTGCCTGACGGTTCTGGTGTTCAGAGCTCTGAAGCGTCGGCCAGAAGGCAACAGTTCAAAAAGGTAGTGGGCAGGGTGAATGGGGTCCAGAGTGATTTTTCCAGCCTCTTTCCTCACTCTGGAAATGTATAGTTCTTGAAGGGGGGGCAGGGGGCAACCAATAATCCTCTCAGCAGTCCGAATTGTCCTTTGTAGTCTTCTGTGTCTGATTATGTAGCTGAACCAAACCAGACAGTTCTTGAAGTGCAGAGGACAGACTCAATGACTGCTGAGTAGAACTGTATCAGCTGCGCCTGTGGTAGGTTGAACTTCTTTAGCTGGCGAAGGAAGTACAACCTCTGCTGGGCCTTTTTCACAATGGAGTCAATGTGTGTCTCCCACTTCAGGTCCTGTGAGATGGTAATGCCCAGGAACCTGAATGACTCCACTACTGCCACAGTGCTGTTTAGAATGGTGAGGGGGGTCATTGTTGGGGTGTTCCTCCTAAGGTCCACAATCATCTCCACCGTTTTGAGCATGTTCAGCTCAAGGTTATTTTGACTGCACCAGACAGCCAGCTGTTCAACCTCCCTTCTGTATGCAGACTCATCGTCATCTCGGATGAGTCCGATGACAGTGGTGTCATCTGCAAACTTCAGGAGCTTGACAGAGGTGTCCTTGGCAATGCAGTCATTGGTGTAGAGGGAGAAGAGTAGTGGGGAGTGCACACATCCATGGAGGGCACCAGTGCTGATAGTACAGGTGCTGGAAGTAAGTTTCCCCTGTCTCACAAGCTGCTGCCTGTCCGTCAGAAAGCTGGTAATCCACTGACAGATAGACATGGGAACAGAGAGTTGGTGTAATTGATTCTGGAGTATAGCTGGGATGATGGTGTTGAAAGCCGAACTGAAGTCCACAAAAAGGATCCTTGCTTATGTCCCTGGTCTGTCCAGATGTTGCAGGATATGATGCAATCCCATGTTGACTGCATCTTCCACAGACCTGTTTGCTCAATAAGCAAATTGAAAGGGATCTAGAAAGGGTCCAGTGATGTTCTTCAGGTGGGCCAACACCAGTCTCTCAAATTATTTCATGACCACAGACGTCAGGGCGACAGTCATTAAGTCCTGTGATTTTTGGTTTCTTTGGGACAGGAATAATGATTGAGCATTTGAAGCAGCATGGGACTTCACACTGCTCCAGTGATCTAGTTAAGAACTGTGTGAAGATGGGGGCCAGCTGGTTAGCACAGGATCGAAGACACGCTGGTGAGACGCCATCTGGACCTGAAGCTTTCCTTCCAAAAGACGTGGCTCACATCATCTTCACAGATCTTAAGTGCAGGTTGAGTAGCAGGAGGGAGGAGGAGGGGGGTTGCAGGAGGTGTTTCAATAAACAGTATTTCAATCTATTTGTGATATTATTTTCAATGGCCATGAAAGTAGTATTACCATACGAATTAATCTTACGTTCCAATCAACTCATCGCTGGCCGAAGACTTCGATTGGAGGTAAATATTGATTATTTTAATATTCCCCAAATCAATCGCTAATTCCATTATTGAGCTAAATTCCTTGAAATTATTAGCAGATACAATGAGCCTGTTTCATATTGGATGGTGGAGAATTTTAGTCAGATTTCCAATCTGCTCAGGTGTTATTTATATTGCATATATTTCCCTACATTATTTTGGTGGTCGAACGTGGCCAAGATTCTTAAACTAATTATTTACAAATAAAATCCTACACAGATGTAGTACAGATATGTAAAAATGACAGCATCATTGCTTTGATACTGCAAGCACATATTTGGCAAAGGCAATTGATATTGACTTTTCGTTGGGAGTTGACATTTTTATTTAAGCCAGAATCATTCACTCAGACACTCGAGACAACTGGTTCTTCATCCTAAATAACAATCAAATGCTAGAAGAAGAGGATAGAGGATTTGTGTGACAATATGAAGAGATGTAAGTCAGTCACATATCATGGGAGTTTAAATAAATTTCAAATATATTCTCCTCTTAAACATTTATTTATATTAATATTAGAGTCTTTCTCTTGCAATACTTTTTAATGATTTTTTTTTTCTTTTCTTTTTTTGCAGAAGCTGAACCAGATCATAATAATAATGTCAAATATTAAATAAACAGAAAAAAAACTATCAAAAAAATTTAATTAAAAAATGTCTCATGGAATTTATTTAGTTTGCAGCAGTTGAAACTTGTGGCAAATGACAGACAGAAATTATGAGTCATGGGGGTCGCATGGATCAGACGCTGATTTTACTCTCTTCTGCCCTATACAGCTGATAGACCTATTTACTATTCAGTATATTCCATACAGCTCAGTATATGACATGTAACATAAATTGTCATTTCTTTTCTATAACTTCTTCTTATTAATTAATTCTACAATTATTTTTAATAACCTAGAACATTTAACTATAGGTAGAGTGCTTCAACTTCAAATATCTCATTATTAAATAAATATTTTTCTCCAAAACATATTGGCCACAATTATTGGCACCCCTAGAAATTCTTAAGAGTAAAATATATCTGAAGTATATTCCCATTCATATTTTAAATTTTTTTAGTGCACCTGGGTGACTAGGAACATGAAATTGTTCAGCCATGACTTCCTGTTTTACAAGGGTATAAATATGAGGTAACACACAGGCAAAAAGTATTGAATAAAAGGGTGCCAATAATTATGGCCAATGCGTTTAATTTTAATTGTAATTTATTTATATTTTTAAATTAATGCTCATAATTGAATAATGAGATATTTCCCCTGTTTCAATTGTTTTATTTCAAATAAAGGTTAGATTTTGTTTTATTTATTTTTTTGAATGAAAGATCAAAAAGCCAAGGGTTATTTACCAAGGGTGCCAATATTTTTGGCCACCACTGTATATATATATATATATACAGGTGCATCTCAATAAATTAGAATGTTGTGGAAAAGTTCATTTATTTCAGTAATTCAACTCAAATTGTGAAACTCATGTATTAAATAAATTCAGTGCACACAGACTGAAGTAGTTTAAGTCTTTGGTTCTTTTAATTGTGATGATTTTGGCTCACATTTAACAAAAACCCACCAATTCACTATCTCAAAAAATTTGAATATGGTGACATGCCAATCAACTAATCAACTCAAAACACCTGCAAAGGTTTCCTGAGCCTTCAAAATGGTCTCTCAGTTTGGTTCACTAGGCTACACAATCATGGGGAAGACTGCTGATCTGACAGCTGTCCAGAAGACAATCACTGACACCCTTCACAAGGAGGGTAAGCCACAAACATTCATTGCCAAAGAAGCTGGCTGTTCACAGAGTGCTGTATCCAAGCATGTTAACAGAAAGTTGAGTGGAAGGAAAAAGTGTGGAAGAAAAAGATGCACAACCATCCGAGAGAACCGCAGCCTTATGAGGATTGTCAAGCAAAATCGATTCAAGAATTTGGGTGAACTTCACAAGGAATGGACTGAGGCTGGGGTCAAGGCATCAAGAGCCACCACACAAAGACATGTCAAGGAATTTGGCTACAGTTGTCGTATTCCTCTTGTTAAGCCACTCCTGAACCACAGACAACGTCAGAGGTGTCTTACCTGGGCTAAGGAGAAGAAGAACTGGACTGTTGCCCAGTGTTCCAAAGTCCTCTTTTCAGATGAGAGCAAGTTTTGTATTTCATTTGGAAACCAAGGTCCTAGAGTCTGGAGGAAGGGTGGAGAAGCTCATAGCCCAAGTTGCTTGAAGTCCAGTGTTAAGTTTCCACAGTCTGTGATGATTTGGGGTGCAATGTCATCTGCTGGTGTTGGTCCATTGTGTTTTTTGAAAACCAAAGTCACTGCACCCGTTTACCAAGAAATTTTGGAGCACGTCATGCTTCCTTCTGCTGACCAGCTTTTTAAAGATGCTGATTTCATTTTCCAGCAGGATTTGGCACCTGCCCACACTGCCAAAAGCACCAAAAGTTGGTTAAATGACCATGGTGTTGGTGTGCTTGACTGGCCAGCAAACTCACCAGACCTGAACCCCATAGAGAATCTATGGAGTATTGTCAAGAGGAAAATGAGAAACAAGAGACCAAAAAATGCAGATGAGCTGAAGGCCACTGTCAAAGACACCTGGGCTTCCATACCACCTCAGCAGTGCCACAAACTGATCACCTCCATGCCACGCCGAATTGAGGCAGTAATTAAAGCAAAAGGAGCCCCTACCAAGTATTGAGTACATGTACAGTAAATGAACATACTTTCCAGAAGGCCAACAATTCACTAAAAATGTTTTTTTTATTGGTCTTATGATGTATTCTAATTTTTTGAGATAGTGAATTGGTGGGTTTTTGTTAAATGTGAGCCAAAATCATCACAATTAAAAGAACCAAAGACTTAAACTTCTTCAGTCTGTGTGCATTGAATTTATTTAATACACGAGTTTCACAATTTGAGTTGAATTACTGAAATAAATGAACTTTTCCACGACATTCTAATTTATTGAGATGCACCTGTATATATATATATATATATATATATATATATATGTCACGTTTATGTGTTTTGTTCATGTTTTTTCATGTCAAGTGCCAAGCTTAGTTTAATGCCAAGCTTAGTTTTAGTATTAGGTTTAGTTTGTCAAGTCAAGTCAAGTTTATATTCAAGTTCATGTTTATGTTTCATGTTTGTAGTCAGGGTTTTTTGGTTTCCACAATTGTAAATGAAACTGCACATGGGTTCATCCTCCCACATCATCGTCTCTTTGTCTGCCTGTTTCCAGCAATGTTATTATATATATATATAGACTACATGTATGGAAATTTGTATTTTTTTTTTTTAAACTGAAAAAAAATAAAATATATATATTATAAAAATTTTTACTTTTTCAGTAAAAAAAATAAATAAATCCATACATGTAGTCTCACTCATTATTGTTCAGGACAAAGGGATGTCACATATAACTGATTAATTTATTTCCAGTACATTTATCAGACATTTACTATATATATTTCTCCCCAATTTGGAATGCCCAATTCCCACTAAGTCCTCGTGGTGGTGTAGTGACTTGCCTCAGTCTGGGTGGCTGAGGACGAATCTCAGTTGCCTCCGCATCTGAGACCGTCAATCCGCGCATCTTATCACGTGGCTTGTTGAGCGCGTTACCGCGGAGACATAACACGTGTGGAGGCTTCACGCTATTCTCCGCGGCAGTCACACGCAACTCACCATATGCCCCACCTTGAGCGAGAACCACATTATAGTGACCACGAGGAGGTTACCCCATATGACTCTACCCTCCCAAGCAACCGGGCCACTTTGGTTGCTTAGGAGACCTGGCTGGAGTCACTCAGCATGCCCTGGATTCAAACTCACGACTCCAGGGGTGGTAGTCAGTGTCTTTACTCGCTGAGCTACCCAGACCCCCAGATATTTACTATATTAATAAAAAGAAAAACACAAAGTTTTTCTACTGTCGCAATGGCAAAGTGTCAGAAGTTATAGAATCACCCTAATGACTTATCTTGAAGGTGGTTACTTTTTTCTGTATGGAGCTATCAATTATGAAATCACCAACAAAGAGATTTACCTGTTTTGTTTGTCTTTCCCCTGCATCTTCTTCCAACTGTTTTTGTTCTTAACCGCATAAGATAACCATCCAATCAGAAGGCATCGTCAAGCTGGTGACATATAGACAACTTTCGTCCAATCATTTGACATCTATTTATATCAAAAGCAGGAGTTGCCGGTGTCGTGAACAATCGAGTCCCCCCTGAAAATCGGGTCTCCAGGGGGTAGCCGTTTGTAATGCCTGATGAAAAACCTATCATGTTATCGCTATAACTTGCAGCTGCGTTAGCTTGATGTAGCCTGCATGCTAACCGCTCTGGGTTTTTTTTCCCCAGCAGTACAGATGCCTGCTGTATTGTGCTATAACAGACAATTTAAAAGGAAAAAGGATATTTAATCCCTATACTATGATTTACAGTATGCTAAATTCATAACTTTTATAATGCATGGCTGGGAACTTTTGAGTTAGTTAGTTAGTTAGTTAGTATGTTTTAATCAATATAAAGATTTCTTTAACATTGTTTTCTTTATTATGTCATTAGTGTATCACGTTATCAAGTTTAATTGTTTTGATTTTGGATTCAGTTTTCAGTTATAGGGTCAGAATGCTTCAAAACTCTCTTCTTGAATTCAAAGTGATTTTAATAAATTATAATTTACAGTTCTCTTATTCCAAACATTTTGTTTTATATTTTATGATTTTTTTTGCAACACATTTCAAATTGTCACATGGCATTAATTGTAGTTTCCTACTGCTATCATTCCACAGTGCCATTTTCATGGAATATTAGTTGCATGAACCATCAATCCTCTGTTCTCCCACCAGCATTTCTTTAAAATGAGGGTAATCTCAGGAAAATTCTGGGGTGTGACAAGTCTAATAGGACAGTGTCGTAACTGTAATGCTACAGTCATATTCTGTCACTACATTCATTAATTCATATTAGACACATATTTCTGCTTCATGCGTCATTTTATTATTCCACTGTTTTCAGGAGTTATACAGAAGTATTTTGTCACAAAATGTTTAAGAATAACTCCTGAAAACAATGGAATAATATAATGACATATGAAGCAGAAATGTTTAACTATCTTTAACTGTGATACTGCTGCCATATTTTTTTTTTTTACATCATGTCACAACTGTCAAGTTGAAACTTTCATAGAATTCAGAATTTAAAACTTTTAATTACAAGTTCTTAAAAGAAGTGAATGACTTTTACTTGTCACAATCTTGTAATTACTGTAATTCAGACACCATAAAACATTTACATTCAATGTTTTATTAAAAAAAAAAAAAAAAAAAAAAGTAATTTTAAGAAGCTGAATATACTGTAAATATAGACATGCAGAAGAATGTTGATATGTGTATTAAGACATAATGCTCAGAAATCTTGGATATCATAATCCCAATTAAACTGACCTACCCAAAAATTGGACATCTCAATCCACATCAGAAATTATGCAATTATGGTTACCAGAACTACTTAGTAGTAGTAGGATGAACAATTGGATAAAAATGCATCTCACTTTCAATGTGTTTTGTAAAAGTAGAGCAAATAAATGCCATTACCAAGTGACCTTCCTCAGACCCTTTGACACTTTTCAGATAACATTCCTATCACACAACCATATGTACATGTTAATAACACAAAATAGATTAGATACAGCACTTTGTTGATGTAACTATTATGTAATGTAACATATGTATTGGCATTTCCCTTGTGCTGGTAGGGTATGAAATGTAATATCTAGAGTTTTTGTAGCCATAGTCCCAAAAATATTTACGTCTTTACTAAACCAAAAATTAATACAATGGCCATTGGACAGTGTGAAAGAATTTTTCAAGAATGATGCTTGAAGTCAGATTTTTTTCTTTTCCAATGCTCTATTGTATTAGCAAAATATGGCCGGGAGAGTTCACAACAGAAGTCTCAACAAAGCAAAGGATACAGGACATTTTATACTTTTCTAACACCAGAAAAATTCTTGTGGCAGAATATAATTGGCCAGTGCAACAGCCAGAGCAACAGCCAGAGCAAAGTCACTGTCTTATTGGAAAGTAGTTGTTAGGCAAAGCAGTGGAAAAGTTTAGTGATTGTTATTTTCATATTTGTTAAACTTCAAGACTAAATGATATCTTTTATACTTAGTCCTCTGTCACGTCACCACCCACCTACGCCAAGGGAATGACAAGAAGACTCAGCGGGCACCCTCCACAATGGAAATATGTTTGCAGCGCTGAGTTTTTTGGTGTTACACTGCCACCCAAACAATAAGTGATGTTGCATAGTACACATATGGAATTTTTAAGAGACGCATCCTACAATGAAAAAGTGTTTAAAATGTCAGTAGTTTTGAGAATACACAACCCCTAGAAGTCACTAACAACATGCATAAAGACATAATAATCCAAACGTAAATCAATTCCTTGCAAATATTTGTGATGCATTCTTTCATTTTTAAATAGTTTTTAGGAAATGTATCTGAAAATAAATAGTTTACAATACTTAGTTCTTTTTCCAACAGTAACTGCATGGGGACTTTTAAAACTGACTTCGAACAATTAAGGTCAGTGTAACACTACTTATTGGAAAGGAGGAGGCGAGAAGCAGATTTCCTGGTTCAGGCAGGAGTTTTAATCATGCACTCTGACACTTACAGTTCCACACTCATCGGTTTTACAAGCAAACATTTACTCAAACACTTCCAGTTCAATACACTAATAATACTGAAATTAGAGACAGATGTTAGACATAATTTAGCTCAGGTGTAAGCGCCCTTACCGCTTTCTCTCTCTCCGGAGAGATGCTTGACCACACCCCCGCTGCCACAGTCAGCAAAAAAAAAAAAAAAAAAAAAAAAATATTAAGAAATATTTAGAACCAAGAATAACGTGGATAAGACATCTCCAGTGTTAAACAGCTCATTATAAGAGGCTATGTCATTAAAACCATATACAGAGGGCATTTCAATAAGGGCTGTAAGAGTGTGTGCCCATGTGATGCCACTAAATGACAAAGAAGAAAAAAAAAAAAGCCTAGTGGGAAAAATAGTAATTACTGTTGAACAAAACACTCCTAATAATTGACTTACTGCAGACACCACTTATTCATGGAAGAGATAATGGTTAAATTGCAGTGCTTTTGTGTGTTTGAATTCATGTACTTTCTGCAAGGAGATGTTTCCATGCAACTTCTAGGAACTGATAACAAACTCCCGCCCCCTTCTTGTTGACTAAGCAAGAACATTTCATAACCCAAAGCAAGGAACAGTTATTGGATGTTGAAATATTTGCACAAATGTCAACAACTTGAGCTTGAAATTCTTGTCAGATCACACAAAAGCCTCTGCAAATAGCAGAGTAAACGAACTGGAGCGATTCGCTTGTGGTGATAATGCAAACCGACCCAACGGACCAACAAACCAAATAATATCCCTATAAAAACCATGAACATAACTGAGGAATCTTTGGAAAAGACATCTGTAGATCAGCACTACTCTGTAATTCATCATCAAAATATGGATATAGCCTTTTAGCAACTATATTAGATATAATTGCACATTTAAAATGGGAGCTGTTTTATAATTCCAGAGGTAATTTTAGTACGATCGTTTCTCTCTTTTGGATAGTGGCAGAACACTGGTAGGATGGCGTTGGCAAGGTTTTGATAAATGAAAAACATCTTTACATGGCTTTACTCTGCTGTTTGTATTTGTGTGCGTGTGTGTGTACGTGGGAGAGAGAGAGATCTGTGAGAACAGGCACGTTTCAGTGGAGAAATATTGCAAAAGCAACTAATGACGGATACAATTTTTTACAACTCATATCCATCCAAGTGACGGATAATTTGTATTTGGAGCACAACTTCTAACTGACGACGCTCAAAAATTCTCAAAAATGTGTAATAGTTGACACATTTTTTACAGGCATATAATTTTAACCGGTTTATCAATGGATGAGCTTAATCCTAAAAGAGTGAATTAACATAGTGAACAATAAGGGGACAGCTTGCTCACACGTGACTTTTAATAGTTTTGGTCCGTTTTGAAATGTTGCCTTGTGAAAGCGAACCGAACCAAGAAGAAAATGCAACATTGTAACAATTTTGTCCCCATTTCAGAACAAAGAAAACGGTCTACAGGTCTGAAAACGCCCTAAGTAATGAACAGACTAAACTCACCATAGGCATACATTTAGGAAGGGATGATAGAGACATGTCAGAAAATCATTCAGAAAATCAAAAATGTCCCGACCAATATTTGGGCAATTTTACCACTTCGAAAATACTTTAACTTTATAATATGTTTTTATTTTCATTATTCACTATTCATATGTAAATTATTGTCTGACATCTGAAGCGGCACATAAAAGGCGTTATCACTTTTCACAGTGCTGTTCAGGATACACCAATCAGAGTAGTTTGTGATCACTGAATATGTGCTTTTTTAATCATAATCTGAAGAATACACTGGTGGATTTCCATTTGTATTTTAGGTCCAATCCTATAAACTAATAGATTTAAACAAGCATAATTTAGTGAATACATTTTTCCTTTCTAAGACTAAGTCAAACAACGTCCTAAATTTTGTATGCGGACCAATGGAAGATTCTGCTTTTTTTACGGGCAGTAAATACCCTCTTTAAATTTTAAAGACACCTTTAAATTTGAGCGACTGTGGCAGGTAAGGGGGTGGATTAGAGGTGCAGGATTTTAAAATGCTAGAATAACTGTGCAGACAACTGATTGCCATCCCAAATTAAAGGGAAAGTTTACCCAAAATGAATATTCTCTCATGATTTACTCACTCTCTTGGCATCCCAGATTTGTATGACTCTTTCTTCTGCAGGGCACAAATTATGACTTTTAGAAGAATATTTCAGCTCTGTAGGTCCTTACAATGCAAGCGAATATGTGCCAAAACTTTGAAGCTCCAAAATCCACATAAAGGGAGCATAAAAGTAATCAATACAACTCCAGTGGTTAAATCCATAACTTCTAAAGCAATATGACAGGTGTGGGTGAGAAACAGTTCAATATCTAAGTCATTTTTGATCATAAATTCTCCTCCCTGCCCAGTAGGGGGCGATATGCACGAAGAATGTGAATCATCAAAATCAAAAGAAGGAGAAAGTGAAAGCGAAGGGAAAAGGACTTAAATATGTATCTGTTTCTCATCCACACCTATCATATCACTTCTAAAGTTATGGCTTTAACTACCAGAGTCCCCTGGAGAACTTTTATGTGGCCCTATGGTGAATTTTGGAGTTCAAAATTTTGGCACCCATTCACTTGCATTGTATGGACCTACAGAGCTGAAATATTCTTCTAAAAATTTTTATTTCTGTTCAGCGGATGAAAAAAAGTCATACACAGCTGAAATGGCATGAGGATGAGTTAATGATGAGAGAATTTTCATTTTAGGGTGAACTATCCCTTTAAGAATTTAGTGGTAACCAGTGGGGCTGCATAACTGAAAAATAAATAAATAAATAAATAAATAAATAAATTAATTAATTATTATTATTATTAATAATAATAATAATAATAATTTTATATATATATATATATATATATATATACTGGTGGCCAAAAGTTTGGAATAATGTACAGATTTTGCTCTTATGGAAAGAAATTGTTTTTTCCACTTTTATTCACCAAAGTGGCATTCAGCTGATCACAATGTATAGTCAGGACATTAATAACGTGAAAAATTACTATTTCAATTTGAAATTTTTTTTTCAGAACTTCTTAAACTACTTCAAAGTGTTCTCATCAAAAAAATCCTCCACGTGCAGCAATGAAAGCTTTACAGATCCTTGGCATTCTAGCTGTCAGATTGTCCAGATACTCAGGTGACATTTCACCCCACACTTACTTTAGCACTTGCCATAGATGTGGCTTGTCTTGTCGGGCACTTCTCACGTGCCTTACAGTCTAGCTAATACCACAAAAACTCAATGGGTTTAAGATCCATAACACTCTTTTCCAATTATCTGTTGTTCAATGTCTGTGTTTCTTTGCCCACTATAACCTTTTCTTTTTTTTCTGTTTCAAAAGTGGCTTTTTCTTTGCAATTCTTCCCGTAAGGCCTGCACCCCTGAGTCTTCTCTTTAATGTAGTACATGAAACTGGTGTTTAAAAAAAAAAAACATTTTTATATACTTTATTTTGAGGTTTTCAGAATTTAACAACACAGAACAAATAACACTGGCTCGAACTACACACATTACAAAAAAATAACAAACAAACAAAAAAAAAAAACTTACACATATTGTATCTCTTACACTAAATAATACCATAACCATAGAGAACTGCAAGACAGATAAAGTGCATAGAAGTGTTTTATAATTAGGCCATTAGAGGTCGCCTGAGTGGCTGCCACATCTAGGTGCCCGAGAAATGAGTCCCAAATAGCAGAGAACTTTGTGATTGAATTAGACCTCAAGAATCTGAGTCTTTCCAACTGTATGACTGAGATCATTTCTGCAATCCATCTCTGGAAGGAGGGGGTGCTTTCCAGTTCTTAAGAACAAGACTTTTAGCGACAATCATACCCAGTTTTAAAGACTGTTGCAATACTCCCGGGAGGCAGAGAGCTGTGAGAAGACAAAGATAGCGAGTTCGGCATCCGGTGGGAAGGGCCTGTTGTAAGCCTTGGAATAAATATATAATCAAATATACTTAACCATAATCCAGACAATGAGGGGCAGAACCAGAAGGCATGAGATGCTGTGTCTTCAGCCACTTTGCACCTGTCGCACATTGGTGGGACAGAAGGGAAAATTTTATGCAGCCTGGATTTGGTGTAGTGTAGCCAATGGACTACTTTGAACTGGATCAATTGGTGTCTGCTGTTAACTGAGCAGGCCTGTATCATAGAGAGACACTTGTCCCACGCTACCTCGGACAGCTCAATTCCCAGGTCCTCTTCCCAGTCCGCCTTGAGCCTCTCAGTGGAGGCTGCAACGCGGCCATCAAACAAACAAACAATCTTCGAAACAAAATGCCTGGAGCCAGGAGGGCTTCTTAGAATGTCAAAAAAGTGATGCCTGTCTAGGAGAATTTCGAAACTACAAATCTTGGACTTGGACTTGGAAATGTGCATGAGGCAAATCAAATTTCTCCCTTAATTGGCAAAAAGATGCAAACCGCCCCTCTACATATAGGTCTTCAATGGAGACTAAACCCTGCTGCCATAACACTACAGCTCTAATGTTAGCAGCCCAACAGTAATGTTTAAATATGGGCAAACCCAAGCCACCTTCAGACTTGGGCTTTTGCAGATTAATTTTTGAAATCCTATGAGTCTTGTAATTCCAGATGTAAAACAAAATTATGGAATCCAGTTCCCTAAAGAAAGCAGATGTGAGAAAAGTAGGGAGATTTTGGCAAAAATAGAGAAATCTGGGGAGAGAGACCATTTTAATTGAATTTATAAGCCCAATCATAGACAAAGGTAAAATTTTCCAAAGTTTTGCAGTGAACTCCGTGAAATTCAGTTTAAATATTAATTTTGGATCTTTGGGTATTATCATTCCAAGATAGGTAAAATGGTCTTTAACTATTTTGAACGGAACACTTTCCAGAAAACCATGCCTATAGACATCAGAAAGAGGCATAAAATTACTTTTTGTCCAATTAATAGTATATCCCGATAACCTACCAAATGAAGTAATTAAATCTAAGAGAACGGGAACTGATCTTTCAGAATTCTGCAAGTACAGTATTACATCGTCATCGTATAAGCTAATAAGTGTTTCCTCACCCCCCACTTTGAGACCCGCAATCTCTGAAGGATGTCTTATGCTTAGGGCAAGAGGCTCGTTAGTTAGAACAGAACACATTGGCCTGGCGTATATCAGTCTATCCCATGATGTAAATGCCTTGCCAAATCCAAATCTGTTTAGTGACTCTAACATATAGAGCCACTCGACCTGGTCAGAAGGTCGAGTGATTAAAAATTACTTTTTGTCCAATTAATAGTATATCCCGATAACCTACCAAATGAAGTAATTAAATCTAAGAGAACGGGAACTGATCTTTCAGAATTCTGCAAGTACAATATTACATCGTCGTCGTATAAGCTAATAAGTGTTTCCTCACCCCCCACTTTGAGACCCGCAATCTCTGAAGGATGTCTTATGCTTAGGGCAAGAGGCTCGTTAGTTAGAACAGAACACATTGGCCTGGTGTATATCAGTCTATCCCATGATGTAAATGCCTCGCCAAATCCAAATCTGTTTAGTGACTCTAACATATAGAGCCACTCAACCTGGTCAGAAGGTTTCTGTGCGTCCAGTGACAGGATTGCGGCTCCTCTGACTCTCCTGTGATCGGCATATATTGTGTTAAGAAGACGACGTACATTAGAGAAGGGGAACCTACCCAGGATGAACCCAGTCTGGTCTGGGTGAATGATAGATGATAAATGTTTGTTTAGCCGAATAGCCAATGCTTTAGTGATTACCTTTCTATCAGAGTTTTGAAGCGCAATTGGCCTATAGCTGGCCGGATCATTTTCATCCTTATCTTTCTTTGGAATGAGGAAAATATTGGCCTCATACAATGTACTTGGCAAAATTCTATCTCTCTTAGAACTAACTATCATTCTGAAAAGGAGCGGGGCAAGGATATCACAGAATCTTTTATAGAATTCGGAGCTAAATCCATCTGGCCCTGCCATCTTGCCAGGTGGATATGACTTAACGGCAGAGACTACTTCCTCCAAAGTGAAATCAGAGTCTAAGTCTTCCCTGGCAATATCGGTTAGTTTAGCCATTTTAAGGGAGTCGAAAAAGTAACTCAGGTCGGAATGAGTGGCGTTACTATTGGAAGTATAAAGTTCACTGTAAAAGTCTGTAAAGTGGTCTTTAATATCCTTGGGGTTAGTTAACAGGGCACCAGCCTTAGACTTGATGCTGTTGACCTCGAAGCTTGGGCCCCTTTGAGTTGTCGCACCAAAATCCTATTGGGAAAGTCTCCTGTCTCAAAATGTCTCTGTCTCATTTTTAGGAAAATGTTGTTTATTTGACCGCCAAGGATACAATTGTATTCGTATTTGAGCTTCATTATCTTATTACAGTTGTCAGATGATTTTGATGCCTGATGTGCCACTTCAAGTGTGGGAAGAATATTCTGTATCTCTAAGAGCAGCCTCTCTCTTTCCTTCTTGGATGCAGATTCATAAGAAATGATATGCCCATGTATGACTACTTTTAATATATCCCAAAGTGTAGAGTCTGACACCTCCCCGTTATCATTAAATTCTATGAAATCTTTCAATCTGGTGGTAATGTATTCTATAAATTTGCCATCAGCGAGCAGAGAAGTGTTGAAATGCCAGGAGTAAGATTGTTTAGGTGTAACATATGCTGGCAATGACAGGCAGACGAAGACAATGATGATGTGAAGAACCCAAGGGCAGTTTATTCAAAAACGTGAAATCCAAAAACCGTGAACAGAAACATGGACTTGAGTTGACTTGACATCCAAACAACGTTACATTAACACAATACCTGACAAAGGACCATGGCAAACATGAGGGTATAAATACATGGACAAGGGTAAAAAGACAACCAATAAACAGACAGAACTATAAACAGGATAACAAGACTATTAAACTTAAACCAATGACAATCTAGAACTGATAACGAGTTAAGACAATAAACCAATGAAAACAAGACACGTGAACATGGAGGGAAACAGGATATCACATGACAAGGAACACATGAGGAAACAGGAAATCACATGACATGAAACACGTGACTATAAAACTAAACTTCCAAAATAAAAGACACGAAAACAAGAACAAAACACATAAATGTGACATTAGGGAGGGAGAGATTAATGGACATAGTCAGGAGACTGTGATCAGAAATCACAGTCGAGTAGACAGTCTATCTAAGTGAGGGTCTAAATAACAGTTCAAGTCTCCACCAATTATTATGTTAGAGTTATTGCCATTAGGAAGTAGGTCAAAAACCTTCATGTAAAAATTAGGGTCGTCTGTGTTCGGACCGTAAATGTTTAGGAAAGTCAGCGGAAACGAGTTTATGGTTCCTGAGACAAAAATAAA
Organism: Myxocyprinus asiaticus; assembly: GCF_019703515.2. Classification (NCBI taxonomy): domain Eukaryota; kingdom Metazoa; phylum Chordata; class Actinopteri; order Cypriniformes; family Catostomidae; genus Myxocyprinus; species Myxocyprinus asiaticus. The sequence continues at coordinate 32,654,731 of NC_059351.1, forward strand.
TATCTGCCGTAAGGGTCAGTGACCATAGAGGCAAGTTGAAATGGAATGTTTTTCCTGAAAAGATTGGCCACCCCGTGGGCATGAGTAGGAAATGGCGATTGGTAGACCTGCGATATCCAATTGCACCACAGTCTGCGCAGCTCAGTTGCTTTCATGTGGGTCTCCTGCAGAAAAATCACATCTGCGGATAGTGATTTAAGGTGTCTAAAAATGTTATCCCTCTTTATCGCATGGCCAAGCCCCTTAACATTCCAAGAGACTATTGTCACATCCTTACCCTCCACCAGCATCCTACCATGAGACCTCTGCATATGCCAAAAAGAAATTAGTAATTGAAAATGAGCACACATATTTTTGGTAATGCGTAATGACTAGCAACCTCAAAAGAGCAATTTGCAGTAAAATAAATAAATGAAAATAATAAATGGATGAGTGAACAGACAGCAAATACAAAAGTAACAAACATGTCTGAGCCAACAAGAAGAACAACCCACAACTTACTCCACCCTCCCTCGTGTCTACACAAACCGGACACGAAATTCCCAGTTCCATCCAGAAAGGAGCTGCCGGGCAATTAGCAAAATCCAGTATTCTAAAAAAATCCCCCTCCCCGAGGCTTAATTTTTTAACATAGGCAGCATGATATTGTCAAAAAACAAAGAAAAAAGGTTATTTGAGTTAGAGGAGGATTGCACAATGCCCCCCACCTAAAATTAGGCATTCATGAAGTATTGAAAAATTTGAAATCAACCTGTACAGCGGCAAGTGTATGTAAAACATTCATTGTTATTAAGTCCCAGTGCAATATACAGCCTACTACAACTGCATAGTAAAAACAATAAGCTCTCCTAGCCCCAAAATGAAAGTAAACAGGCACAGCAATAAAGTAAAAGAATAGTGGCCGTGTGTAGGTCTACTCCTCTCCGTTTTTGTCGGAGTTTTCCACAAATAGCGCTGCCTTCGCCAGATCAAGACTATAGGCGCCCCAGCGCCGTGCTGATGGATCTGCAGCGTAGCCGGGTATCGCAGTATAAACTTAACTCCTTTTTTGCGTAGAGACTGCATTACATCCCGAAAGGTGTTCCGTTGAGACATCACCTCACTGGTGTAGTCGGGGAAGATCAGGACCTTTTTTCCTTTGTATTCCAACAGTTGCAGCCTCCCACGGCGCAGAATCAGCTCCCTCTCTTTGAAGTGATGAATACCTACCAGGATTGTGCACAGCTTCCCACCGGCGGCCGGCATCAGCTGGAGAGAGCGATGCCCTCTGTTTACTTTAACCGGATAAGGGAAATGCTCTTCCCCGAGTAATTTGGGAATCAGCCTGGAGACAATTTCAGTGGGTTTACCTTCCTCCTCGCCCTCTTGTAACCTTACAATCTTAATATTATGTCAGTGAGAGCAAGCCTCTAGGTCCAGTACTTTGGCCTGGATTTGACTGTTTTGTTTCGTCATCTCTGAATACTTGGTCCTGTATCCGTGCTTCAAAGTCGCTAGCAGCTAACTCTTGGCAGCTAACTCTGGGCCTGCAGTTCAACCTGCAAAATAACAAGCTTCTGAAAGTTAAGTTCAAAAGCATCAAAGCGTGCGTTTACCCCGGGCAAGATTGACTTGGACATCTCTTTGCATAATTCCTTACACATAGCATGAGTGGTGTCCAGCAGTTCCACAGGCGTAGCAGGAGAGCAGATTGCAGGCCCACTATTAGCTTTAGCGCTAGCTCCGTTGACTTGGTTGTCCATGGTTTTGGCTTTGTTGGAGGCGCTCGGTTTTGGCATTATAGAATTATAACAAAAGTTTGCATGAAATTAGGAAAATAGACACACGTTAATGGCCCGTAACTGAATGAAACACGGTAAAATAATAACTTTATCGAAGCCTCAGAGAGGAGCCTGAACTAACACGTCTAAACCATAGGCATGCGCACTAGCACCCCGAAACTGGTGTTGAGTGGGTAGAATTCAATTAAGCTGTCAGCTGAGGACATGTGAGGCATCTGTTTCTCAAACTAGAGACTCTGATGTACTTATCCTCTTGTTTAGATGTACATATGGGCCTTCCACATCTCTTTCTGTCCTTGTTAGAGCCAGTTGTCCTTTGTCTTTGAAGACTGCAGTGTACACCTTTGCATGAAATCAGTTTTTTGGCAATTTCAAGCATTAGATAGCCTTCATTCCTCAAAACAATGATTGACTGACGAGTTTCTAGAGAAAGCTGTTTCTTTTTTGCCATTTTGTTTTTTACCTAATATTGACCTTACGACATGCCAGTCTATTTCATACTGTGGCAACTCAAAAACAAACACAAAGACTATGTTAAGCTTCATTTAATGAACCAAACAGTTTTCAACTCTTTTTGATATAATGGCAAGTGATTTTCTAGTTCCAAATTAGCAATTTAGCATGATTACTCTAGGATAAGGTTGGAGTGATGGCTGGTGTAAATGGGGCCTGTCTAGATTTGATTAAAAATGACTTTTTGGGGGGGGGCCTGGGTAGCTCAGAGAGTTTTGACACTGACTACCACCCCTGGAGTCGTGAGTTCTTATCCAGGGTGTGCTGAGTGACTCCAGCCAGATCTCCTAAGCAACTAAATTGGCCTGGTTGCTAGGGAGGGTAGAGTCACATGGGGTAACCTCCTCGTGGTCGCAATTAGTGGTTCTCGCTTTCAATGGGGCACGTGGTAAGTTGTGTGTGGATCACGGAGAGTAGCATGAGCCTCCACATGCGGAGTCTCCACGGTGTCATGCACAACAAGCCACGTGATAAGATGTACAGTCTCAGAAGCGGTCTCATTTTCACATGCAAATGAGCTTTGCAACAAACTCTTCACTGTCTCCTGGTTTGCTGCAGGTTCACTGCTACCGGTGAAGAGCTGCAATCCTCTAGCAAACATGTGTGGTGAATCACAAGCTCATTTGCATGTGAAAATAATTTGTTGCAAATTTGTGCCAAGTTTGCAGCAAATTTGTGGCAATTTTGCGGAAGACTTGCGGCAAGTTTTTCAGAACTTTAAAATTTTTGTATGGGTCTGCAACGAACTAGAGCGATTTGTTTGTACCATCAATCTTGTGAACTCATTGCAACAAAAATCTGTGGATAAAGAAGCTGAAATTCATCAAGGGCCACGTTTAAATAGCAAACATGGGTGTTAGATCCAACACTCTTTTTTTCTGATGGTCCACCACATGTCAAATGGTGTCAGTCAATACACCAAAAGGGCCAGCATATCAGCACTAAAACAAATCCACTGGGACATTTACATACTAATGTATACAATTGTGGTGCATTGCTGTGACCAATTTGCAATCTGACCATGCTGTCTTATGTTTAAGATTTGGTTAGGTATTTAACCATGGCACCTCTATACTGACAGTACAGACACCTGACTTGTTGAGTGTAGTGTCTGATTCACCTCTGGGCATATGATGCAAATACCAAAGGTTTAATGCAAGATAAAAGTGACCAGTGAACTAAAGAATTACTGAAAGAAGCCTATCACCCTTCTGCTTACGAATAATGCCATTAAAGGAATAGTTCACCAAAAATTTAAATTTGCTGATAATTTACTCAGGCCATCCAAGATGTATCTAAGTTTCTTTCTTCATCAAAACAGAATTTAAGACTTTTAGGATTTTAGGACTTTTAGGATTAGGAAGTGAACATTTGTAGTTAAAAAGTATATAAGTGTTGTTTTGTTTCTAAAAATAATCAATCGTTTGGGTTCAGAAGAACTTTATTTGTCGACTGGAGTCGTGTGGATTATTTTGATGCACACTAAATATATATTTTGGACCATCAAAAAATGGAGGACATTCACTTGCATTGTTTAAAGGAGGAGGCCTGAAATTAAATCCTAAAAATTTTGATGAAGAAAGAAACTCAGATATATCTTGGATGGCCTGAGGGTGAGTAAATTATCAGCAAATTTTCATTTTATTGGTGAACTATGCCTTTAAGTGCCAAAAAAAAAAAAAAACACACACACACACACACACACACAAAAACCCACCATAAGAATCACCATAAAAGTAGTACTTTTGACTTGTTTCAAGTCTTGGATTATCATCTGCATGCATTTTAAGATAATAAAATGGCATGTTGACATGTTGTGCCATGTAGGACACCACTGAGGACAAAATGTCATTGCTTCTCAAGTGTCTAATCTGAATCCAATGCATAATTTTGGATATGTGGAATGGAGAAGATTTGAGAGCTGCAGCGAAGGGGAACATTTTCAGTGATTATTACATCTTTTCTGCTTCTCGAATCACTGTGTGATCTCTACAAGCAGGCTAATAAAATAACTTCAAATCAATGTTTCTTGTGCATATATTTATTTATTTGGCAAGCAGTCTTTTAATGAGCTGTATAATGAGCAGTCAGACAGTCATTCACTACAAGATAAACACCACCAGAGCTCCGATGTTTTTCCTCACATAATTAAATAATTTTAGCTCAAATCAATGTTTCTTATCCATTTATTTATTTATTTGGCAAGTAGTCTTGTAATAGGCTGGATAATGAGAAGTCAGACAATCATTTGCACAGTATAAGCGCCAACAGCACTCTGAGGCAAACCAGAGGTGGATTTCAGCTGTTCAGCAATTTATTTCTACTCACATAATAACATAAATTCAACGCAAATCAATATTTTATGTCCATGTATTTATTTATTTGGTTAGTAGCCATGTAATAAGTGGGATAATCCACAGTCAGCCGGTTGTTATATTTTTTGACGGTCCAAAATGCATATTTAGGGTGCATCAAAATAATCCACACGACTCCAGTCGACAAATAAAGTTCTTCTGAACCCAAACGATTGATTATTTTGAGAAACAAAACAATACTTATATACTTTTTAAGTACAAATGTTCGCTTCCGTTCATCTCTGTGACGTGTGCTCATGAGAGGGATGACGTAAGCTCGTTGGTAAAGTCACGCGTCACGTGGAGCAGGAATCAGGAAGCGCGTCATTGTTTACATTGTTTTATTATTATTATTATTATTATTTGGAAATTATAGTTATTTTATTTTATATTGTTTTGAAATTGTTTTGGACTGTTTTGGTTAGCCATGTAATAAGTGGGATAATCCACAGTCAGCCGGTTGTTATCACAAAATAAACCCCTTCAGGGCAGGGGCGGAGCTAGAGGGTGGCCAGAGGTGGCCATGGCCACCATGGACCGAACCATGGACCATTGGCCATCCCACTCACAATTGCCGTTTTGGTCATTTTTTGTCTTGGGCACAATTTAGTTTTTTAGAGATAGAACCATCTCTGTACGACTGCAACATACAGGAGACTTAACATGTGCACACACCAAGGTCGCCGCACCTTTTCGTCCCGGGTGTCACTGTAACCACTCCCCTCCGTTTCTGTATCCACGTGCCTCCACTTTCCACACACCTGTCCGACTATACGAAAATGCTGCCTTAATGTTCCTGTGCCACTACAGAATGATTGCTGACCCCTGCCCAGCCACCCCTATGAAAAACTCCTGTCTCTGCCCCTGCTTCAGTGTGATCACCCTGTCGGGGTTTATTTTGCAATAACAAGTGTCTAACTGTACATTAACTCTTACATAGCGATCTAAATTTCAGTCTGTTCACAAAGCTATCATATAGCTTCAGAACATACAGAGTGCAAGTCATATAAACTACTTTTATGGTTCTTTTATGGTGTTTTTGGCCTTTATGGATCTTGGCAGATAGCTGCATGAAGATACTTTGCTCATATCCTAGAGGCATAGTTAAACCTTAAAAATGTTCTAATTAACATATTATTATTATATTAACAGCTAATTATCTGCAGATTCAATGAAAGGGCTTGACATCAATGGAAAACAAAGCTTACAGAAATGGTGTTCCACTAGAGGAACTTTAGGTTTTCCTTTTATATGTGGTTCAGATCAATGGATTTGAATTTCAGAGATAAGCTATAACAATGAATCTCTGCCTGCTCAGGGGAAAGAGTGACAGAATGAGAAGAAAGTGACAAGCAAGAGCATCATGTTGTGAAGACAAAGGCTTTTCATTTCTCAGCACTATGCAGCCAACTGATTTATTAGATTAGCCAACCCACTGATATTTTTTCTTTACACATTTGGCAGATTTGGCAATTTACAGTGCCCTTATAACAGGGACAATCCCCCTGGAGCAACCTGGAGTTAAGTGCCTTGCTCAAGGACACAATGGTGGTGGCTGTGGGGATTGAACCAACAACCTTTTGCTTACCAGTTCAGTGCTTTAGTCCACTACACCACCACCACTCCATGATATACTATTTATCACCACTCCATGATAAACTATTATAATCTCACATACAGTTCTGTGCAGAAGTCTTAGGCACAAAAGATGTTTTACTAAAGCATCTGTCTTAAGATGGTTATTTATATCTTCAGCTGTAGTGTATCAATAGGAAATATACATTTTACACCCCCAAACATTCCTTTTGTAAATAGAATAGAATAGAAGAACAGGGAGCCCTGTAACAGATGGCGTGGCCCCCACAGAGCCCCCCACTGAACATCGAGTCAGTCTGGGATACATGAAGAGACTGAAGCAGTTGAGACAGACTAAATAGAAAGAAGAACTGTGGCAAATTATCCAAGAAGCTTGGAACAGCCTATCTGCCAACAACCAAGAAAAACTGTGTCCAGGTGTACTTAAGAGAATTGGTGCTGTTTTGAAGGCAAAGGTTGTCACACCAAATATTGATGTAGCTTTTTTTATGTTTACTGGACTTTGTATGATGTTAATTGATAAATGAAAAATATTGATGGCATTATTTTTGAAGACATCCTCACTATGCAACATTTTTCACAAGTGCCTAAAACTTTTGCACAGTACTGCACTTATTATTATTATTCCGTTCCGTACACTTTTTCGGCACTTAACTCGTCCCGCACCGTTTGTCGTAGACCCACAAATGAGGTGTCAAAACGACCGGCCTATTGAGGACACCTGTGCTATGACTTTTTTTTGCCTCCCACACCTGGAGGGCAAAAACCCATCTCAAAAAGTCCTATAGGGTACTATGGGAAGGGATTTTTTTCCTACTATGAAAGTCAATACAAGAAATTTAACTGTCATCTTGGAAATGGCATAGCCACCCTCTAGCAACCATTTACAGCATCCTAGCAACCACCTCCATCGACTTCCATTCAAAATGGCTCAGAAGGATATCTTCAGAACAGAATGTCCTAGAGACTTGGGGATTGACTCTTTTCAGTCAGGTTATTAATCAGCCAATAAGAATCACTCTGGTTACTGGCTAGCCACGCCCTAGCAACCATTTAGAGCACCCTAGCAACCAAGCCCCATTGACTTCCATTCAAAATCACTTAGATGGGTATCTCAGGATCAGAATGTCACTGAGACTTCATTGTTGGCTTGTATGACTCAGGACAACAAGCAGCCTTCTTAGTATCACCTTGGCAACTGCCTGAGGAGAGGAAGAAAACACATCTCACAGTCCAGATGCACTCTAAACTTTCCAAACAGCTTCAGGTGATGTACTCGCAAAGTATGGGGGAATTATAATGCAGAAATACAAAATAAGTAAATACAGAAGCACTCTTGTTGTGGAATAAGCAGAGCCGGAGCTGACGCTCAGCTTAAGCAAAACTTGCGTGTTGAGTGTCTTTAAAGGAAACACCCCAGCGTTACTTCTATAATGCAGTTCTGTTTAATGCGTTATAGCTTTATTAAAGTTAAAATAATAAGGAAACTGGCATTTCTCTGTGCGGTCAGCGCCTCTTCTTTGAGTTGCGCGAAGTGTCCCGATCTAAGGGGGAGAGATTGAAACTACACCCGGCTGAGGTACACTCTGTTGCGGGGACGCTCATCCCTCGAGTGCGTGCGCTTAATGCAGCTAGATTATAATGCGATGGCAACTTATTGAATCATAATATACAGGTGCTGGTCATATAATTAGAATATCATCAAAAAGTTGATTTATTTCACTAATTCCATTCAAAAAGTGAAACTTGTATATTATATTCATTCATTACACACAGACTGATATATTTCAAATGTTTATTTCTTTTAATTTTGATGATTATAACTGACAACTAAGGAAAATCCCAAATTCAGTATCTCAGAAAATTAGAATATTGTGAAAAGGTTCAATATTGAAGACACCTGGTGCCACACTCTAATCAGCTAATTAACTCAAAACACCTGCAAAGGCCTTTAAATGGTCTCTCAGTCTAGTTCTGTACGCTACACAATCATGGGGAAGACTGCTGACTTGACAGTTGTCCAAAAGACGACCATTGACACGTTGCACAAGGAGGGCAAGACACAAAAGATCATTGCAAAAGAGGCTGGCTGTTCACAGAGCTCTGTGTCCAAGCACATTAATAGAGAGGCGAAGGGAAGGAAAAAGATGTGTTAGAAAAAAGTGTACAAGCAATAGGGATAACCGCACCCTGGAGAGGATTGTGAAACAAAACCCATTCAAAAATGTGGGGGAGATTCACAAAGAGTGGACTGCAGCTGGAGTAAGTGCTTCAAGAACCACTACGCACAGATGTATGCAAGACATGGGTTTCAGCTGTCGCATTCCTTGTGTCAAGCCACTCTTGAACAATAGACAGCGTCTGAAGCGTCTCGCCTGGGCTAAAGGCAAAGGACTGGACTGCTGCTGAGTGGTCCAAAGTTATGTTCTCTGATGAAAGTAAATTTTGCATTTCCTTGCAAGACAGGAAGAGGCACACAATCCACGTTGCTTGAGGTCCAGTGTAAAGTTCCCACAGTCGGTGATGGTTTGGGGTGCCATGTCATCTGCTGGTGTTGGTCCACTGTGTTTTCTGAGGTCCAAGGTCAACGCAGCCATATACCAGGAAGTTTTAGAGCACTTCATGCTTCCTGCTGCTGACCAACTTTATGGAGATGCAGATTTCATTTTCCAACAGGACTTGGCACCTGCACACAGTGCCAAAGCAACCAGTATCTGGTTTAAGGACCATGGTATCCCTGTTCTTAATTGGCCAGCAAACTCGCCTGACCTTAACCCCATAGAAAATCTATGGGGTATTGTGAAGAGGAAGATGTGATATGCCAGACCCAACAATGCAGAAGAGCTGAAGGCCACTATCAGAGCAACCTGGGCTCTCATAACACCTGAGCAGTGCCACAGACTGATCGACTCCATGCCACGCCGCATTGCTGCAGTAATTCAGGCAAAAGGAGCCCCAACTAAGTATTGAGTGCTGTACATGCTCATACTTTTCATGTTCATACTTTTCAGTTGGCCAAGATTTCTAAAAATCCTTTCTTTGTATTGGTCTTAAGTAATATTCTAATTTTCTGAGATACTGAATTTGGGATTTTCCTTAGTTGTCAGTTATAATCATCAAAATTAAAAGAAATAAACATTTGAAATATATCAGTCTGTGTGTAATGAATGAATATAATATACAAGTTTCACTTTTTGAATGGAATTAGTGAAATAAATCAACTTTTTGATGATATTCTAATTATATGACCAGCACCTGTATGTCACTGTGCATTTTTTATCGTGATGAAAATTGGCAAAACGCAGCTTTATTAATAAGAGAGAGTTTGCTTTTTTGTGAGTTAAAGATGGATTGAAGTGAACAAAAAGGTGAGAGAGGGTAGTCATCGCCCCATTATACACTGAAAAAAAAAATACATTTTTTATTTGTTTTTGTTTTGGCTTGTTTTCCAATATAAATATCTAAAACTCCTTTAAAACAATGTACATTTATACTTTAGAAGAATTTTTTTTTATCTGAGAACATTGAATATAATATTAAAAATACAAATATTTTAAAATATCTAAAAATCCTTTAAAAAAAGATGCATTCACCTGAGAAGCAGCATATAAGATGTTTAGATTTGCTTTTAGAGGATAGATCTTGAATATAAGTGTATTTTGTCTTTACTGCACTCGCAGAAGTATAACCAAGTGAAAAAATACACTTATATACAAAATACAATTATATTTAAGATACATTCTCTTAAAGCAAGTCTAAATATCTTATATGTTACTTCTCAAGTAAATGTATCTTGTTTTAAGGATTTTTAGACAATTTTAAATGAAAAACAAAACAAAAAACAAATACACTTGATAACAATAGGATTTTTTTTTGTAGTGAAATTTTTACTGAATTAAACATAATAAAAAGTATTTTTTCCCTTTAATTCAGTGAATGTCATTTAGAGGTATTTTTAAAAGATGATTGTGTCCTCTTTATTGTTAGCAAGCACGTTTAATACAACCTTTTAAGTTGGGGCACAAGCTGAATAGTCAGTTTAGAGCTAATGATTAATCATTGCAATAATCGCTCGAATAGTCGAATAATCGTTCTAATAATCATTAGATTAGTCGATTATCAAAATAATCGTTAGTTGCAGCCCTACTCTGCACCAAAACATTGTAGAAACTTCCTGTTTAGCTCGTTTGACTCTAGCAAGGAGCCTTTTAAGTATCACCCTGGTAACTGCCTAGCAACCAGATGGGGTTACCCTAGTAACCAAGTATCAAAACACATATCTCTGCACCAGAACATTGTAGACACTTCCGGGTTGGGTCATTTGACTCAGGCTGGCAAGGAGCCTTTTGAGTATCACCCTGTTAATTGCCTAGCAACCAGATGGGGTTACCCTAGCAACCAAGTATCAAAACACATATCTCTGCACCAGAACATTGTAGACACTTCCGGGTTGCTCATTTGACTCAGGCTGGCAAGGAGCCTTTTGAGTATCACACTGGTAACTGCCTAGCAACCAGGTGGGATTACCCTAGCAACCAAGTAATAAAACACATACCTCTGCATCAAAACACCATAGACACTTCTGCGTTGCTCATTTGACTCAGGCTGGCAAGGAGCCTTTTGAGTATCACACTGGTAACTGCCTAGCAACCAGATGGGATTACCCTGGCAATCGAGTAATAAAACACATATCTCTGCACCAGAACATCATAGACACATCCCGGTTGCTCATTTCACTCAGGCTGGCAAGGAGCCTTTTGAGTATCACCCTGGTAACTGCCTAGCAACCAGATGGGGTTACCCTAGCAACCAAGTATCAAAACACCTATCTCTGCACCAGAACATTGTTGACACTTCCGGGTTGGCTCATTTGACTCATGCTGGTAAGAAGTGTTATGAGTATCACCCTGGTAACTGCCTAGCAACCAGATGGGGTTAGCCTAGCAACCGAGTAACAAAACAAATATCTCTGCACCAGAACATCGTAGACACTTCTGGGTTGGCTCATTTGACTCAGGCTGGCAAGGAGCCTTTTGAGTATCACCCTGTTAATTGCCTAGCAACCAGATGGTGTTACCCTAGCAACCAAGTATCAAAACACATATCTCTGCACCAGAACATTGTAGACACTTCCGGGTTGGCTCATTTGACTCAAGCTGGTAAGAAGCATTTTGAGTATCACCCTGATAGCTGCCTAGCAACCAGATGGGGCTAGCCTAGCAACCAAGTAACAAATCACATATCTCTGCACTAGAACATCGTGGCGACTTCTGGTTTCATTCATTTTACTCAGGGTAGCAAGGAGCCTTTTGAGTATCACCTTGGTAACTGCCTAGCAACCAGATGGGGTTACCCTAGCAACCAAGTATCAAATCACATACAGTATCTCTGCACCAGAATATCGTAGAGACTTCCGGTTTCTTTCATTTGACTCAGGGTAGCAAGCAGCCTTTTTAGGATCACCCTGACAACTTCCTAGCAACCAGATGGACTTACCCTAGCAACCGTATGGCAAAACACATATCTCTGCACCAGAACATCGTAGAGACTTCCGGGTTCATTCATTTAACTCAGGCTAGCAAGGAGCCTTTTGAGTTTTACCTTGCTAATTGCCTAGCAACCAAACGAGCTCACCCTAGCAACCAAGAAGCAAAACACTTGTTAGTATCACCCTGGTTACTGCCTAGCAACCAAATGCAAAGCAACATGCTAGCAACATGCTAAAACATGCTAGCAATGTCTAGATAACTGTTAAAACATGCTAGCAACATGCTAAAACATGCTAGCAACATACTAAAACATCTTACCAACACCTAGCTAAGTGCTAAAACATGCTAGCAACATGCTAGAGACATGCTAAAACATGCTAACAATGCCTGTCTAAGTGATAAAACATACTAGCAATGCCTAGCTAAGCATTCTATCTATAAATAAACTTTCAGACTAGGCTTTTTCAAGCCAACCTAAAGTTTGTCCACAAACTTTTCAATCTAGTTATTATTCTTCTTCTTCTTCCGAGACTAAATTTCTGACTCTAACTCCTCCTAGAGCTTTCAAGCGACATGCACCAAACTCGCCACATACCTTCTGACTAATGATGTGCTACCTGTATATCTTTTCTAACTAATCGGAATTATGGTATTCCCGTATAGGACTTCCGAACAGGCCACATTTCACTTTGACTTCCATTCAAGGTATGAAAACTTTTTCCTGTAATAACTCCTTTAGAGGATTCAAGCTACATTCTATCACTCCACCACTCATACTTTCTATCTATCATCACTTCTTTTTCTATCTTTACATCACTCCACTCTTTTTATTCTTTCTTTCACTCCATCACTTTAACACCCTAGCAACTGCAAACAACCTAGCAACCATTTAGTGCACCCTAGCAACCAAAACCCATTGACTGCCATTCAAAATGGTTTAGATGGATATCTCCTGATCAGAAAGTCATAAAGTCTTCAGGTTTGACTCATTACACTCAGTCCAGCAAGCAGCCTTTTTAGGATCACCCTGACAACTTCCTAGCAACCAGATGGACTTACCCTAGCAACCGTATGGCAAAACACATATCTCTGCACCACAACATCATAGAGACCTCAATTTTGGCTTATTTGACTAAGACCAGTAAGGATCCTTTTGAGTATCACCTTGGAAACTGCCTAGCAACCAGGTGGGGTTACCCTAGCAACCAAGTAACAAATCACACATCTCTGCACCAGATTATTGTAGAGACTTCCCAGTTGGGTCATTTACTCTGGCTAGCAAGGAACCTTTTGTGTATTACCTTGGTAACTGCATAGCAACCAAATGAGTCCACCCTAGCAATCTAGTAGAAAACATATATCTCTGCACCAGAACATAACAGAGACTTCAGGTTTCATTCATTGGACTCAGGGTAGCAAGGAGCCTTTTGAGTATCACCTTGGTAACTGCCTAGCAATGAGCTCACCCTAGCAACCAAGTAGAAATACACATCTATCTATCTATCTATCTATCTATCTATCTATCTATCTATAAACTTTCAGACTAGGCTTTTTCAAACCAGCCTAATGTCTATCCACAAACCTTTCAATCTAGTTTCCTTCACCCTCTCATTTCTGTGCTTTCCACTGTCTCGTCCTCTTTTTCCCTGTCTCTCAAGCAAGCCCTTGTCTTGTTACAGAGACTCTTCCTGATTAGATCCCAATCTCTCTCCCTCTCAATGCCCGTATTATTAAAAATCCAATTCCTTGCCATTTTGACCTCCCTTCCTCTACATTTCCCTCTCTCAACATTGCACAAAACTTTTGATGTGTGCAAAATATCCTGACAAATCACTGTTTCATTTGCCCCTATGAGGACCCAATCTTTGTTCCATCTCCACTCTCAGGTAAATATGCACATATATTAGAATGCATTACCTCCATGTGTTCTAGTCCTTCCAGAGTTTATATTTATAGAATGCACCATTAGCTGTCATCAGGCAGCAACCCTATCATTTATTAAGGGTGCTGATATTTGGTGGGTTATGTTCTGCTTGTTGAGGGTTGACATATGATCTGATGGTATGACTTTTTTAGTTGCACTGGTTACACAACTGCTAGATTGCAGAAGGTTTACAGGCTGAAATGATTGCCTGTTGAACCATTTTGAAGAACCTTGTCTTGGATATCATCCTCCAAAGGATCGAGACCACTGGGGTGTTAATATTCACCATATCTTTCCATACAGCATGTCTAAGTAGGCTACATGGATGTGGAAAGACTATATTAAGGAAGTCATTTTTCTCTTGTTGACAGAGCATTTGTGAACAATCAAAAAAGTTAAGGTTTACCTATTAGGCTACTGTTTGTAACTGTCTTCACGTTAAACTGGACACACTCTATGTAATTGCTGAGTAATTCTTCGCTCGATCATAGAGCTTCACCTCCCTCTCATTAGTACCTGCTGTCAGGGGCTCCACAGCGCGCGGCTCCCACGCGCTATAGATGAATAACACGCGCTCTCATCTGGAGAAGTACAGCAGTCTCGCGCAGCTCCGAACACATTCCTCCACGCTCACTGTCAGTCCCATCAATTTTGGGGATTTCGTATTCCTGGGAAATCGCTCTAAAAAGGTTTCTTATTATTTTACCCTCTACCCTGCTCTCCGGAATCACCAAACGTAAGTAATTTTGCCAAATGTGGTTTTGACAACCTGTTTGTTGATGTGGCTTGTGATGTGAAATTTAGAGGAAATATCTTTTCTGGAAAATTATTTAGCAGTAGAGTTGTATTATCACTCGGGTGTCTTGTTTTTTTTTTTTTTTTAAATCTATAAACAATATTATATGTCTTTACATTGAGTAGATATAGAGGGTACATAATGTGTTTATATTTTATATATTGATGCAAATATAGCCTATGCTGATCTCATTAACCAGCAAATACAATAACGATTATTAGGCTTTAGACTGAGACCAGACTACAGGTTAACTAGACAAATAATTAAATAAAAAAAATTAATAATCTGGATTTGCATACAAATTGATTATTCAGTTAACCAAATTTAAATGTGCTTAACCTTCCAGAACATCTCATAAATTAAAAATCCATGTGGAATTTCTCATTCTAATCAGAGAAGAGAGTGAAAACAGAGTACAGGGATCCATAATTCCCAAAGGGTTTTGATTCAATAGAACTCAGCTTATGATGACAAGGAATTATTTAGCTTCCATCTTCTTACACACATATTCAATTGAGTTTTAGTAAGCTAGTAAGCCTTCTTGCCAATTACATTCTTGTCTCCATGGTCACATCATCCTCTCTCTCATCTGCTCTCATTTGTATCTATTAAGATTTTTCTTCAATAATTTTGAATGTCAGAAAATATCTGGTCATAGCTCTTTTGATAGACTTGTTTTTATTTAGGTCATTTATTATCTTGATTAAAATCATATAATGCAGACAAAAGTTGCCCTCATTAGATGGACCTAAACAACCTGAAGGACATTTAGGCTAAAAGTCACATGAACAGCGTTGGATGCATTGCTCCTAAGGTCATTATTTGTGAATCTGACACTTCTGCATTTGGAGGTTATAAAGAATATTAAACTGTGGGCATTAAATACTTTAGTCGATTAAATTATACACCATTTTGCTATTTCATTATTGTTAAAAAAATTTAGCATGCAAACATTTAAACTATTACGTTTCAGTTAATATACATAATATATATATATATATATATATATATATATATATATATATATATATATATATATACATACACACATACAGGCAGCCAAAAGTTTGGAATAATGTACAGATTTTGCTCTTATGGAAAGAAATTGTTACTATAGTCAGGACATTAATAATGTGAAAAATTACATTACAATTAGAAAAAAAGTATTTAGAACTTATTAAACTACTTCAAAGAGTCCTCATCAAAAAATCCTCCACGTGCAGCAATGACAGCTTTGCAGATCCTTGGCATTCTAACTGTCTGTCCAGATACTCAGGTGGCATTTCACCCCATGCTTCCTGTAGCACTTGCCATTGATGTGGCTGTCTCGTCGGGCACTTCTCACGCACCTTACAGTCTAGCTGATCCCACAAAAGCTCAATGGGGTTAAGATCCAGAACACTCTTTTCCAATTATCTGTTGTCCAAAGTCTGTGATTCTTTGCCCACTCTAACAGTTCATTTTGTTTTTCTGTTTCTAAAGTGGCTTTTTCTTTGCAATTCTTCCCATAAGGCCTGCAACCCCTGAGTCTTCTCTTTACTGTTGTACATGAAACTGGTGTTGAGCGGGTAGAATTCAATGAAGCTGTCAGCTGAGGACACGTGAGGCGTCTATTTCTCAATCTAGAGACTCTGATGTACTTATCCTCTTGTTTAGTTGTACATCTGGCCTTCCACATCTCTTTCTGTCCTTGTTAGAGCCAGTTGTCCTTTGTCTTTGAAGACTGTAGTGTATACCTTTGTATGAAATCTTCAGTTTTTTGGCCATTTTAAGCATTGTACAGCCTTCATTCCTCAAAACAATGATTGACTAATGAGTTTCTAGACAAAGCTGTTTCTTTTTTGCAATTTAAGAACCTAATATTGACCTTAAGACATGCCAGTCTATTGCATACTGTGGCAACTCAAAAACAAACACAAAGACAATGTTAAGATTCATTTAACGAACCAAATAGCTTTCAGCAGTGTTTGATATAATGGCAAGTGATTTTCTAATACCAAATTAGCAATTTAGCATGATTACTCAAGGATAAGGTGTTGGAGTGATGGCTGCTGGAAATGGGGTCTCTCTAGATTTGATAAAAAATAACTTTTTTTCAAATAGTGGTGGTGCTGTTTTTTACATCAGTTATGTCCTGACTATACTTTGTGATCAGTTGAATGCCACTTTCCTGCCAATTTCCTGCAATAGATTTGTGGGCTTCCCTGAACTTACATTTACTTACATTAGTAATAGTAATAAAGTACCTTGCAAAATATACTTTTGAATATTTATATACGCTGGCGGCCAAAAGTTTGGAATAATGTACAGATTTAGCTGTTTCGGAAGGAAATTGGTACTTTAAAGGAATAGTTCACCCAAAAATGAAAATTTGCTGATAACTTACCCATAGGCCATCCAAGATGTATCTGAGTTTCTTTCTTCATCAAAACAGAATTTAAAATTTTTAGGATTTCATTTCAGGCCTCCTTCTTTAAACAATGCAAGTGAATGTCCTCCATTTTTTGACGGTCCAAAATGCATATTTAAGGTACATCAAAATAATCCACACGACTCCAGTCGACAAATAAAGTTCTTCTTTAGAAACAAAACATTTACTTATATACTTTTCAACTACAAATGTTCACTTCCGTAGATCTCTGTGATGCACTCTCATGAGAGGGATGATGTAAGCTTGTTGGTAAGGTCACGCATCACGTGGAGGAGGCAGGAAGCGTGTCATTGTTTACAAGAGAAACTTGCACAGACCACAGACAAAGCGCCATTCACAAACCAAAACAATTTCAAAACAATATAAAATACAAATATTTTCCAAATAATAATAAAAAAACATTACTGCAGTAAATAACCATCCTTTACTTCAGAGCAATGCCGTTGTGTTTTCTACTTGTGTTTTTTCTTTAGCAGAAATATATAGGCTATATGACTGTCGGGAATTCAAGCTACACAAGTTGTAGTTATTGAAACCACGCGAGAGTGTTTACAGAGATTCACAGGTTTTACACAGTGAGCTCAATGGTACAGGTGATATCACACAGGAGAGACGCTTCACAAACGTATTTATGCAGGCAGTGATGAGCGAGTGAATTGAGCGCAGGTGCGGTAAATTAGAAATCGGGTGATGAGTGGAGCGCTGAGGGAGGTGTGACAATGACAAAGCTTTCACACATACCTGAATTCACTGGAAAAACAGCACAGGCACAGCTGATGAATTCAGATATCGACCCTTTGTTTCTTTCGATGGTCTGATATCCTCAGGGGTAAAATGTTCACTGCACACCCTCCAATATTTGAGAGAATGTAGGGGTATACTGATATCCAGGTTCAGCACGATAAGCCAGAGCTTCAATCGCTCATGATCATGTATAGGCAATCGATGAAAAGTTTATATTTTTTTATGCTTGCAGGTTTCAGCTAAAATATTCCACAAGAAAACAATAAAGATGTAGCATAGAGAAAGTCTGTATGATTCATCAACATTTGTTAAAGAGTAAAAAATAACAGCGCTCACTCTGGTTAGGTAGTCCCCATGAAAAATGAAACAAAGTTTTGGGGCAGAATGCTTGATAATTATTTTCTCAGAGCCACTTTAAAACGACAAAAACTATATCTGCAGCATAGAAAAAGACAAATAATGATTACTAATCAATCTCAGACGCCCATTGGTTTTAAGTTAATGTGGTTAAAAAATATATTGATAGACTGAGTGACATCCTTAGGTATGCCAGTCCTGCACATCTTCCTAGATGCCATTTGTTGTATCAGATTTTTTGTTTAAATTTGAAAAGGAATACTATTTATTTTTCTTCAAAGGTAGCCTAATGATTTTGCTGCATTACCCATGTTTATCAACATAATCATTAACAGCATATAACATATTACATATTATACCACTGGTCTGTTGAGTGCTTGATTCTGATTGGTTGACAGACTTTCTAAGGCGTGCAATTATTTTACAGTAAACACATGGCTATGAAGTACCTCCAGGTCTTGACTGCATAATGGTTCCATATCACTTAGGCTAATTATTTCGGTTATTTCAGAGAATACAGGATACCACAGCAAAATAACCAAATAAAACAAAAACACCGGCAAAGGACATGGAATAAGAAGAACAATGTCTATAATATCCTAAATTTATTTCAATTTCTTTTTGAAAAGTGCCCTTCCACTCCCGCTCTCTGTTTCGCTCTCACCAACACACACACTGGCACACACTGACACATGTGCATATACGCACATACACATAGATATTTGAGTCACGACCAACAAACAGAGCCTTGATGTAAATGCACCCCGCGACTTGATCAATACAACAGTTTCTATATTATCCAAAAGAACTTTTAACATATCTGTGGAAATCATAAAGCTCTCTCCAATGGTAAAAATGCGTAGGTTGTTATCTCTGTATAAAAGATCTCTGTGGCCACTCCCCCAAAACACAAAGCACAGATGCACAGACAAGACCTTAACCGAAACAACAAAATTATTTCCTTATTGGATTTAATACATTTACATAAATTAGATATCAAAACCACTACTATTTTTTTTATTTATTTTTTGTAAAATTTAAAATAATTTTCTAAATAACTAAAAGAGCTAATTTAATTTTAATGTTGAATTTAAATTAGTTTTCTTTTTCGTAATACATTTCCTATACATTATTATGTCCACACCGGGCCTGTTGTAAAAGATACTCTGATTGCCATTGGTCTCCCTATTCAAACTAAAGAATTTAAAAAAGTATAATAATAACAGGAAATGCAGCAAAAAGAAAGCTCCCTTTAAAAACAGATTACTATTTGCTTTAACCATGGCACATCACAGCTGCTGGTGAGGTGATAGCTGGTATATGAAATGTCAAGTAGATATTTACAAGACAGATAAAATGAGGCATGAAGGTAAGTATAAACTGACAAAGTATCATTTATTTTAGACGTTTGAATGGTAGAACACCAACTCTTTTGCTTTTCTGAAGATTGTAGGTTGTAGATAGCATATTGATGTTTAGTTCTTGTTAATTTCTGTGTATGGAGGTAACATTTCTGGATGAGTAATAGGGGTTTGAAAGTGTGTGTGTATATCATGAGCCAAATAAAAAGTCAAATTAAAATAAAACGAAAATCATTCTCAGGAGCAAAATAATTGCAGAAATCTCCTGCGGGGTGTTTATTTTTGTTATTTGTTTTTTATGTAAGGGATAATCCACGGCAAGGTGTGCGTTAAATGATTTTATTGCACAATGTGGAGGTGGATTATCCCGCTTATACCATGGTCACTTGCGAGCATTGATTAGTTACAGCTCTCATTGATTTCTGCAGAGCAAATTTCAACTGGAAGAATAATAATAACGGTTAACTTCATCAACAGGTTGTTGGAGTTCTGCCCATTCTAAATCAGACACAGAGATAAAGTAGTGTGATAAGATTACATTTATTTGAATAAATTAAATAAAAAGCTGTTTTTCGGTTGAATTGTTTTTTTGTTTTTTTGGAGACCACACACTCTGCAGAAAAATCTGTAAATTTAAATTAACAATCCAGAAATAATAATAGCCACATAATGTAGTAGGGTTGGCAGTCCTAAGAACATGTAATTAAAATTTTAACTAATTCATTAAACTAATTAATCAGACAATTTTCTGTGATTAAATTATGGTACATGATACATTACAACAAACATTAAACATCAACATAAATATATTTACTTTATACTTAGTCTTAAAAGAACTTGCAAGAAATTGGTTAGTCAACATTTTATACTTTGATACAAGTATATGTATACATGCCATAAAATCAGTGGACATGTTGTAATTACAATTTGGCCAAAATCTTCTGTCGTTTTACAGTGGACTATTTTAAATAATAGGATCAAATGGGCAGATTCAATTAATATCAAGCTTTATTGGCAAGAGAAACTTAAGTGTACACTGCCAATGCATTATTGGACACTATACTGTACATACAGATATAAAACATATTGAATGCTGAAGTTTCATTTGCTGGAGTTTAACATTTAAAAACTATTATTTTCTCTGACTGCCGTTCAGTCTCTACAAGTATACCTCGCTGCAGTTTGCCGAATTGCCAGGTCCTTCTCAGTCTCTATCGCACGCACACTGGGTCGCTCTTTTGCATTTTCGCTTTTGACAGTGGTTCAGATGAAAGTGAGCAAGCGTTTTCGTGCAATGTGAAGCTTGCCGTATCTCTTGCACGCCTGGTTCAAATCTGCATTCTCCATCCAGTAAATCCACTCCCTTGTTTATTATGCCCGGGAATAAGCATGCACTGCTCTCCACACAATCAGTTTCTGTGCTAGGATGTGAGAAACAACTCGGGACACCTTTCACCTATCACATGTCAGGAAGTTAAAAAAAACAAAAAAACAAAAACAAATGGATACTGCAATAATTGCATTAAAAAAGTATGTGTTAAACAAAAAAATATTAATCACAGAAATGAATGTTACATTTCCCAGCCCAGTAATAATTCATTTCTTTTTCATTTTCACATGGATGCAGAAAAACTGGCGTAGCGGACTTTACAGTTGAAAAAGTGCCACTTACTGTACATGATGAGGGGAAAACCATCCAAAAAGCTTTGAAACCTGCATACTTTGACCCTGAGAAATCGATACAGTATCCATTAAGGCTGCACAATTGATTGAATTAAGAATAAAATCGCGATATGGCCTTGCGTGATTACAAAACTGCAAAAGCCTGCATTTTATAAAGTATTCAGTGCTTCAGTAGGTGATACATGATCAAACAACCACCTCTAGCAGATGTGCTCAGCAGTGCAGTAGTATTTAGCAATGTTTATCATTTTACAATATATATATATATATATATATATATATATATATATATATATATATATATATATATATATATTTATTTATTTATTTTTTTGCCTCATCTTGCAGAACAGCGAAAGACTCATTTGATAGGTCCAGGTTTTCTTCTTTCCCTCTCCATGCAATGCAGTGGTCGATTTGCTTTCTACCTCATTTTGTGAAAAGAATCCACATGAGATCAATAAAAGTAACTTTTGTAACCACTCAGTGATGACTGAAAGTTTATACTTATGAGCCAAAACATTTTGACCACTCACAGGTGAAGCGAATAACATTGATCATCTCCTAACAAGGCCACATGTCAAGGTCTGGGTAGATTAAATGGTAAGCAAACAATCGGTTCTTTTTGTCAACATGACTGTGGTACAAGTCACAGAAAATTTTAATGATGATAATGGGAGGAATGTGTCACAACACACAGTGAATCGCACCCTGCTGCGTATGGGGCTGCGTAGCCGCAGACAGGTCAGAATGTCCATGATGACCTCTGTCCACCGTCGAAAGTGCCTACAATGGGCATGCGAGCGTTGGAACTGGAGCTTGGAGCAGCGGAAGAAGTTCGCCTGGTCTGATGTGTCCCATTTTCTTTTACATCACGTAGACGGCCGTGTACATGTGTGCCGTTTACCTGGGGATGTGATGGCACTAGGATGCACTGTGGGAAGACATCAAGCCGGTGGAGGGACTGTGATGCTCTGGGCAATGTTCTGCTGGGAAACCAGAGAAGACAACATTGCACGACTTAATGATGTTGTGTTTTGTGATGTGATGGTTAATTCATGTTTAGGGGTCGTTTGAACCGAGGTATAACTGCAATTTCTGGTGTACTTGATTCTAATTGGTCAATGGCGCCATCTAGTGGTCTGAGATTTCTCAGTAACAACCGTACATAAAACATATCAGACCGCTCATTCGGGTATTGTGAATCATCTGTCCTGCTATCACTGTGCGATATCTTCAAGTAAGCTAATAAAATGATTTGAACTCAAATCAATGTTACATGTAAATTTATTTATTTGGCAAGTAGTCTTGTAATAATAAGCAGTCAGATGGTCATTATTTACTAAATAAACACCAACTGAACTCTGATGCAATCTGGAGGTGGAATTGAGTGATTTATTTCTTGTCACATAATTACATAGTTTCAGAAAATCAATATTTTCTGTCCATGTATTTATTTATTTGGTTAATGGCCATATAATAAGCGAGATAATGTATAGTCAGCCAATTGTTATCACAAAATAAACCCCTTCAGGTTGATACAAGACCTCTCCGCTTCACGTCGGGGAACTGTTGGGGTTTATTTTTCGATAACAACCAGCTGACTATACATTATCCCTTACATTGAATGGTGATTAAATCTGACTGGAACTACTTGTGCATTAAACGGTTTTAACACCCACATTCCAGCCATTCAGAATCAAGTATTCGAGTAGATCATGGTATAAGAGCCAATATTTCATTGAATATTTGGAGACGACTTAAATGATATACTGTGTTTGCTTTGGTGCATCTGTTTTTTTTCTTTTTTTTTTTTTTTTTTTCTGTTATATTCATGCAACTTAATGAAATGAAGAACTGTTAATTAAATATATTTTCACCCCACTCATTTCACCTGATGGTTGATTTGGAATCTTTTTATTGTTCTTTGAATCCAGGGTATGCATATTTGCATGGACATTCAAGCTAAAATCCTGCATTTGTATCATAAGCATCAGAATATCTAATGAATTGTTAGCTCTGAGATATTTTCCCATGGCTTTTGAAAATGTCCCACAAAAATCCACTGACTTTACACAAAACAAATATTTGGTACCTCACACACTCCAACTAATTGAACATGATTGAAAAATTTCAGCTATGTAAATTGAGACAACATTTCCTTTCATTCTGAAATTTCCTTTCATTTAAGTGACAGGCCGGATGGCTCCCCGGCCTGAGTCGGGCGATGGGAGAATGTGGTGATGGGGGCATAGTCGAGCGATGTCTGTGGAGAACGAGGCCGGGAGAGGAACAGTGGTAAGGATTGACAACTGTGGGAAATTATCTCTAGCAGCTGTTTTGTGTTGCAGTGAGAGCTGGAGAGGGATAAAAGGGCAGTCCAGACAGCCGGAGGAGAGAGATAGAGACGCACACACAGCTGTTTTGATCTGTGTTAAATTGTTGTGCTGAAAGCAAACCATTTTGTGTTACACTGAAAAGTGGAAAAACTAAAACTTACGTGGAGGCCCTCACTTCCTCCACAGAGAGAGCTAGTGATCTGTCACACACACCAATAAAGGTCATTAATCTTTTAAAAAATTCATTAGCGAACAGATTGGTATTGTCATAGTGGTTAAATAGCTTGATTAGAATAGTCTGATCCTTCTCTAATCAGCAGAGGGAAGTGAGAAAAGCTATTGGCAAGAGCAAATAGCTGGGATCATGTTAATGCGATCACTGACTAGCATGGCTTGGCATTGATAAAGACAGGGTTGAACATCAATTCCCTGATTTTCAAGCACGCAGTGTGCTCACTGGTATGTTTCTACTGCACTGTGCAAAATGAATCACCAAACTTGTGGGGAGCATATTAGATTGAAGGGCAGCACTAATGTCTGTCAGTGTTATTAATATCTTACTGCCAGGCCAGATTACTGCCTCATCAGGAGTGATGCAAATAGTAAACATTTTAAGATGCTTTTATCCAGCTTGGCATGCATAACCATAAATCTTATGCCCCAAAACCGAAGACAAGCACCTTTTAAGTGAAGTGCACTGTGTATTTTAAAAAGTACCATGTAATTGAGAAAATCTTTTCATGTTCATATGAGGTGGTAAATTTAGACCAAAGAGGGGGAGAGTGAACAAATTTGTCACCTAGAAAACTGGATAGCAAAGACTGCACTTTACATATGATGTGAACATATTGTGTGAAAGGGAAGTTAACACAAATTCTCTGGATTTATGTCATGGTTTTGCAGGTTTGAGACTTGGAGGATAAAATGCTTTTTTAACTTCACTCTTCACAACAGCAGTGTTACCTGCTGCAAAGTTGGTGAGTTGATTCCTTTGGCCCATGACATATTCTAAAATCTTTTCCAATAGGACTTGTTTGTGTCAAGGCTGATTTGATACTACTTATATCTAAATATATTTTAATTGCTACTCTATATATCATATACTGTGTGCGTGTGTGTGTGTATATATATATATATATATATATATATATATATATATATATATATATATATATATATATATATATATATATATACACACACACACACACACACACACACACACACACACACACCTTTTTCCAAAATGTGGAAGTGTTCCACGATTCAACTGTTTTCAATTTCCGGTCTCCAGTGTTTTCACTCGTATCCGCATATTTTCTCAGCGGGTAATGTAATGTTTAAGGTATTACATTTGTAAAAAAATGTCAAAAAACATGCGGATACTTCACAGAGTCGAGATGACCGTTTTTAGTAGACAGTTTTGTAGTGTGTATAGATGACATGAAATTATGGTCAGAGGTGAGTTACGTAGATATAATTAATTATTCTAAGTTGTTATGACACCAAACAACTGCACAAGTTGAGCCTGAAATTATTTTTTACTCCAATTAAGACTTAAATGTTTGTTGTTCTCCTCTGGATCGCTCAATTTGGCAGTTTTTCATGGTGTCTCGAGACCAGAAATAGAAAACAGGCAATTCGAATCATCATGGCGCCACCCGGTGTTGCTTAAGAAAACTGTGGATATTTAGCCTATACTACTAAATATATGTCCCATTGTTTACTTTTGTAATGTGTATTTGTTATTATTTTATTTTGTTATTTTAATCTTCATACATCATCCTTGAGCTCTGGAAATGCATACAAAATAAACACAGTATTATTATTATTTATTATTAACATATTTTTTATTTTATATAATTATTATTCTGGGTTCCCACAGTCATGGAAAACCTGGAAATATCAAGGAATTTCAAAATTGTGATTTCCAGGCCTGACAAATTCATGGAAGTTAATAAAATTTTAAACGTCATGGAAATTTTAATAGTGAATCAAATTTTGTCTGGTCAAGCTCTGCTCTACAACTTTTCTACAGCTTTTGTTAAGTAGAGCTGGCTTGCAAGCCAAAGTGATGTCCGATTTGTAAGCAAATCTTCCTTTTTAGTAAGTCATTTACAGCTACTTCGTCAAAATCTGTCTAGACGATTCATTGTGAATCTGAAACAAAATTATTTAAAAAAAAAAAAATTTGGTTTCCAGAAATCCATTTTCCAAAAAGAGTGGGAACCCTGATCAATATAATTTTACTTTATTATATATTTTTATACACTCTCAGACAAAAAGGTACCGTTTCACTGGGGTGGTACCCTTAAGGAGACAAAAAGGTATGTTTTTGTTCCAAGAGGTTTAAAACATATACAGGTACATGTATTTTTAAAAGGTACACAATAGGTCCTTATGGTACAATTATGTACCCAAACAAGTTATACAGTTGAATTCAAAATTATCAACCCCCACGATCAGCAATACATTCTGGTGATGTGAATTAAAACACATCGACTAAAACCTCAGTAAACAGTCAAAGTAAGTTTTTACACATTTGAGTGATTTTGAGAACAAAGAGTTCAGTTTACCCAAATTTTAAAATAAAAAATAACTAATTCTCTCCACAAATGTCATGTCAAAAATATTCAACCCCCAAAGTCAATCATTTGTGGAGCATCCTTTATCCTTAATAACAGCAAATAAATGTTTCAGGTAAGTGTTCTCAGGCTTCGGACACCCCTCTATTAGAATTTTTACACATTTATCATGAGCAAAAGCTTCCAGCTCATTGACATTCTTTGGTTTCTGTGCTGCCACTGCTTCCTTGAAACCCCAACAAAGGTTTGCAATGGGATTTTAATGATGGACTGAAAGGGCTATTTAAGGACATTCCATGACCTATCCCTGAACCAGATTTTGGACAACTTGGATGTATCCCTGGTGTTATTGTCTTGCTGGAAAGTCCAGTGATCACCGAGCTTCAATTTACACACTGAAAGTATCAAATTTTTCATGCCAAAATGGCCTGATACCTGAAAGAATCCATGGTGTCAGTCACATAGTCAGGATAGCCGTTTCCTGCAGCCACAAAACACCCCCATAACAGGACTGACCCACCTCCATGCTTGACTGTGGGGATGGTGTCGTTCTTGTCATCACCTTGTCATCTTACTCCAGACATACTGCTGACCCATGGGTCTAAAACTCATTTTCAGTTTAATGTCATACTTCTATAAAACCTTCTTCCAGGACACCACAGGTCTTTCCTAATTACTTCTTGAATATTCAGTCAACTGGAGTCAACATTTCCCTTGGTGAAGTTTTGCTTACTTCCACACCCCAAGAAGGTTGCTGTTGTACCATATTTAAAAAAATGTATGAATGGTGCTGCCAACTTTGTCTATTGGAAATTGAAGTGCCTTGGAAATGTACTTTTAGCCATGACCTTTCTTGTGTAATGAAATAATCTCCTCTATTAGCTTTTGAGACAGCTTATTTTTAATTGCATATTTTGCATAGAAATACATTTTTGCTTACAACGCTAAACTTAAATTTTAAAATTTAAATAAGTATCATTGCAGATTAATGACTTAATTTTGTTTTAAAACAATTACTTGATTAGCCTTACATATTTAAGAAACGGCTACATGCAATAAGGGTTGAATAATTATGACATATTACATATAGACATATAGAAATATTAGGTTATATATTCACACTATGACTTTGAATGTGTCACTCAACTGATATAGATGTAAAGTTAAAAAATTCTGGGTCATCAGAAAAGCTTAACTTTGTAAATCCTTACTGTCTTGGGGGGTTGAATAATTTCGATTGCAACTGTACATGTTGTACCTTAACAGTACTATTTTTTGAGAGTTTAATGTATCAACCTCTATAAACCTTACATGCATACTTTTGTAGAAATGAAAATAGGCTTGGCACTTACTCATGCACTTTCATCATCCAACTCTTAAAGGTCACAACTATAAAATATTGTAAACATGGACCCCATCAGTTGTTCAGCTGTGGACTTCTCTGATGTTCTGGCCAACAAGCTGAGCCCCAGTAAGACCCTCCTCTCCTTGACTCTTTCCTTTCTGGCTGTGGCCACCACGGCCATTAACTGCCTGGTCATCACTGCCATCCTGATCACCCGTAAGCTCCACCAGCCCGCAAATACCTCATCTGCTCTCTCGCTGTGACAGACCTGCTGGTGGCTGTTCTAGTGATGCCTGTCAGCATTGTGTACATCGCAGAAGAGACGTGGGTTCTTGGCCCGATTCTGTGTCACCTGTGGTTGGGTGTCGATGTTACATGCTGCACCTGCTCAATCCTACACCTGGCTGCTATTGCCCTGGACCGATACCGTGCCATCACTGATGCCATTGCCTATTCCCAGAAACACACGTATAAAAAAGCAATCATGACCATTTTTGCCCTGTGGGTACTGTCTGTGCTGGTGTCTCTACCACCTTTGGTGTGGAGGAAATTCCCCTGTGTGGAACGCAAAGATGGGGAGAGGCAAATCATGGACTGCTGGATAGAACATGACCATGTAGCCTTCACTGTTTATTCCACATTTGGAGCATTCTATATTCCACCGACCCTCATATTAGTGCTTTACTACAAGATCTACAAGGCAGCAGAGACACTGCGCAACCATAGAGGGAGCAGCCGAGTGGTCAAACAGACAGTGAGCAGTGTTATGCTTTCTGGAATGAGTTCTGATAAAGATACCACCCTCAGTCCAGATACCTTCAGCCCAATTGAGAAGTCATTTTCAGATCCATTAACAGATGGAGAAAGGGGCTGCGTGGCTTCTTCGTCAGGGAATCACATCAGGGTTCAGAGGACCACTGGGGCCAGGGAGAGACGAGCAGCTTTAACATTAGGGTTAATCCTAGGGGCCTTTGTGGCATGTTGGTTACCATTCTTCCTAAAAGAGGTGATCGTCAATATCTGTCTGACCCACAGTACTTCCGCTGTGCTTGCAGATTTCCTCACCTGGCTGGGATATCTAAATTCCCTCATCAATCCACTAATATACACCATCTTTAATGAGGACTTTAAGAAGTCTTTTAAGAAACTTCTGCCCCTCTGTTGTTGCAACATCCTGTGAACTTTTAAAGTGTTGCTGAAATTTTGAAAAAAAGAAAAGAAAACTACAGTCACTGGAAGAGAAAAGTACAATTGCTCATCTCATGTGAAAAAAACTCAAAATTGCAAACTGGTGGATGTTTGCAAGAATTACTTGGAAACAGTACTGAACCAGACTGATCACAATGTGAATTCAGCAACAGGTTAAAAGTTCTGTTGCTGAAATTGGTCTGTGTTTACCAAAAATTTGAACCACTGCCCCTTGGCCGAAGCTGGAAGTGTTGTTAAATGTATGGGCACATGTGGGCTCCTGTTTCAGGATGAAATGTTCACAAAGTGGTGCCAAAAGCAAGTTGAATGTTTTGTTGCACATTATGTAATACAGTCAACAGGAATGCATATTTTATTAACTCTACTCCCAACCTAAACCCCAAAATCTATCCGTCAGTGGACTAAAAATGTAATTTTAGATGCAACCTCCAAATCGTGCTCACCATTGCTTATGTGAACGCGATTACTTCCTGGTTTCCAGGGGACTAGAATCCGTGTCCCAATGTTTGTTCACGCAAAGCACTATCAGTAGTGCTAAAGGGAAAGGTGACCACAGATAAGCTCAGAGTATGTACAGTGGATATAAAAAGTCTACACACCCCTGTTAAAACAGCAGGTTGTTGAGATGTAAAAAATGAAACAAAGATAAGTCATATCAGACTTTCTGCACCTTTAATGTAAAAATTACAACCTATGCAATACCACTGAAAACCAAAGTGAAACATTTCAGAGAAAAAAAATAAAAATAAAAAACTTAGTATAACTTAACTGCATAAGTGTGACCTTTTATAATTGGGTATGTGGCTGTGTTCAGAATCAACCAATCATCAAGCTCATGTGAAATAGTACACACCTGTCTTCACCTGAAGTGACATTGATTAACTCCTAATAAATCTCAGCTGTTCTTGTAGGATTTTTCTGACATCTTCTTGGTTGCATGCTACAAGAGCCATGGGACACAAAGAGTTTACGAAGCATCAATGGTATCTCATTGTTGAAAGGTATCACTCAGGTGAGGGCCAAAACATTTTTTCCAAGGCATTAGATATACCATGGAACACAGTAAAGTCATCAACAAGTAGAGAAAGTATGGCACAACAGTGACATTATCGAGAACAGGACGTCCCTCCACAATTGACGAGAAGACAAAGAGAAAACTGGTCAGGGAGGCTGTCAAGAGGCCTACAGCTAAATTAAAGGAGCTGCAGCTCTTTCTGGCAAGTACTGGTTGCTAAATACATGTGACAACTATCTCCTGTATTCTTCATCCGTCTGTGCTATGGGGCAGGGTGGCAAGACAAAAGCCTTTTCTGACGAAAAAACCAAACATCCAAGCCCGCAAAAACCTACATCCAGTCTCCCAAAACCATGTGGAAAAATGTGTTATGGTCTGATGAGACCAAGATTGAACTTTTTGCCCATAATTGTAAAGGGTACGTACTGTATGTTTGGTGCAAAAACAACACCGCACATCAGCAAAAGAACACGATACCCACGGTGAAGCATGGTGGTGGCAGCATCATGATTTTGGGCTGCTTTTCTTAAGTGAAGGTGGAGGGAATCATGAATAGCTCCAAGTACCAGTCAATTTTGGCACAGAACCTTCTGGCATCTGCTAGAAAGCTGAAAATGAAGAGATCTTTCAGCATGACAATGATACAAAGCACACATCCAAATCAACAAAAGAATGGCTTCAGCAAAAAAGATGAATGTTTTGGAATGGCCCAGATCTGAATTCTATAGAAAATCTGTGGTGGGGGACATGAAGAGGGCTGTACATTGTAGATGCCCTCACAATGTGACAGTTCAGGAACATTTTTGCAAAGAAGAGTGGGAAACTATTCCCAAGTCAAGATGTGGCAAGCTAATAGGCTCTTATCCAAAAGACTGAGTGCTGTAATAAAATCAAAGTTTGCTTCAACTATGTATTAGTTCAGGGATGTGTACACTTATGCAGTTAGGTTAATTTTTTTTTTTTTTTTTTTTTCCTTTCTCTCTGAAATGTCACTATGGTTTTCAGTGGCATTGCAAAGGTTGTAATTTTTACATTTAAAGGTGCAAAAATTCTGATATGATTTATCTTTAATTTTTTACATCACAAAAACCTGCTGTTTTATCAAGGGTGTGTAGACTTTTTATATAGACTGTAAGTGGAGTGATGCGCCAACCATTTGTCCATCCCGCTCACTCCATGAAAGAATTTCCCCAAAATACCACTCCACTGTAAAGTTACTTCAGTATGCTTCTAAATATCACAAACCTCTGTGCAGAAAATGTATTATATATATATATATATATATATATATATATATATATATATATATATACACACACACACACACAATACTACAAGAAATTCTTTAATATGCCTTATTGAAACACTAACATTATCGTAAGTCTATATTAAATGATTTAGCTTACTTTTGAAACACGTCGGCAACATTCTCTGGATTCAATAAAAGTTAAAAAAAAAATAAATAAATTACCAAATGAAAATAAATTACCAAACAAAAAGTAAAATATTAACAAAATGGAAAAAAATACATTAAATTACCAAACAGAAAAAAATATTATAAAGGCACAGTAATTGTTGCCCTTTATTCAATTTATAAATTAACCTATACCCCATAATTCTTTGAATGAAAAAAACATAGGTTGAATGACATTCTCTAAATGGTCTACACTTTTTTTTTTTTTTTTTAAATCGACTTAAACTGAAAAGTTAAGCTGCTTTTTAAGTCTTTAAAAGTTTAGACTGAAGACCTTTAGATTTTCTTTCCACATGTGAACAGAACACTTTGTGTTTTATGGATACATTTGGACTTTTAAGTTTCCATAACAAAATTTTAGTCGTGGAAATTACCTCTGCACTCGTGTTCATTAATTTTCAATATTCATTTGCATTTTTTTTATCACATCAATATATCAGAATTACATCTATCTTTAATTCCAACAGTGTTTAACAACACATGGTGAATTCCAATAACATGTTGTGCTTGTCATGGAGCATTAATGGAGTGCTCTTGCAGCTAATGTCCCAATTTTAAAAAAAACAAACAATGCTACTCCGCTCACATTGAAGTGCTGCAAAAATGCCTAATGACCGATGGTGCTTGTCAGTAATTCAACAGTATATGGTGTTGATTTAAGGGTACACAATCATTCGGAAGCAACATGCCGATTTCTTGTGGTGATGTTGCTTGAACATTGCATTATTATGCTTACATACTGCCTGTAAATACTTTGTATGTACAAATCAACCATTTGATCTTCTTGAAAGGATGTCAGTATTTTGAAACTGATGATTTTTTGTAAAATTAAACAAGGTTTAGCACACAATGTATACAGCTTACAAATGCCAATTAAATTTACTTTCTGCAAATGTACCCAGAGTCTATTATTGATGGAATTTTGTTGGCAGAGCATGGTAAAACCAATGCCAAATTTACCAATTCCAGAATCCCACCTCACACAGAGGGTCTATGTTCAGAAAGGAGTACTAGCTTACTGAATACTAGGCAGTATACACTGAACTGCTTAACATTTTTTAAACAGTAAGTGAAACCATAGATATTAATCCACAGTAAACACTGCAGTCCAGTCATATAAACATTTTCAATTCAATTTTGTGTTAAAGTGTCTTAACATCTGGCATGATGTTAATCATGATAATTAAATGTAAAAAAAAAAAAAAAAATTAAAAACACTTTCACAGTACAAATGGAAGGTCAATCATTCAACATTGACAACATTCCACATAATAAGCTTTTGTATAGTGCTCATGTATTGGCCATCTGGTTATTATGGGGAAGGCTCGATCTTAGTAGTTTTAAGGTTGAGTTAGTCAAATTAGAAAATGTTTTGTTTTCTCTTTGCAGTGAAAAGTGGTAGGAGCTCCAAACCGCCAGTATAAGTATAGACACCCTAATCTAATCTGTTCCCTAACCGTGTGTGGTGTTGTGTCGCCAATTTTTGTAGTAACCCCACCCCCTTCTGGAGTAACCCTGCCTTCTTCTGGAGAGCTCCGACTTGCAGCTATATACCTACTCGAAAGCTGACATGTTTATTGGGGCAGGTTGCCACAAGTGTTTTAATATGTCCTAAATGTATGCAATTTATCAATTACAATATTAGTTGGCCACACCCATAGTAAAATACA
The DNA here is from genome assembly GCF_019703515.2 of Myxocyprinus asiaticus. Taxonomy (NCBI): domain Eukaryota; kingdom Metazoa; phylum Chordata; class Actinopteri; order Cypriniformes; family Catostomidae; genus Myxocyprinus; species Myxocyprinus asiaticus. The sequence goes on from NC_059351.1 coordinate 32,687,397, forward strand.
CGTGTATTAGTTTTCTCAGTTTTTGTCTTTTCATGAGTCATATTGCACCTCGTAATTGTTTATTTTAATCCAACCAAAAAGCCTATAATAGGTTGTTTTAAATGCAGGCATAGATGCATTACTTATTAGGGCATTTTGACACACACGTCAGTTAATCTTTCTTCCTGGGCAATAAATGGTCGTGTTTTAGCCAACACTAATGTCACTATACAGAAATTAGCTAAAAAATAAAAAATAAAAATAAAAACCTACCCCTAGAAACATACACTGAAATAAAAAGGGAAAACTAGCCCTGGTCTCTCCTTGCACAAAGCAAACGTGTGTCCTGTACACACAATACACATGAAACACAGCAGCAACAGTAATATGGCATTATGCTCTTCCAGACATAATCTTGCTAAAAGAAGTGGTGCACATCTTTGAATCAAGACTGCCCCCTGTAGGATAAGAAGTATTTTATTAGCTAATTGAAGGCAAATTCAGCAACAGGTTGAAACTTTCAGTGTACAGGATGCCAAACACACATTTAAAAGAAGTAAAAACGTCTTAAACACATATACTTCAGTTCTCAGAACAGTCAGACACATCCTGCACTCACACATTCCAAACGCATCCTACCATTTTGAGATGCTGGTTTATACCGACCCCAACTTGATGCTCTTCTGTTGGAGCAAGAGCTGCAGGAAACCTCCTCCTATCAACATGAGAACTGCCACCCCCCAGCAGATAAAGACAGCAGCTCCCAACTCCATCTTCTGAGCATGTGCCACTAGAGGATTGTAGAAGTCTGCAATGACCTTGTGGGCAGTCCAACTAGGTGGCACCAAACCCAAGACCCCAGCAGCAATGAAGGCCACCCCAGCTGTAGCAACCCGGGCTTTCGTGGAACTTAATACATTTAGCAGTTAATACATTTACCACCTGCAAAACTGGCAAATATGGCTACTACACCAACAAGGGCAGCAATGAAAACAATAACTCGAGAGGCCTGAAGGTCTTCTGGTAGAGCCAGCATGGAGTCATACACTTTACACTGCATTTGACCAGTACTCTGCACCACATAGCTAATCCACAGCCCTCAAGTGATTTGTAGACTAGTACTTACGATAATGATTGCTCATCGTTAGATTACTTATAAAAATGATTAAATTACCCAGTTGGTCACAGTTTATACTATGATGAGTTTACATGTCTAATTTAAAGCAATATTAATTATTATTTAATAAAAAAATATGTTTTATAATCATTTATTTATTTAAACCCATAGTCAGAGGAACAAAACAAGCTCAATAACTGTTAAACATGTTAGAATCATTCAGGCAAGAAAATAGAAGTGCTTGTGCTTGGACTGTATATACTAAAAAAATAATTCATAAAGAAGACAGACAATTAAAAGTTTAATTGACAACTTATTTGTTTTGGGGCGTTCATTACTAGACACAAAAAATTAACGTCCCTTTGTGACCAATCATGTATCCAACTGTTTGATTGAAGGGACCATCGTCCAATTACAAAACAGACGCCTACTGCTCAGTACATGATTGACGGGACAATCCACCAATCACTTTCATTGGATGGGCTGCCATCAGCTTCATTGTAACATTCGTAGTCTCTGTTGTACGCGCTGGGGTAGACAAGCAGTATGGCGGAAGAAGATAGTGAATTGGAGTTAGACAGGGTTACAAAAGAATTGGAGAGTTTGTTGAAGACGAATGCAGACGACGAACGCGGGCTCCAGAGCAAGACGTACTGTGAAAGATTTTGCGAGGTAAGATGATGGGAGGACTAAAGCGAGCGTAAGCTGTTAGAGATAGCAAACAGAGATGTGCTAACCAGTGTTAGCAGCATGTCATCAGATTCCCCTCCCCCAGTGCACAGACACCGTCAGCCAAACATCACGCTCCCTTTACACACTTTAACTACGAGTACCGTTTAAGTGCTGTTAGAGGAAAGACCAGTAGAGCGTTAATGCGTTTCTGAGCACTATTTCTAAGTCACGGGTTGTCATTTTCTTTTAATTATTTCCATTAGCCTGGTACGTTGCTAACGGTTAGCCTCCCCAAGTTACATCCCAAAACAAACAGCCTGCGAAAGACCAGCTTCTGCAGACTTCCTAATACCAGTGGTTAGATCTGAGAAAACCGTCAGACTCAGTCTGAAATCTCATTTTGTAATTACGCTCGGCTTTGCGGTGTCAAATGAAAAAAAAAAAAAACTGCCGTGGACAGTGCTGTCATTGTAAACGGTGGCTAATTTTTTGTATTAACTAGTGTCTGCAATAACTGTTTTTTTCTCTCCTCCGGTTGAGTCTCAACGGCTACTATACTCTCATTAACTCTTTATTTTGTATTCAAATGATTACCGAATTAATGAATACACATTTCGGCCATGAAAAACACAATTTTGGGATTGTTTCACGAAAGTTTGATTGATGTTGCCTAATTTGTATCATTAGTCCATTTTTCTGCCATTTAATGTCAATGACCAACTATAATCATGCAGTTAATTGTCTTGACTGCAATGGTTGATTCTTTTGGGAACACTTAAAATAATGTTTGTGAAAGACCAATATATTGGCTCATATTTGGCCCCTTGAATTTTAATTATCACCATTACCTGTAGCCAATAACCAGCTAGAGTTATCTATAGAGAGCTAGCTAGGTTATCGAGCTGATAACCGATAACTGTTTCCTTGTGGCCGGTTAAAGGACTATTCTGGGTTCAAAACAAGTTAAGCTCAATCGTCAGCATTTGTGGCATAATGTTGATTACCACAAGAATTCACTTTGACTCATCCCACCTTGTTTTCTTAAAAATATATAAATAATAAATAAATATCGAGGTTATAGTGAGGCACTTACAATGGAAGTGAATGTGACCAATTTTTGGAGGGTTTAAAGGCAGAAATGTGAAACTTATGATTTTATAAAAGCACTTACATTAATTCTTCTGTTAAAACTCATATACTATTTGAGCCTTAAAGTTGTTTAAATTAATTTTTACAGTGCATTTAGGGTTTGATGACTACATCGTCATGGTAACAAAGTTGTAAAATTTTCAAGCTTAGTAAGTGATATTGTCACACTAAAATCATGTATACACTCATATTGTTTACGTCTTGTGGCTATAATTTTGAAAAAGTGGGTATTTAACATTCAAAAATTGGCCCCCGTTCACTTCCATTGTAAGTAACTCACTGTAACCCAGATTTCTGCTGGGTTTTTTTTTAAGAAAAGGAGGGACGAGTCAAAATACATTTTTGTGGTAATCAGTATTATGCTACAAGTCCTGTCGATTGAGCTTGACTTGTATTGAACCTGGAATATTCCTTTAACAGAAGTGGCTATTATGCCTAGTCTTTGATCTAAAATCTTGGGCAAAAGTTTTCCAAATTTTTATTATTTAATTTTGAGTAAATATTGTGTAAAATAAGGGTGTTAAAATGTAGTTAAGCAATTTTGTGTACCCTGCTGTCTAAATATCTGCTTTTGGCCAATAAAAACCCATAAAGGTTGACACTCAGTATTATTTTCTTATAATCTCTTCTATCACTTTTGTCTGTATTCTCTCTTTTTTTTTCTGCCACTATTTAGTTGGTTGTGGAGCAAACAGGGCATTGGCAGGTTCCTCTTCCCCAGCTCCAGGTGTTGCAGAGTGCCCTGTGCTCTTTTGTCCAGGGTACAGCATCCTTTCCCCCTGACTGTGAGCATGTGCGCTACACCCTGAGTAGCCTGGCTCTGTGAGTACGCACTGCTGTTGCCTTTGAATCTTATTTAGGACCTGTTGCAGTGATGAAAGATAAAGAACAGTGTCACCTTTTTTTATTTGCAGGAGTGTTTTTGAACTGCTGTTGTTCTTTGGAAGAGATGAATTTGTCGAGCATCCTTTAAAAGATATTCTAGACTCATTTCAGGTAACAGCATGCAGCATTACCTAAATCTTTTTTTTTTTTTTCTTTGCGTGGACGTATTGTGTAAAGTTCCAATCTATCCTTTATACCAGGGGTCGGCAACTTTTTTGACTTGGAGTGCCATTTTTTATTTTCCTGGTTAATGGCTGTGCCAATGTCTCTCTATCTATCTATCTATCTATATATATATATATATTATTCTATATCTCACAAACACACACACACACACACACACACACACATCGATCAGCCACAACATTAAAACCACCTGCCTAATATTATGTAGGTCCCCCTCGTGCTGCCAAAACAGCGCTAACCCGCATCATAAAATAGCATTCTGAGATGTTATTCTTCTCACCACAATTGTACAGAGCGGTTATCTGAGTTACTGTAGACTTTGTCAGTTCGAACCAGTCTGGCCATTCTCTGTCGACCTCTCTCATCAACATGACCTCTCTCATCAACAAGGTGTTTCCATCCACAGAACTGCTGCTCACTGAATGTTTTTTGTTTTTGGCACCATTCGGAGTAAATTCTAGAGACTGTTGTGGGTGAAAATCCCCGGAGATCAGCAGTTACAGAAATACTCAAACCAGCCCATCTGGCACCAACAATCATCCATGCGATTTTCTAATCAGCCAATCGTGTGGCAGCATTGCAGTGCATAAAATCATTCAGATATGGGTCAGGAGCTTCAGTTAATGTTCACATCAACCATCAGAATGGGGGAAAAAAAAAATTTGATCTCTGTGATTTGGACCATGGTATGATTGTTGGTGCCAGATGGACAGAAATGCCTTGTTGATGAGAGGGGTCAACCGAGAATGGCCAGACTGGTTCGAACTGACAAAGGGGGACCTACACAATATTAGGCAGGTGGTTTGCATGTGTTATTTTCTGAAGTTTGTGTCCACTTGTGAAAATGTTTCTATTTTGCATTTTTCTAATTTAATCATTTATTTTTACAGTTTGAGTGAAAATTGTGCAAAACCCAATGATTATGATATAATAATGAAAGTGAATTTTCACAGAGCATCTTGTGAAAGTGCTTTAATGAAAGAAAACCAGTCATTTTGTACAAAATGAGTTAACCCAGTTAATGTCACAAATTCGCTTATTTGATTACTTATCACGAAATTGTGGAATCTTAAATATTTCTTAAATTATGTATGTATATTTTTCAAAATAACGCAGAGGGGTAATCACTATTATGCAAGCAATAGCGAGAGCAGAGCAGTCTATTTTATTTGAGGTTTTCCACACCTGCATTCCAGTTTGCATCTTTATGTAATCCTTCCTCATGATCACACAGCGTGTTTTCATCAGCTGAATGGGAGGCTACACAAAAAGTTAAAATGTGACGAGACCCTCACTACGCATGCAAGCCATTCACGCATCACGAGCCGATCAACTATTTAGCCCTTTTCGGTAAATCACACCTGCAGAATCCTAAAACTTTATTTCCAGGTTTAATTTATATTTTGAATAGACTCAGATTTTTGAACCCCACGATGTGGGTTTATGTTTTCTCTTTTAATCATTTAATGTAATTTTCAGTATGACCATGGTTTAAAGATGGTGTGCCTGTATGCTGGGTTCGAAATCAAGGATTAATAGTGGTGTTTTCCTTATTACATCACCTGGTTTTCTTTTTGCTTTCAGAACCAAATGAAACTTGGAATGTAGGCTGTCATCCACACAGCCTGACCAAATCAACGTGGGCGTGTTTTAACTTGCGCGTTAACTGAAAGTGAAGCGTGAATGGCTTGCACGTGCTGTACAAGTCAGTTGGGTACTGCAGTCTCGTCACATTTTTACTTTTTGTTTAGCCTCCCATTCAGCTGATGAAAACACGCTGCGTGATCATGAGCAAGGATTACATCAAGATGCAAACTGGAATGCAGGTGCGGAATTTCATATAAATAAAATAGTCCTCCTCTCCTCCTGCCATTGCTGTCGTGCCAATGATTACCCCTCCGCGTGCCATAGGTTGCCGACCCTTTCTTTATATTATAGCACAGGACTTTCAAGTGCTTTTTGTGGTTTGTCACCTTGTTACTATATATGTGGTGTGAAGTTTAAAATGTCCCCCCCCATACTAGGAATGCTACGCGAACCTTGTAAGGCACCAGAATGTGTACCTTCTGCAGGTCAGGCATATTATCAAAGATGGGGGTCCTTGGGCAAGCCCAGTACTTCAGGCCATTCTCAAGGATTCAGAGATACCACAAGAGGATGGTCAGTCAACCAAGCTTTTATAAAAAACAACTTAATGTGATAAGTGTAATCTTTACTTTGCATTTCCTAAACTGTGTATGTAGTTAATTATAAATTGTACTCTTTACAGTTGGTGCCTTTATTTAGTAATGGCAGTTTTGGAGAAAATGCTTTGAGTAGTTCTTTTTTTTCATCTGTCCAATTTGCTGCTTTATGTCTTTTTGCAGTGGAAAGATATCTAGGCTCAGAAGTTTATGTTTTCTTTGAGCTGCGTGTACGTTACCTGGTAGCCTGTGAGAGGCTTCCGGAGGCCATAGCACTGGCAAAGAGATGCAGCCAGCACTCTGTTGCAGGGAGGCATCTCTACTTCATGCAAGCTTACCTCACTTGCCTTTGGAGAGCTTCTCTCCATGAACGCTTGCACAAGGAGGTAAGGTTTTTTCTTTTTTTTTTCTTTTTCACATGACTTTTGAACAAGTGAAATAGCAATGAATAATGTTTAGGTTCAGCCCATACTACCTTTGTGGCACACAGAATTAACTTGGTGGACTAAACAATACAGATTTGTAGAGCCGATTCATACCAAGGCGACAAAGCAATACAAATCAGAATCATCGCAAACAGTTTATGTAACTCAGCACAGTGCTAATTTTTTATCAGTCTCTGACTCCAGTTATTCATGTGTTGGAAGGAATATTCTGGGTTAAACATGACTTAAGCTCTATTGATGGTGTCTGTGACATGAACAGCTGCACCACACAAAATTTCATCCTAATTAATTAATTTAATTTATCACACATTATACATTTTGCACATATACAGTGAAATTCTTTTTTTTTCACATATCCCAGCTAAGCTGGGGTCAGAGTGATATGGCGCCCCTGGAGCAGATAGGGTCAAGGGCCTTGCTCAAGGGCCCAACAGTGGCATCTTGGCGGTGCTGGGGCTTGAACCCCCGACCTTTTGATCAGTAACCCAGAGCCTTAACCGCTGAGCCACCACTGCCCCTCATCTGTACACTTTTACTTTTATAACTGAGTATAGAGTATAACCATGACATTTATGTATTTGACAGACTCATTTATCAAAAGTGACTTGTGCATTCAATGTATACATTTTATCAGTTTGTGTGTTCTCTGGGAATCTAACCAATGATTTTGGCATTGCTAGCGGCATGCCCAACCATGTCTGTGCAAAGTTGTAGCTAACTCGCCAACTGGTGTCATGAGTAGGGCTGCACGACTTCTAATCATTGCGATTTTGACAAATATTGAGTTGCAATTTGAACTGTGATATAAACCATATTGGTACTGCTTGGATATCAAGACTTAAAGAACAAAAAGGCTTTGGTCCTGCTACCAGTAGAAACATTAAAAGCCCCGGCATACTTCATACGAAATCAAAGAATGAACGAGTGTGAACACTTTTATAGACCCATCATTGCAGTAGTGTCACAAGGTTTTTCCTGGCTCAAAATGAGGCAGAGGTGGTCCCATTCTGATCACGTGCACACATACACTTGTACCATGCCTTCCACTGGCTGAAGCAAACACTTACAAGCAACATATTTTAGGTGTTCTAATAATTAGATGATTGAAGAAAATTACAATTATCAATTTATAGCATATTTAATTAAAAAAGCTAACCTGTTCAACATTAAATACAACATAACAGCTAATGTGTTCATTTATAGTTAACAAACAGCAAACTTGATTAAACTCTTAAACCAATAATAAGATCATCTCCGGTATGTGGGTGGGTATGGTGGGAAGGGACGATGTGTAGAGACCAATCGGCCACTGTTTTTCAGCCACTGTTTTTCAGCTTGGATTGGCTGATCGCTTAGATCGACAGGTCTTGATTTACCATGCGCACAACTGAAACAGTGCTGGATCTGTTGTTACTTATTCTGTGTAATTGTTTCTGGTTTATTGTGGCATTTACAAATGTAAGTAGTTCTTGGGTTCAGTAAAACCCTCAGATTTTTTGGGAGAGTTTTTTGGACTTTTGATAAAGGCTACCTTGGTTCCAATTGCCATAACTTGCTTTGAGAGAACAATACAAAATTTTGCCCAGATACATTTGACATTATTGTAGTCATGTCAAGCATGAATAATTAACAAAATGAATAAATAAACTGCATCACTTTCTCAGCAGTGTTGTAACATAAAAGCCTCCAAACATGAGATGTACATGTTTGCATATTTGAGAAAATCAAGATTATGCGTTGTTAGTAATTTTTAAGTCACTGAAATAAGGCCATGAAACACACAATAGATTTTGTAGACTCCAGTTTTCGCTCACAAAATTAACTTTTGTGAGACACTTTTTGTGTTATGCCGTATTGGATCACGCTCTTCTTCTGAGGTAAATTCACAGTGTGTCTTCTTCCAAAAATGATAATGAGCTCAAACGGGAAAGACTACCTCTCGTTGGTTTCATACGGATTACACAGTCAGAGAATATTTGTTTTCAATTTAAATTGGTTCATTTAAAAGTAGACAATTCAAGCTTTCTATAGACATATTTCTCATGTCTGCGAGGCAAGTATACGCTGAGTTTCGGTTCATCTTCGTGACGCGCTCCAGACAGAAGTTCACGGAGACTGAGACGGCAGAAAGCGCATCCTGTATGATTTCTTTATTTTACAAAACCACAATGTTTTGCTGTTATTATGAGTGTACACAAATAAAAGTTAACCCTTTTATAGTTTCGAATGATGTCTTACTCTTATCTGTATGACCAAAAATGACGGAGTATTTCTGTCTGCTGTTATCAGGGAAAAAGTCAGGTGATCGTGCCGGTGCCTCCGGTGACCACAGAGGATTAACTATGTTATCAATATAAAAAAACAACTCAAACAGGAGCAGTTCAAATATAGAATTTTGGGGGCATTTCTGAACCTTCACGACACTATTTTGAGCCAATGCCTGATTAGCTTGCTCGTTGTTAAGCTTAATGGGGGGCTATTGCCTAAGTTCTGCTGGCTCTATGGAGATTTTTATTTTTATAGTGGTTTAATTTCACAGCAGTGGCAAACAATGTCGAAGTTTAGAGCAAACATTATCCTTACCTGGCTGTCACAAATGAAGGCTGGTCAGGTAGACTTCGATGTTGCTCCTCAGGGCACTTGTTCTGCATGCATTAACTGTGTGGGGACTGTGACAAAGAATGTCAGAGGGGAGGGGCAGGGGCTCGTGTGGTTTTGCAGAATTACAACTTAAATGCAGATGTCAGGCACACGTTTAAAGGAGTAGTTCACCCAAAAATGAAAATTTGCTGATAATTTACTCACCCTCAGGCCATCCAAGATGTATCTGAGTTTCTATCTTCATCAAAAGAGAATTTAAGACTTTTAGGACTTTTTTCATTTCAGGCCGCCTCCTCTAAAAAATGCAAGTGAATGTCCTCCATTTTTTTGACGGTCAAATGCATATTTAGGGTGCATCAAAATAATCCACACGACTCCAGTCGACAAATAAAGTTCTTCTGAACGCAAACGATTGATTATTTTGAGAACCAAAACAATACTTATATACTTTTTAACTACAAATGTTCGCTTCCGTACATCTCTGTGACACGCTCATGAGAGGGATGACGTAAGCTCGTTGGTAAGGTCACCCATCACGTGGAGGAGGAGGCAGGAAGCACATCATTGTTTATAAGAGAAACTTGTGCCGTTCACAAACCAAAACAATTTAAAAACAATATAAAATAAAAAATATTTTCATAATAATAATAATGACTCCTCCATGTGACGCGTGACCTTACCAACGAGCTTATGTCATCCCTCATGGTGTAACAGTATGAGTTTTTTACTGAACGAGAACAGTCACAAAAAAAAAAAAAAACACAGTTTTATGGTATCACAGTAATACAGTGCATTTCTAATATTATTAGCAGTGTAATATTTAGTTGTAGCTAGATATAGACTAAAAAGACGTTACCTACTGCAATTTTATTTTATACCATACTGTCAAACATAATTTTTATTTTAATATTTATGAAATTGTAATTGAATTCACCCCATTGTTTTTGAACAATACCTACTGAATTTATTCTTCATAATTATTCATTTGCAGTTTATTTATTGCCGTTTTTTTTTTTTTTTTCCCATTACTATCTATATTTCTAATAAGGGGCGGTCACACTAGGCTTTGAGTAAGCACATATTTTCTGACAACGCAACGGACCAGGATATGTCACGCAGGAGCGATTCTGGTTTTAGTAAATAATACTTCTCAAATAACATTATATTATTTTTAAAATGTTAACGTATACCGTCTACTCACTTTCCAGCAACAACAAAAACACACAGCTTTGAAATAAGTATCCTTTGAATTGAGCCAAGAGGTCAGTGTATGATGTTACGGTCTTCTTTTGGTCACGTGTCCTCTTGTCATCCAGATTCACAGTTAAGAATTCACCAGGCTTGAACTTTGGGACGCAGTGTTGTATGAAATTTCTTTGCATGAGCTTGCGTTTCCGGTCTCCCACTTTCCGATGCGTTTGAATGGGAGTGAATGGATTTTGAAGTGTAGTGTGACCGCCCCAGTACAGTATCACTGTCCATTTCCTGTATGCCTGAAGTACTTTTGAAAACCTTATTTAGTACTTTTCAAATAAAACATCTCATCATTAGTAGTATTAAACATTGTTGAATGTTGCACTGCACATCATAATGTTGCACATAAGCTCTTAAATCTGTTTGTGACAAAGCACTAGCAAAACGTTAGTCTACCTATAAACCTAATGAGACATTACAAATCATGTAAAACTGCCTGTATCTGGTGTTTTTTATGAAAGGATGTCTATAATTTAGTTCACTTACTGGTACATTAATTTTAGACTGTTAAACTATCTTAGACTCGTCTATAAGCAGATCAGTGCCACCGTAAATGGTAGCTTTTTTCATCTGAGAGCAGTCGCTAAAGTTAAACATTTCCTTTCCAGCAAAGATCTGGAAATTGTGATCCACTTCCTGATCTCATCATGGTTAGACTACTGTAACTCGTTATATATTGGTCTCCCTCAAACTGCATTATCCTGGTTATAGCTAGTTCAATATGCTGCATGCAGGCTGTTAACAGGGTAAAAAAAAAAAAAATCACATTTCCCCGGTTTTGCCGTCTCTTCACTGGTCCCTGTGAAGTTCAATGTCGATTTTAAAATTCTTCTTTATGTATACAAGGGTCTATTTGGTATGCAATACATTTGTGACCTTCTCCATCCTTATTCCACCCCCAGAGCACTTGGGTCCTCTGATCAACTTTTATTGAGGGTCCCCCATTGTCGTGATAAATTAAAGGGCAATCAAGCCTTTTCTGTGGTCGGTCCTAAACTATGGAACTGTCTCCCTTTCCATGTGAGGTCAGCTTCATCACTAGCCATTTTTAAATCATCCTTGAAAACATATTTTTATTCTTTAGTGTTTGAAAATGTTAATATGTGATATTGTATTTGTATTATGATCTGTACAGCACTTGGTTCAATTTTTAAATGTGCTTTTTAAATAAAGATTGTCTTGACATTAATCTCTGCAAATTCTGTGGGATGATGCTCATTGAGATTGTGCTTTAGGTTTGAAGTGTTTCCTGCCAAAGCCGATTCTTTTTTATTTTTTTATTTTTTTGCAACAAACCTTACAAGCTGGGTAACTAAGAAACATTAAAGGTCCCATGTGGGTCTTTTACATACCCAATTGTATGAATAATAATAGTGAATGAAGTGTACGTACCCTTAGTATGAATAAAGGAACAGGAAATGTGTTTACAGTAAAATAAACAGCTTAGGAGTGCTTTGTTTTAATGCTTAGACTAGCCTACAGTCATCTAAGATTCATTTGTGAGATGGCAATTTTTTTTTTATTTTTTATAAATGTTGGAAGATCGACTTGCAGTGCATCCGGAAAGTATTCACAGCGCTTCATTTTTTTCCACATTTTGTTATGTTATAGCCTTATTCCATTATTTTCCTCAAAATTCTACAAACAATACCCCGTAATGACAACGTGAAAGAAGTTTGTTTGAAATTTTTGCGAATTTATTAAAAATAAAAAATGAAAAAAATCACATGTACATAAGTATTCACAGCCTTTGCCATGACACTCAAAATTGAGCTCAGGTGCATCCTGTTTCCACTGATCAGCCTTGATGTTTCTACAACTTTATTTGGAGTCCACCTGTGGTAAATTCAGTTGATTGGACATGATTTGGAAAGGCACACACCTGTCTAATATAAGGTCCCACAGTTAACAGTGCATGTCAGAGCACAAACCAAGCCATGAAATCCAAGGAATTGTCTGTAGACCTCCAAGACAGGATTGTATCGAGGCACAGATCTGGGGAAGGGTACAGAAAAATTTCTGCAGCATTGAAGGTCCCAATGAGCACATTGGCCTCCATCATCCGCAAATGGAAGAAGTTTGGAACCACCAGGACTCTTCCTAGAGCTGGCCGCACGGCCAAACTGCACGATCGGGGGGAGAAGGGCCTTAGTCAGGGAGGTGACCAAGAACCTGATGGTCACTCTGACAGAGCTCCAGCATTTCTCTGTGGAGAGAGGAGAACCTTCCAGAAGAACAACCATCTCTGCAGCACTCCACCAATCAGGCCTGTATGGTAGAGTGGCCAGACAGAAGCCACTCCTCCGTAAAAGGCACATGACAGCCCGCCTGGAGTTTGCCAAAAGGCACCTGAAGGACTCTCAGACCATGAGAAACAAAGATTGAACTCTTTGGCCTGAATGGCAAGCGTCATGTCTGGAGGAAACCAGGCACCCCTCATCACCTGGCCAATACCATCCCTACATTGAAGCATGGTGGTGGCAGCATCATGCTGTGGGGATGTTTTTCAGCAGCAGGAACTGGGAGACTAGTCAGGATCGAGGGAAAGATGAATGCAGCAATGTACAGAGACATCCTTGATGAAAACCTGCTCCAGAGCGCTCTGGACCTCAGACTGGGGCGAAGGTTCATATTCCAGCAAGACAACGACCCTAAACACACAGCCAAGATAACAAAGGAGTGGCTACGGGACAATTCTGTGAATGTCCTTGAGTGGCCCAGCCAGAGCCCAGACTTGAACCCGATTGAACATCTCTGGAGAGATCTGAAAATGGCTATGCACCGACGCTCCCCATCCAACCTGATGGAGCTTGAGAGGTCCTGCAAGAGAAACTGCCCAGAAATAGGTGTGCCAAGCTTGTAGCATCATACTCAAAAAGACTTGAGGCTGTAATTAGTGCCAAAGGTGCTTCAACAAAGGATTGAGCAAAGGCTGTGAATACTTATGTACATGTGATTTTTTTTTTTTTTTTTTTTTTTATTATTTATTTATTTATTTATTTTTTATACATTTGCAAAGATTTCAAACGAACTTCATGTTGTCATTTTGGGTATTGTTTGTAGAATTTTGAGGAAAATAATGAATTTAATCCATTTTGGAATAAGGCTGTAACATAACAAAATGTGGAAAAAGTGAAGCGCTGTGAATACTTTCTGGATGCACTGTACCTCAGGATGACCATGGCCATAAATCACACTGTTCTTTCATCTTTTTCTCTAAAGATGGCTGATATTGATGGGAAGGATGCTGTAGAGATACTCTGCATGGCAGAGAATGAGCAGAAAGATGAGACTGTTTTGATGCTGAGTAAAGGCTTTCTCTCTCAGCAGCTCCAGAGAGGAGACATGTACTACCTTTGGTGGGTCTCACAAGTACACATTTCTGAACTTTTATGAAGTGGAATACAATTTACAAAAAGTTCCATAGATTTCTATACTTAAGAAGAATATTCTTGCCTTGTTTCCCCTATAGGAAATTGAGATATTGCCCTTTTTATTTTATTTTATATTTACATTCCAACAAAGCTGAGAATAATGTTGAAGATGCAAAGCCACAGAACCACAGTTTAATAAAGTCTAATAAGAGTCTAATTTCTCTACTCTGTATGTTTTTCTTTACAGGGATTTGGTCTTTATATGGAGCAGACTTTACCTGCGAATGAATGCCTCAAAGCAGGCATTTCTAGAGGAATGCAGAATAATGATTCAGTCAGTCACCAACTTAAAAGCAATTTTCCCATTTATGAAGGTGATTTTGGCAGAGGTGAGAGAATAAATTATTTTGTCATTTTGAAATGTGGATATTGTACATGTAAATGTACACACACAGAATATTTTAAATGTTAATTGTATTTTTTATTTTTAATAAAATAACATTTATGGTTTTATGTTTTCAGCTAGGAAAAGTTGGCTTGGGGGTTTGTATAGAGCTTTGTGCACGAGCCTTGCAGATTGACCTAAAGAATGATCCAGTCACCAAGTCCCTCATCTACAGAACCATTGCATATCTACTCCCTAATGACCTTGAAGTCTGTAGGGCTTGTGCGCTGCTGGTGTTCTTCCTAGAACGAACTGTTGAATCGTACAAGACTGTATTCCTCTTATACTCTCACCCCGATCAACAGTACCATGCAGATACCAGTCCTGTTGGAAATAATGTTCGCTTTGAGATTCTCCAGATCCTGAAGAAAGGCCTGTACTTTGACCCTGAGTTCTGGAGCCTTCTCAATATTGAGAAAAACTGTCTAAAGCTAATGAGTGATAAGGTTGCTGAAGCAGCCTTGTGTGAAATCATGCAAAAGGACAAGTGGGTGCCAAGCTACTGTATGAAAGGACATTGTCAGTGTCACACTGATGACACAAACAGGACTGTCAGAAGTGTAGAAAAGCCTACCAACAAAAATGGCAAAGAAGGAGAGAATGTGAAAATGCAGACTAATTCTGCCTCAGGTGAAGCATCCTCTAAACCTCCTGGCAAAAAGAGGGGAAGGAAGCCAGGGACACGCCTTGTGAAAGTTTCAGAGGCCTGTCCAGTTCGACATTCTTTTAGACAAGTGGACTTGGCAAAGGATCATGTCAGACAACTTAATAGCAGGCATCAGAGATTCCTTGCCCGGCAGGCAGAGGGGAAGTCTCTGAAACGCAGGGGTAGGAAACCACAATGGCTTTTGGAAGAGTTAGCTGTCCAGGCAGAAAACAGTGTACCCAGACAAGGCAAAAAACCGGGAAGGAAACCAAAGCAGTTAAATGTTTTGATGGATATTTCAGTTGAGGAACCAGTCAGTGAAATCACAATGAGCCTTTCTTACCCTGATAATGAAGTTGACCTCTTTTCTGATGTTCAGGCTTCATTGTCTTCCACAGACACCCCTCACTTGACTGAAAGCAGTTCTGTGAAAAGCAAAACTGAAGAGGTTCTGAAATGGTCTTGTGACAGTGCTACGTCTCTTATTGATTTACTATCAGCTGAATCTACTCCATGTAGCAAAAAAGACTTGAGGGTCAAGGAGGAGCTTGTTTTCTGGGAGCAAGGCCTTTCAATGGTTCGAAAATTCCATACATATTCAAGAGCGGCTGAAGTTGAAGGAATAGCAGTTGACCTTTTTAGCAGTGATAAAGAGGTTAAGCCAGACCATAATAAATCCAAGCAAGAAAAACTGTTGCAGTCTTCAGAGCTACAGAATGAACCTGCTGAGAGCCCTAGAGCTGCCACAAAGGTTGAAACTTTAGGAGAGATTGAGGCTACACAAATCCCAGCTACAAATCTAGAGACCTCCACTCCTGTTGAAGTCACTCTTGGGCCAAATGAAGAAATCATTGTAGAGCAAAAAGCTAATCCTGGATTACCAAGTCAACAAGCTGCTGATACCAAATGTCCAGACAACACCGTTAGTCCTGCTGAAATTATTACTGTTGGTCCTCCACCAGAAGTGACCTTACTTAACGCAGCTGACACCACTCCTATATCCGATAGTATGCCAGAGAACAACACAGGTCATCATGAGGATGCTCCTGTTCTTACTAAAGTGATGAACGTCCCTGAAAATACACCTTCGACTTGTAGTGAAACTCAGTTTGCTGCTCCCTCTGAAACTATGCCTGAGAATACAGAGGAGCCAGTGGTGCAACAAACATCTGAGGAGACGTTACATAACACTCATGCAGATTTTGATAGTCTAGTCTCTGACCTCAACCCCCCAAGTGATGGAAGTCCCCAGCTTTCTTTTAACTGCAGCATTTGCAATAAAGAAACCAAATACCATTGTATTCTACGGCATGCACTGTGGCATTATCGGATTGACAAAAAGTGCATGTTTTGTCACAAATGCTACACTCATGGGCGCAGACCATCACGTCATATTAAAATGCACATTGAAGCACTGAGAAAATCCAATGGGCTTTTTAAAGAAAATATTTGCGAGAGTATTGCTGACCTACCTGAGACAGCAATGCAATATGCCCAGACAACAATTCTTAAACATGTTAAAAAACCAGTGCAGAATAAGTTCAGGAATATTAAAATGAGGTTAAACTGTAGTTTGGAAATTGCACAATTGCATAAGGAATGGGACAGTTCAGAGTCTAAGGTAAGATTGCGGACAAGGTTAGCAAAACATTCAGATCCCCCAAGTACATTGGAAGAAAGAAAAGAGAAGGTTTGCCGGAAGAAGAGAAGGCGTTTAAGGATGGTTTTGCCAGGGAGGTCTCAGTCCACAGATGAGAACAAGAAATTGTTTAGGATGAAATTAGCAAGGAAGAAAGCAAAAACTATGCAAGTACCAACACCAGAGGAAGACGATTCTAATACCAAGGTCATCTCAGCTCACAGGATAAATGGATTGATCAGAAAAAGAAGAAAAATTAAAAGTGTGCAAGAGGCAAATATCTCAGATGAGAAAGCTCAGACATCTTTAACACAGGGCAGCAGAGAGCAGAGAATGGAGAATGTCCAATGTACAGAAAGTTGTGCAACCCACAATGATGTCAAGACTGAATCTGAGAATGTAGGGATACATTACCATAATCACAAAGACATGATTGGGGAAAAAATAGAAGTAAAATATGAAGACAAAATTACCCTGAACTCTGTTTGGGCAAAAAAGATCATACCTGCAGATCATAAAGAGGATGTTGTAGCTGTAAAAAGAAGGAAGATAATGAATGGTGAGGATGATGGTTCTGTGAAGAAAGAACACAAAGAAGAAACTACAACAACCAAGGAAACAACATCAACAAAGGAAACAAATGCTTTTAGTCAGAAAAATGGCATTGAGACAAAGCCTAAACAGTTATCCACTCCATTCCAGGGAAACAGAACAAGAGCATCTACAGAGGTCAGATGCCCTGTGGAGATTTGTACGTTTACTGCAAAGTCAATCCTTGTCCTTTCACATGTGTTGTCACACCACCATGGTGACAAGAAGGCACTTGTGTTCTTTTTTCATTTTGCCAAGGAAAAATGTCTTTACTGCAGCAGGAAGATATTTAACACACAGCATTTCTTTGACCATGTGATTTGCCACAAAGGTGAGCTAAAGTTCCCATGTTACCATCAAGGCTGCAAGGAGAGGTACAAAACACGTATGGAGCTTTCAGAACACATGGTAGGCCATAATCCTTTGCGAGCAATGTGCTGCTTTCCTGGTTGCTCTATGCAAGTTGAAAGTATTTCACACCTGTATAGACATGAAAAAATTCATTACCGACTCGATACAAATTTGGAACAAAATACAGTGCCCAAGATAACTGAATGCATAGCTCCTCTAAGTCAGGAATATGGTATGGAGGTGAAGCCAGAGTCAACAACAAATTCTTCAAATGGTCTCCTAGTTCAGGGAGCAGGTCCTTCCTCTGCAAATCAAGATGCTGATGGGAAACCTTTGGTCCTAAATAAAGGGTCTGTAAGCTATAGTAGCAGAGACCATAGTCTTGTTAATGGGCATGGTGATTGTGACAAAGATGTTCCACCCAAACCTTTCAATGCAGCCATCAAGGAGCAAGAACCAACAGGAAAACCTACAACTCAAAAATACATTCGACCTCTTCCCTCTTCTTATCTGGATGAGTCTTACATTAGCATGCCAAAACGCTGGAAGGAACCCCACATGAACTCTAAGTTACTGGGCTCTGTGACTAAAGCAGTAGCAAGCTCTATGAAGCAGCGTTGTTCTCGTTGTTTTGAGTCTTTCAGCAGTGAGGAAGAGCTGCAATCACACAAGGACAAATGCACATCTCTCTTTGGCTTTGATTCGGATGATGAAAGTAAGTAAATTTGTTTTTTTTTTGGCATTGTGTTATTCTAAACTAGGCTCATGTTCTTAAGATTACTGTATTTATTTATTTTTGTCTTTACAGGTACCTCCTGAAATTGCAGACAGGCCTTTCTACTGAGGTGACAGTCACCAGTGAGACCTGTTGTTAAATGCTGCTGTTGGCAATCAGAGTTCTAACCATATGGGCTTAAAACATCTCAGTCAGCGTCTTTATATTAAGGACTACATGGGAAACAAATTATTATTCTTTGAAGATCAGTGTAATGCATTTTCTGCTTTATTTTAGAGCAAAGGTTTAGTTCTTATCTCATTGTACAAGATCTGACTTTCCAAATTTGACACTGTAATCTTACATAACACTTGTACAAGGTGATTTTATTTTTATTTTTTTTTTTATATAATGTTCATCTGCTTTGCTAGCAAAACAATAATTTTGTCTATATATATATATATATATATATATATATATATATATATATATATATATATATATATATGTTTTTTTTTTTTTTTTTTTTTTTGGTAAGTTGCTGTTTGACTATTGTCATCACTTGCTGTCACAGGCTCAGCCTGTTGTCTAATGTTTGCTTGTCTTCTCAATTCCTGGTTGTGAGAAATCAACAAGGACCATGAGTTACTAGAGGCATTGGTCTTTCTGGCCATGGTAATTACCTGCTCTGCTAAGAAAGTCTGGTGGTTAATGAAAGGCTTAGCTTGGCTGTTTTGTGTCGGGGGTCAGTTGTATACCAGTGTGAGGAGCAGCCATATTAGATGGAACACATAGGCTGTTCAAGCCCATGTATTGCAAGCACACTCTAAATATGTTATTTTATTATTTTAAAACACTTGATCTGTGACCAGATTTGTAAACTGTTACTAATTGCATATTTTGCAAATGTCTTTTTCTTGCTCATGTAATTCAGTGGACGCTTCGGAAGATTTGAAAAAGTCTTGAAGCACTTTCACATAGTTGAACACCTGAAGTACTGTTGGCCTATTATAGCAGGTTGGGCTGCTTAAAAGGCCTACTCTGAAAGCTCACAAGAATGCAGATTCTCCTGTTAACATAGGAGTGTACATGTGCCACACGACCTCTTTGATCATTTGGTGTTACATATTCTAAATTACTTCTCTTAAAAATCAATACGTTTTTAAGGGGAGGACTAAATCGTCTCAAAAAGAGGCATGCTGTTCCATTGAAGAACAGTTACAGTCTTATTTATT
This sequence comes from Myxocyprinus asiaticus, assembly GCF_019703515.2. Classification (NCBI taxonomy): domain Eukaryota; kingdom Metazoa; phylum Chordata; class Actinopteri; order Cypriniformes; family Catostomidae; genus Myxocyprinus; species Myxocyprinus asiaticus. Next base: position 32,706,865 of record NC_059351.1, read on the forward strand.
CATTTTTGTTTTATATCTTATGTAAATTTGTGAAGAATATAAATAGCATATTATTTGATTGGGTGGCTGGGTTTATAAATCAAAAGCCTTTTCTTTTTTTGTCCTGATTAATAAACAATATATTTGAAAGGGGAGTGGAGTGCATTAGTTTATTGTAAGACGTCCTGATTTCATGTATTTTATATTGCAAATTAGCCTTGCAAAAAATGCTGAAATTACTTTTTTACAAATTGAAATATGCCATCGGGGTGTATGATTTTTTACCCCCCATTGCAATATTTAGTCATTTAATTTACGACTCCGTCCACTGGAGGCGCTGTTAATACATTTTTTTGTAGTGTTGCTCGGTTACGGAGCAGGTTTTGCACTGATTTTTACCCCCTGTTCGCTTTCAGTACACTTTCGCAACTTGTTGCTTATTGACAATTAAGAGTTTCCGTGTAAGCTGTTTCAACCAAGATCTCAGACTCCAAATATATGCCACAAATTTAAAAACAAAGGTCATTTCTTGCGTCGTGAGTGCAAACACCTGGCAACCACAACCTTCGACGCAATCATAGCTGCAGCCATAGCAGCCAGATTCAACTGGGTAAACAAGGCGGACCGCTAGCGAGCTAACAGTTAGCAAAACACCACGTCTGCAAAAACGGATTGAAATTATACCGCATTGCTAATGATCTATCAAACTCTCTCTTTGATTATATAATATGCTTATGTAATAATGTTCATCTGTCGTAAACAGCGGCTAACTCGTTAACCAGTCAGGCTTTAGTGAGGCTGCTTTGATTGGCATTGGGAGCGAGGTTAAAATTAGTTCAAATGACAAGCTATCGTTTTGTTTCACTGTTGTTGAAAATTGTTTGTTCGGTCTGTTTTCAAACTCTGAGTCCATTTTAATAGGTGTTTATTTGTATTACACGTTAAGTCAGCTTCCATTTGGCTAACCAGTTTCTCGAGAGATGAGGTGTTACCGAGCCGATGAAATTCCACTTTATGTAGCGTTTTAAGAAGTGACAGTTCGATAATGCGACGATTGATGGTAAATGGCAATCTCTAGATTAGCTCTCATTTCCCTCTAGTTGTACCAAACAAAATGCCTGCACTTAAATCTTTACAAGTTGTTCAGGCAAGCAGATAGAAGCTTGCTAGCAGATAACGGTTTTATAAGAAAACGGAAAAACTGCCAGTCAACGTACTAATAGGCCAAAGCGGCTGTCATGAGATAATTCTCGGCTCAAACGTTGGATGAGATGTTCAACCTGATGGCGAACTGCTGTAACTGGTTGAAAAGATGGAGAGAGCCTGCGAGGTGAGTGTCTTGAACTTTAATTACTTGTATAAGAGAGAAAGTTTAGATATTTCTGCACTGTATACCTGCGCACACCTGTCAACGAACCCCTATACTGTATCTTTATAATGATCTATAGTGTATTATTGTATACAAAGGCTTGTGATCATGCATCCTTTGCATGATATAACACTGCATCTTGACATGCATACTATTACATGCAATCTACTGTATTTATTTATACAATCAGTTAGGTTACGTACTGTGTAGGGCTGGGCGATATATCGAATATCCACCATATACAGTTGAGGTCAGAAGTTTATATACACCTTAGCCAAATACATTTAAACTCAGTTTTTCATAATTCCTGACATTTAATCATAGAAAACATTCTCTGTCTTAGGTCATTTCTTTGAAATTCTTCTCATAAGGCCTGCACTCCTGAGTCTTCTCTTTACTGTTGTACATGAAACTGGTGTTGAGCGGGTAGAATTCAATGAAGCTGTCAGCTGAGGACATGTGAGGCGTTTATTTCTCAAACTAGACACTCTGATGTACTTATCCTCGTTTAGTTGTATCTGGGCTTCATTTAACGAACCAAATAGCTTTCAGCTGTGTTTGATATAATGGCAAGTGATTTTCTAGTACCAAATTAGCAATTTAGCATGATTACTTAAGGATAAGGTGTTGGAGTGATGGCTGCTGGAAATGGGGCCTGTCTATATTTGATCAAAAATGACTTTTTTCAAATAGTGATGGTGCTGTCTTTTACATCAGTAATGTCCTGACTATACTTTGTGATCAGTTGAATGCCATTTTGGTGAATTAAAGTACCAATTTCCTTCCGAAACAGCAAAATCTGTACATTATTCTAAACTTTTGGCTGCCAGTGTGTAATTTTTCTTTAACATATTCTGAAAATAATAATAATTCAGTATTATATTATAATAATAAACTTGACTGAGTTCCACAGTAATAATTTAGTACTCTGCAATATTCATAGTAGTTTTTGCACACCTTGTTCGTTCACAAAAAATGATACGTTGTAATATAAATGAAGGTAAGATTTTTATTAAGCTTCCATATATCAGGGGGCCTGGGTAGCTCAGTGGTAAAGATGCTGGCTATCACCCCTGGAGTTCGTTAGTTCAAATCCCAGGGTGTGCTGAGTGACTCCAGCCAGGTCTTCTAAGCAACCATTTGGCCCGGTTGCTAGGGAGGGTAGAGTCACATGGGGTAACCTCCTTGTGATTGCTATAATGTGGTTCATTCTCAATGGGGCGCGTGGTGAGTTGAGCATGGATGCCGCGGTGGATGGTGTGTAGTCTCCACACACACTATGTCTCCGTGGCAACGCGCTCAACAAGCCATGTGATAAGATGCAAGGGTTGATGGTCTCAGACGTGGAGGCAGCTGGGATTCATCCTCCGCCACCCGGATTGAGGCGAATCACTACACGACCATGAGGACTTAAAAGCACATTGGGAATTGGGCATTCCAAATTGGGAGAAAAAGGGGAAAAATCCAAATAAATAAATAATAATATAAAAAGCTTCCATATATCATTGTATGTTAAATATAAGTATAAATGTCCAAATCAATGAACATTTTTGAATTTTACTCTGCCTTGTGTTAATTTAGTGAACAACTGTGGGAAACATGCCTTCATAATTTTTAAAAAGATTATTTAATGCCTTTTAAATATTAATTCTACTTGACTACAATGGCTGTTTAGATGAAATGATGGTTCCTCTAATTAAAAAAAACAAAACAATTTCATGCTATTTCAGAGCAAATACATCATTATCGAGATATATATTGAATGTCATCAGTTTGCTGAAAAATATCGAGATATATTTTCTGAAGCCTTATCGCCCAGCCCTAGTACTGTGTTGAGGGAGAGAGTATAAACCATGTTGTATTGTAAGTAAAACAGCCAGTGCATTTTCCAGTGAGCATATCTCATCCATCTTTTCCTCATGCATTAGAGCTGGTGATATTTCCACTTCAACATTTAATTCCTTGCTCTCTCTGGAATACTCTGTGTTGAGTAGTAGTCTACTCTAAACATGCACATAGGGGAGAATGGGATAAAATGTGCAATCCCTTAAATCTAGGACAATGTCATGTACCATATACTTTTAAATGTTATGTGCATCAAAGGCTTCAGCTGCCTGCCATTGAAATATGAGAAAAGTTATAGGCCTGTTTTTATGTTACAAACTAATGGTTTGCATTTCTCTATGTTGATGAATTGCCAATGTGTAAGACTTATTTATTTGGCTAAAGATAAGCCATGTCTGCTAGATGTTTACTTAGGGTAAACATTGACTCAAGGATTAGTCATAGTAATCTTTGCATCTAAATGTAGAAAATACTGTAACATTTGTCTTGAGAAACTTGAGGGCAAGGAAAAGGGGGCAAAATATATATATATTTTTTTGAGACGGGTTTCTTTTTTAACTGTGCTCCCTCTGATTCTTTTAAGTTATGTATTGAAGAAACTACCACAGCCTCACAAAGTTGAGAAAATTATGAGGAGGAAGCAACATTTCATATTTCACTGCAACCTTGATGGTTGGAATATGGAATCATAATGGTCTGTTTTGTTGTCAAAAAAAAAAAAAAAAAAGGATCTTTTTGTAAACTTGCATTTAGTTATCATGAATTCAACATTTGTTGTTTCTAAACAAAACAAAAAAGAAAAAAGAAAACAATATTAAAAATATTGTGAATTGTTTTACTACATTAAAATATTAATATTTTTATAAAATGTAAATATTTTGTGCAGCATAATAAGACCTTGGAATGAGATAGTGACTTATTAAATAGTAAAAAAAATAATAATTTTATTATAGAAAATTACAGAAATGTTCAGATATTCCCCAATTGTCAATTTCTATGGTCTGATGTTCTTATATGGGCCATTGGCAATAAGGTTGTCTGACGCCAGGTTCACACATCCTCCGTGAGCTGTGCATTTTCGTTTCGGCGCCCATATTAACAGATGACACCGTTTACACTGCAAGCGTGAGTTGCGAGGTAACACATCCCAGAAGGGTTCCAGACGTGGCAGTGAGGGGATAGTTTCAGCGTTGAGCCTATTTTTGCTGCGCGGCTCACGCTGAGCTCAACAGCTCTGGGTGCAGTACAACACTAAAATAATCAGGAGTTTATAGAAAATACACAAGCAAATCAAAATTATTCAAACCAAGCCTATAGTACACTACAATTTATGTCTGCATGCAAGTAAACTGAATAAAATAACTTTATAAAGGAAAGAATTAATAAACCGCTGGACATTTTGCCATTCTGTGTATATAGGTGCACAGTATAGATGCAATATTAACCAATCACAATCAAGTGTGTTGATAAAGATGAAGTGCACATGACTGCCCGCTGTTGTCCTTGAAGCAGCAATAACCTCAGCGTATTATGACCTTATTAAAGAAATATTTTGCTAACTTTATTTTTTGCAGTGGCGCTGCTGTTTCTTGTGGAAGAGACGCGGCCAATGTGAACGTCCAACGCGACCGCGCTGCTCATGATGTGTGAACACGCCTTGAGATGACAAAAATGAGAAATGTTTTAAAAATCTAGTTCAAAACATGTGTATCACCTTTGTAGAAATGTAATATTTCTGTTCTCACTGGTTTTATATAATTTTGAAAAACATTTATAGCTTTTAATATAATAGAAAAAAAAAAGCCAATTGGTGTAACCAAGTAAAAGGTATTTAAAAAAAGAAAAATGTCACCACAATAAAGTTGTTTTCTTAGGATTGCTCCCAGGAGTGTAAAAAGTACTCTGAAATTATACTTAAGTGAAAGTATGGATACTGAGTGAAAAGTTGACTCAATTAAAATCCAAGTATTTCGCCAAAAACATACTTGAGTGAAAGTAAAAAAAAAAGTATTCACATTAAATTGTACTTAAGTATTAAAAAAGTATAAACTTTTTTTCCTAGATAGAATGAAATCAAGAGAGGAGATTGTGTGAGAGATGATGTTAAATTTGATTGTTTAAGTTGCATTTTTACTGTCTCTGACATATTTTCCCCAGTGGCATTCGCAACCTTGTCATAGAATCATGTTAAAATAACTACATTTTTGCAAAATTATTTTTATGGCCTATTGTACATAACACGGCAAATTTCTGGTGAAATAAATACGAGGCACTAAAACAACAATGTCTTTTATCCCCTTTCACTCAAATCACGAGGAAAGCGGCAGATTATCAGTTAATAAACACTTTTCGCTCTGTTCCTCACACAGTGCTATCTTATGACATCTAAACACTTTTACTATAGCACATGACTCATTTTAACATTTGCATTACATAACTAACTACATTTACAAACATGTTTACATAAGTGTGATCAAATTGCGCAGTATCTCAACTGATAGTTTTGCTTAAGCTAGAAAAAGGACCGAGATATGACTCTCTTAAGAGCACGTGAGTCAACATGTGAACAGAAAGTGTCATAGAAGCACCACAAAATGACGTGGTTGCTTCAGAAATTGTTTTTCATCTCACGTTTGCTGCTTATGACACTATCGGTTAAGTTTATTTTTAAGGTTTAGGGTAGGGAGGTAGGTTTTGTTGATTTAAATCTCGATAGAACATTAACCTTAAAAACCTCATCTGTTCAGGAGAACATTTCACTCGCTTTTAGCGCCACACAGTGGACATTTCACTTCGGAGAGGCCCTGAGACTTGTAATGAACCACATAATTTTATTTTGCAAAAACATTTCCACAGTCACGCAAAGAGCACCCAGCCCCTTGAGACAAACAATAAATGAATAAATAAAAAATAATCAAAATAAGCTTTGAAGAAAGTTAGTAATGTTGTTGGTCTTGTGAATTGTTTTCTTAGGTTTGCTGCCAAACATTGCTGTTGAGCAGATGGATGAATTCAATAAAATTCATAAATAATATTTACTCCAGATTCCATTATTTCTATTATCATTATTATCATCATCATCATTATTACTGGTTTTATAGTTATTATTATAATTAATACTGTAGTTGCCTAAAAACAACAACAACAACAATAGTAATTCTGCAAATAGGGAGTAGAAATTCATAGATATGATTTAAATATGAAGGCAAGTGTAGAAATGAATGACATGTACACATTTAATTGCAAAAGCCTTTTTTGTTTATATATATATATATATATATATATATATAATATATATTCAGTGTGAATGATTATTTTTGACTTCATAACTGCCCAATCTGTAGAAGTAGCAAGTGTTCAGAAAAAACTGTCAGTCTTCCTCACTTCATGCACATAGTTTTGAATGAATACATCACATTCAGTCGGGCAGTCACATACGGTTCAGTTGCACAAATATTTCAACGTATTCGAGCTCAAATCAGATCCGAATTTCTGCCTCCACAGTGGTCGGAACTCCACACAGCCGCCGTGTGACACTCCATTTGAAATGACTGACCTCTGGTCTTTCATCTGTCGTATGCATTGAAAAGGAGGCTTCAGTCCAGTAAGACGAAAGAAAATTATCTACAAAAATTTCATGAGTACTTTTCTAGTATAAATAAAATTAAGGAATAAAAAGCACTATTTTTTCTTTGGAAAAGTAATTAATTAACAGTACAAGTATTCTGTTTAAATTGCACTCAAGTACAAATCTCCAAAAATAGTACTTAAGTATAATACTTAATTATTTTTACTCTATTACTTTACACCCCTGGTTGCTCCATTTGACCTGAACAGACTGTGCTTTTTCATAACTTTTATAAAACTTCACACACTGTCATGAGGATCTAAAGGGATTCTCCCTCATTTATGTTTTTATTTTGTTTTATTTTTTATTGTAGTACAACAGAATGGCGTTGTGCATGCTGGTTCTACCACCTGACTTAAATTTGGTTGACTTTTGACGTTTGAATTTGAATTTTTTAAAATATTAATATTATTTTAAAACAAAATTGATTCCCCACTTATTTAAAAATAATAATAATAAAGGATTATTCCAAACTACATATCAGCATTTCTTTTTAAAATTTTTAGCTTTTAATGAAACTTTTATTTATTTCTGCTGTATCTCGTCTCCAGACGGTTACACCACTTATTTTACTTTAAGTCCCAGAAAGAAGTCAAAATAACTTTAAACTCAGAAATGAAAAACATGTTCATCACAGCAGATGTGTATTCAAATAATTGTTTTGTGTAAACTGCATGTTTAATGTATTTTTGAATGACTTAATCGATCTGTACAAAAGAAAATGAGCATCATGTCATTCACCCATATACGCTTTACATTTCCATTGATGGGAGATGCCCTGAATTATAATTTGATGTATTAGTTTTACTGTTCATTACCCCTTTCCAAGTGGACAATTTAAGAAAAAGTTGGCACTGTCAATCTCACTCTCCCCTACAGCAGGGTGTTAAGAGACATCAGGCATCTGTGATGTACTTACCTGCACCTTCCACTGTACATGTTTGCAAATGACTCACAGTCATGCAAAGGCTTACGCCCAAGTGAAAAATATCTGATTACTCACATCACCTGCTGTCTCTGATGCTTGATAAGCCTAAATCTGGGTCAATTGTCTGTATGAACTGGACATGTCTGGCCCTAATCAGGACCCCAAAAGTGCCAGTGATGTTGAACAGACTAGCTCTCCACTGACAGCTCCTAGCACAGAGGTGATGGCAAATTGTCAAAAATATTGGCTTCATTTGATTGGCTGAACAGTGTGTCCTCCAGCACCCCATCTCAGACCTTGTTCAGCTTTAGTAGAAATCCCCAGCTAATCCCTCAGCTTCAGAGCTGACCAAGGGCCAGAAGAGAGACAAGAGTGTGTCTGTGTGTGTGGATAAAAACAACTGAAGATAAGGAAAAGCTAGCTAGCATCTTGCCTTGTTCCCATTGTCGATGAAGGCCTCCTGGCTGCAGAGAACTGTCACCTGGATAGTGCGTTTGATGTCACTGCGGCGCAAGTGCCACAGGTATCTGTTTGTATGTGTGCGTTTGGTAGCGGGATGGATTTTGGATAGTTTTCCTTTCTAAATTGATGGTCGCTGCAAGGTTTGTTTATTTTTGTCTGGACCGTGTGTCTGACATTTCTTGAGAATTATATATAGGTTGCTGGGTAGATCAGGGTGTTGAAAAGGGTGTGTTATTCCATAGATGCCTTGCTATGAATAATAAGCCCTGTATTGTCTTTCATGGAATTCTGGAAGTTTAAACCGCTGACTCCACAGCCCCTGATCGCTTATCGTAGAATTTATATTTTTGATGCCATTAGTGTAGGATAAGGCAGCATTATTTACTTTGTATATTTGTATGTTTGTGTGTGGTACGCTGAATCATCCTGTTTTTATCCTCGTGTGTATTTACCAGTTAAGAGAAGATGCATTATTATTCAGGCTTAGCTTGTCTTGACACAGCTCTAGGTGGGTTCATAAATTAATGGGAAGTTTCTTTAATTGGCAAGAGGTTTTAAGTGCATTAACTTTTTAAGTTAATGAACTTAAGCCTTAATAAACTCATGAATTTCTTGTTCTGACCTTAGCACTCATAATTGACATCCTCCACCTCCAGTGATATACTGAAAACCCTTATTTCTCATTAGAGTCTTGAATTTTAGGAAGTCTGTGGGTGACAGATAATGAAATGAAGCTCTATCTGCCGTCTTACAGGAAAGTGACTCTTGTAATGGTTGGATTGGACAATGCAGGAAAAACAGCCACTGTCAGAGGTATCCAGGGAGGTAAATCTTCACTTTAGTATTTTCTTGAGTATTTTGCTATGCTGTTCAGTATTTTTTTTTTTTTTTTTTTTTAAAGCATTCAAGATCATTCTCACAATGTGTATCTTTCTGTCATAGAAAGTCCTTCAGATGTAGCACCTACTGTGGGCTTCTCAAAGGTGGACCTGAAGCAGGGGAAGTTTGAGGTCACAATCTTCGATCTAGGTGGTGGGAAGCGTATTCGTGGCATCTGGAAAAACTACTACTCAGAATCTTATGGAGTGGTGTTTGTTGTAGACTCCAGCGATGTCCAGAGGATCCAGGAGACCAGAGACACAATGGCTGAGGTCCTCCGCCATCCCCGTATTGCAGGCAAACCTGTATTAGTGTGAGTTTATTTCAAAACTTGACTTGTTCTTGTTGTTGAACTTGACTTGATGGCCGATCTGAAAAGTTCTTCAAACATGAAAGATGATATGGATTCAACAAATGTATTGTACTTTCATATTAGCCCAAATCAAAAGAACATCACTGATCATGCAGTTAAAAATAAGAAAATGTTAAATAAATAAATCAGTCAAACATTTTGTGATGGGGTCTCAGCTCACATTTTATTAGTTTTTGGATTCCAGTCAACTTGAACAGGCCTATTATATTATTGTAATATAATTCTTTGTAATTATTTCTGAACTTGCATGCAGCATTGCTATGCAGTCTCAAGCTCTTATTTTGGCAGAGAACTGAAGGAAGACCTTAATGTTTTTGTGTGTAGTTGACAACAGCTTTGTGCTCCTCATTCCAAATATGGTGAAATGCCCTCATCTCCTCGGTCGACAAAACCACAGTGTCATGGGATCACTTTAGATTTGTTTATTAACATGCTTTGGCCAGACATGTTTGAAATATGCAAATGTGCATGTAAAGTTAATCTGGAGCGCTTTAAATATGAGTCTAAATGGTCTGTGCATGTTTGTGAACTGCATGAAGTTAACTGATCTCTGAGCACATTTGTTCAAAGAACCGCTCTGAGATTGCTGAAAACACTGTATCATGAGCCTCATGTGTGCTGTTTTTCAGAGTGTGCTTGAAAGTGAAAGAGATTTTCAACAGATTTTCAAATTGTTTTAAACAGGTCATTAGTGAACTTCTGAAGAGAACATGATAGGTCACTTGAGGTGAAAAAGGACTTCTAAAGAGTTTGTGATTTGTCCTCTCATCTGTAGAAACAGCCCATAGTAACAATGAATAACAATTTGCAACTTAACCTGAATACTAATTTTGCTTACTAGTGCACTAACACCGCAGATTGTTATGCTTAATTATCAGTAAGAGGCAGAAATCATGATCCCAGTGAAAATACAATTAATTGTGCAGCCCTGTACACAACAAATATATATAGTACTACAATATACAACAAATATACAGGAAATGTATGTACATGCTAATGATATATGCAGATTTGTGTGTGGAAAGGTGTGGTTAAGTATCCATGGGTAAAGGATGGTTAGTGCAACATATCATTAGGATCTGGATACACTTTGGAAATAATGGAAGATGCGTTTGTACGGGTGGCTGGGGTCTAATGCTTTTTCTGTCTTTTGTCCTGTTCTGCTTTGTGAATATATCCTACATGTTGGGTAGCACAACCTTGTTGATAGAATTCCGCTTGTCAAACCCTTTGCAGGTCTTTACAGTTTTGTGTGGTGCAGCTTCCCTGCCAGTTATACTACATGTTAGAACACTTTCAATGGTACACCTGAAAAAAGATCCAGCCCATCCTCAATTTCCTCAGGTTCCTGAGATAATATAGGTGTTGAGGTGCCTCTGTCAGTGTGAATGGCTCATGTCAAGTTATTGATTGACGCTTTGTTCTTGCTTATATTCAGTAAAAGAGAATTATCCTGACATTACCATGTCAGATTCTTCTCCTCAGCACTCTTTGTGATCAGGCCCATCACAACTGTGTTGGAGATGTTTAACAGCTTTGTATTTAATAGGGGAATAAAAGGGGGCTCAGAACACAACTCTGGGGAACCTCTGTATTGTGAAGGTGACCCTGTTTTTGCCAAGTAGTCTATGTTCCTGGATCTACATCCTTGTTAGTCCTGAATCAACATTTCTATCAACCAGTCAGATTTTAGGGTAAGGATTTGGGTAATTTTAGGCTTAGGGCTAGGGTTAGGGTCTTGTACACCATTCTTATCAACCTATCATTTTCCTCTAATTTTAGGACTAGGTTAGGGATAGGGTTAGGACTATTTCGTTGACAGTAGGTCAAAAGCAGTCAAAAAGCCCTGGATACATTGGCAGAGGGAGATGTTTAGACTCAAGTCTGTGAGCTTGCTAACAATTCTGGAGGGTTTGATAAATGTTGATGTAATCAGCCACAAGCATCCTCGTATGATTCCCCTGCTTCTAGTTAAGTGGAATAGGGCAGTGTGCCATAAACGGGCAATGAATCTTATATTTCTATTGGGGTGTTAAGCGAACTGCAGTGGGTCTAATTAACTGGGGCAGTAAGGAGCAGATGTCCTTGACTAAATATAGCGTGTTAAGTGTGCTAAATAGTCCAGAGTGCTTTATAACACAACGCTAATTATTCAGTCCACATCAAGTGCAGACCTTGGGTCATTTGTTTGTGACAGCTTAATCAGGGGCCTGCACTTATAACAAACTCTCTTCCTCTGACTGGCTTGCAGACTGGCTAATAAACAGGATCAAGATGGGGCATTGGCTGAGGCAGATATCATCGAAAGCCTGTCATTGGAGAAGCTTGTCAATGAGAATAAATGCATCTGTCAGATTGTGAGTTTTTTTTCCCATCAGCTCAGCTACGGTTTTGATCTGTAGTGATTAATTAAAAGGTAAAAAAAAAAAAAAACTAGTCTGTGAAATTTTCTTTATTTTGGCAAACATCAGAAATTTAACATCAGAAATTGTTGGAAAGCAATCTTATAAAACTAAGCTAAATGTGTTTTTTCTACCCTCAGGAGCCCTGCTCTGCATTGCTGGGTTATGGAAAGAAGGTGGACAAATCCATCAAGAATGGCCTTAATTGGCTCCTGAGCAATATTGCAAAGGACTACGAGGCAATTTCGGAGCGTGTGCAGAGAGATACAGCAGAACAGAAAGCTCAGGAAGAGCAGGACAAGAAAGAAAGAGCAGAGAGAGTTCGACGAATCAGAGAGGAGAGGTCAGTGCGCAGACCGGAACCTCACTGTTTTACTTGGATTATGGTATCATGCAGCTCCCTCCTTTCAGATATGTCAAGAGTATATATGACCTAAAGTAAGAAAGTCTTAGCAACATTTAAATGATTAAATTGCAGCAACATAGTACTAGAAACATAATTGTAGCTGAGACTTTCCATTTAACTTTAGTGCACAACTCATCAGTTTCTAGCAGGGACTAAAAACAAAATGTTTTTCATTTCGGTTAATTCTGAACAGAAACAGTTTCGTTACGGTTCGGGCATTCCGCATCCTTCTTTCCAAATGGCAACTGGTTAGAACAAAATAAAAGAACTTAATTTTTTTTTTTTTTTTTTTAATAACTAAGGGTGCTAAGGGTGGGTGAAATACCATTTGCAGTGTTACCAGATCTCGCAAGAAAAACAAGTTACCTGGTCTAAAAAAACAAAAAAGCCTAAAATGAGCACTTGTCTTACTTGTGTGGTGGATTTACCAGCATCAAAATCGTATAACAAGCATACAGTTAATTCAAGTATAATTTTAATATATCTGCTTCAGTCAAAACCTGGCAACATCAAATCTGCCTTAATACATCATATCTAACAATAATTCAGTGAGGATTTGGAAACAGCTGAGAAATGTACTTTTTCATTCACAGAATGCGACATCCATAACGTGCATTAAGGCAAAGAAATGCAGTTGCTTTCAGAATCAAAGTGCATGCTTATCATGAAAAGAGTGAAGCCCCATTTTGGCTACAGGAAGTGGCGTAATTCCAAAAATCTACTGTGATTAAACCCTTTGGCTTCATGAAAAATTATCAGAACAAAAATTAACCGGTTATAACTTATAACGTTTTCGCTCTGAAACTATTGAAAATGACTTTGTTCACATTTGCAGTTACATTCTGCAAATACATTTTTTCGTTTTCGTTTTCATTCCTTGAACCATTTTTGTCCCTAGTTTCTAGGTCAATGTGACAAACTTTAACAAACCAAATAAAAACTCGTCATTAGTATAGTAGTTTGAGATGATGTTTAATTCTAAAATGATTACACAATGATTTAGGCTGAATCAGTTTTTAGCTAAAGTAGATTTAAAAAACCTTATAAAGGGTTTTAAGCACTAATATACCTTTTATTGTATTAACATTTTCACCATGAAAATAGCTATTGAAGTTGGCATGGCGTTAAACCACAAATAAACAAACAAACATTAATTTAGGCAGTTTTTATTTGCTCTTATATTTAAAGGAATTTTCTGGGTTTAATACAAGTTAAGCTCAATCGACAGCATTTGTGGCATGATGTTGATTATCTCAACAAATAATTTTGACTTGTCCTTCATTCATTTAAAAAAACAAAAACAAAAAAGAACATTGTGGTTATGCCACGACACACGATAAAAGGTATCTTTTCCATGTTAGAGTTTTTGTCCTAACCAGCCACTACAGCGACACACAACAAGCAACAGAGCATTCCATCTTTGTCCACAAATTAACTCTAATGTGTCTAAAATCCTTCTCATAGCAGTATATTAAAGCCGGTATCTCACTAGCCGGTTCAGAACAACTTGATTTTGGCTGAGGGTGTCACACCTATAGACTGTTGTGCTTGAGGTCTCGCTCTCTTCAGTCGGAGGTCTGTCACACGCCACATACACGCATGCACACACACACCCACCCACTCACACGCACCTATTCAGAATGGTGGAGGGGTGAGACATAGTGGCTCCCTCTGGTTTTCTCTCCAATTCCCTGTCACGTGGAGATAACAAAAAGTAACTAAAGGAGTACAAATAACAAAAAATAACAACGCAAAATAACAAAAGGAGTACAGCGTGCAAACATACACCGTGATAACAGACTTTGGTAACTTTGCCCTGTGTATGTGTGTGATTGTATATATATATCCCCTCCCTTTCAAATGTATAGCTAAAAGACGTGATCGCACTAGACGCAGTGCTATGCGCAATGACCGTGCGTTACGTCTCATCCAATTTCTGCGAGAGCACTAATTCTAAGTGCAATTTTCTTGCCAGCGCAAACCGCAACTGGGCATCGGTGGTGTTTGTTTGCGCTATTTGTGGGTGTGTGCATGCAAACTGTGGGTGTATTGTGTGTTAATGAAGTGCCGCAAAGTGTAATTTGCTATTTTCCTGAGAAATAGGTCATTGCGCTAAGTTGTTTGAGAACCATGTCTGATCTAGGCGCAAAGTCTAAAATCAGTTCCTGTATTTGCAAGGATTCCACCAGCAGATTATATCAAAGAGCTATAGATCACTTTTAATACTAGTTATGATTTGTGTGTCAGTAAATCTTTAATGATAATAATAATAACAATAATATAGCTGCATGCAGCAATTATGGGGCCAAGCACCAACATGGCAACCGCAGCACAATGAGCACATATGATATACAGAGCAAGCAAACACCACAAGCATACCTATCTTTTTAACTATTGGTGGCGCTGTCTCCAAACAGTTCAGGTATCCTCAGGACATAATATTAATGATGCATAACAATTTTCTTTTAAATACAACAGTGCATTCAAAAGATATAGATACATTTTTAACAAGCAAGCAGAAAGTAGAAATTATCAGGGATAATATATATCAGAAGAACAATAATAATAAGAATAACAAAAATAACATCTTCAAGAAGAAATGATCAGGGATAAGCCCTGCAACCATTCATTAAGCAGAATTCAAAAAGCTCCAGTGTAACACAAATCATACTGAATGTTTTGCTTAGGTCGGGATTCTGAACTACAACCTTTCAAACTATAAACCAAGGCATTAACACACTGTGCCACACAGTTGACATGTTCAGTGAGAGGCAAGCTGAGTTTAGAGTCAGCATACAAGTGTAGGTTATCTTTTTAACTATAGATGGTGCTGTCTCCAAACAGTTCAGGTATCCTCAGGACATAATGCTGATGATGCATAACAATTTTCTATTGAATTCAACAATGCATTCAATGTGTGTATGTATAATGTGTGTGTATACACACACACACACACACACAGTACACAGCATAAATGAGTACACCCCCTCTGAACATAAAGATATAATTCTATTTCTAAATGATTACCTTTATAATTTATGCAAAGATGACAAAATTGAAATGTATTTAACATATAATTAATAACATAATCGAAATATGTTATCAGTATCTGTAAAATAATTAAATTAGGCAGTTTTGCTTAAGTAAAGGGTTGCAAAAATGAGTACACCCTTGAATAAATTCAAATAGTGTACAATATTTTAGTACTTAGAAAGTCCTCCATAACTTTTAAATACTGCTCTGACCCTTCTTGACATCGTGTACAAGTTCATGACATATTGTCATGCACATCCTCTTCCACTCTTGGAGCATGACCTCCTTGAGTACTCTGTTTAATGGGGAGTGATGCTCGACTTGCACCCCACAGGTGCTTAAATAGGGTTGAGGTTGGGTGACATACTATCTTGTTTATCCATAGGAATGCAGCAGTGGCTTTGGAAAAACGTTAGGGTTGTTGTCATGGTAAAAATAAAAAAGTGGTGACTTTGTGATGGGAAAAGAGGGTGGCACCTTCTCTTAAGATTTTGAAGAAAAAAAAAAAAACATCTGTGAGTTCATTATCCCATTTGAAGTACAATTCCCCCACACCTTCAGCACACCTAAATCACCATATAAGAACTTTACCACCACTGTACATCACTGTGGGTACCATGCACTTCCCACTGTACTCCCGTATGACGCCATGCATTTTGGATTCCATCAGATCCAAAAACAAAAAATTACTTTGGGCTCATGAGACAAGCTTATAGATTCTTAAAAGTCTGCACCTTTATCAGTATGGGCCTTGGCAAAAGCTAAACAAGCTTTTTATGCTTTGGGTTCATCAGTGCCTTCCTGTGTGGATGATAACCATGCATTCCACTTCTTTGCAGATTGTGTCTTACTGTGTGAGATGAAACAATCCCTCCAGTTTGGCTTCCCACAGCTTTTGCCAGCTCTGAGGCACATGCTTGGCAATTCTTAGCAAAAATCGCTCATCATGAGGTGAAAGCTTACAGCGACTGTCTGAACATTTCAGCAATCTTGTCACGAGTCCATTCTTTTTGAATTTCTGTGTTACTTTTGCTACTGTGTTTTGAGCCAGTGATTTGCTAATACTCTTGTACCATTGTTCCCTTTTGTGCAATTAAATCATTTTCTTTTTTCATTTACTTGACGATTCTCTCCCATGTGGTCCATTTGTTGTCAGCATTGAGTCTGAGAGTGATTCAATGAGATAAGTAAAACTTTTACACTTTAACCAACTGTCTATTTGAGTGTGATGGTTCAATAGAATAATCTGATCAATGTCCCTCGTCTAGCACCAGAAAATATTTTAAGTTTTGTATTATAACTTTCAAGAAGGTGTACTCATTTTTGCAACATGGCCTTTTATCATTTTGATAAAGGAATTTTTTTCTTGTTTAGTATTTACATGTTTCATTAGTATCTGATAAACCAGAGTTGCTTAAAACATTACATTATAAATGAACACCAGATATGTCTTATTTGTAAAGAGAGAGCTGAATTTGTTAGGTTTCAGAAGGGGTGTACTCATTTATGATGTGTACCCTGTGTGTGTATGTATATGATATAATATATATATATATATATGAGAGAGAGAGAGAGAGAGACACGATCATCCACAACATTAAAACCATCTGCCTTATATTGTTTACCATTCTGAGTAAATTCTAAAGACTGTTGTGTGTGAAAACCCCAGGAGATCAGAAGTTACAGAAATTCTCAAACCAGCCCATCTGGCACCAACAATCATCCATGCGATTATCTAATCAGCCAATCGTGTGGCAGCGGTGCATAAAATCATGCAGATACGGATCAGGAGCTTCAGTTAATGTTCACATCAACCATCAGAATGGGGAAAAAATGCGATCTCAGTGATTTGGACTGTGGCATGATTGTTGGTGCTAGATGGGCTGGTTTAAGTATTTCTGTAATCTCATGGGATTTTAATGCACTACAGTCTCTAGAATTTACTCAGAATGGTGCCAAAAACAAAAAACATCCAGTGAGGGGCAGTTCTGCAGATGGAAATGCCTTGTTGATGAGAGAGGTCAACAGAGATTGGCCAGACAGGTTTGAACTGACAAAGTCTACGGTAACTCAGATAACCGCAATGTACAATGGTGGTAAGAAGAATAGCATCTCAGAATGCTATTCTGAGATGCGGGTTGGTGCTGTTTTGGTGGCACGATGGGGACCTACACAATATTAGGCAGGTGGTTTTAATGTTGTGGCTGATCGGTGTATGTGTACAGTTAAAGTCAGAAGTTTACATACACTTAGGTTGAAGTCATTAAAACAATTTTTTTTAACCACATATTTAATATTAGCAAACTATAGTTTTGGCAAGTCGTTTAGGACATCTACTTTGTGCATGACACAAGTAATTTTTCCAACAGTTATTTACAGACAGATTGTTTCGCTTTTAATTGACTATATCACAATTCCAATGGGTTAGAAGTTTACATACACAAGTTAACTGTGTCTTTAAGCAGCTTAGAAAATCCCAGAAAATGATGTCAAGCCTTTAGACAATTAGCTTCTGATAGGAGGTGTACCTGTGGATGTATTTTAAAGAGCACCTATTATGTTTTTTCAAATATTACCTTTCATGTAGTGTGTTATATAGCTGTTTGTGAATGTAAAAAAGTCTCAAAGTTTCAAAAATCAAAGTGCACGAAATATGGAGTTATTGACACCCAAAAGAAAGAACCGAGTCTGATCACCTGAAATGAGTCGTTAGTAATTCCAGACTTACTTCCTGTACTAACCTACGTAATTTGGTAACAAAAAACCTGCCTCTGGTCTGTTTACATGTACAGCCAGTGTACGCTGCTCTAACCTCTAGCCTCTGCTAACCGGCTAACTCACGTTATTGTCAAACTACATTTAAACTTACCACTGAGAAACGTCCTGTTCTCTTTGTACTTGCGATGGTGGTTTGGGTTGATCTTCCGATGTATCACTATCGGACTTGGGCTCAAATTGGTGAGGTAAAACAGACATTTTTTCAGATGGAGCTGAACTCGGATACGGTAGTGGGCATTTCCTTTCCGACACGCACTGTAAGCAGTAGACCAATCACAACAGACTGGGACATATGACCAATCAGAGCAGAGTAGGCTTTCTGAAAGGAGGAGTTTAGAATGAATCCTTTAGAACGGTTCATTGGAGTTGTTTGAGACACTGGGGAAAAAAGGTAATGCTGCAATTTAAATTATGAGCAAGTTAAAGTGTTTTTTGACCTTGGATGCATGTAAATCTATTGTATGAGATCTTTAAAACAAAATGAGGCACGTTTAAAAACCATAATAGGTGCACTTTAAGGCCTACCTTCATACTCAGTGCCTCTTTGCTTGACATCATAGGAAAATCAAAAGAAATCAGCCAAGACCTCAGAAAAACAACTGTGGACCTCCACAAGTCTGGCTCATCCTTGGGAACAATTTCCAAATGCCTGAAGGTACCACGTTCATCTGTACAAACAATAGTATGCAAATATAAACGCCATGGGACCACACAGCCATCATACCACTCAGGAAGGAGACGCATTCTGTCTCCTAGAGATGAACGTAGTTTGGTGCGTAAAGTGCAAATCAATCCCAGAACAACAACAAAGGACCTTGTGAAGATGCTGGAGGAAACAGGTAGACAAGTATGTATATCCACAGTAAAACGAGTCCTATATCGATATAACCTGAAAGGCTGCTCAGCAAGGAAGAAGCCACTGCTCCAAAACCTCCCTAAAAAAGCCAGACTACAGTATGCAAGTGCACATGGGGACAAAGATCTTACTTTTTGGAGAAATGTCTTCTGGTCTAATGAAACTAAAATTTAACTGTTTGACCATAATGACCATAGTTATGTTTAGAGGAAAAAGGGTGAGGCTTCCAATCCAAAGAACACCATCCCAACCGTGAAACATGGGGGTGACAGCATCATGTTGTGGGGGTGCTTTGCTGCAGGAGGGACTGGTGCACTTCAGAAAATAGATGGAATCATGAGGAAGGAAAATTTTGTGGATATATTGAAGCAATATCTCAAGACATCAGCCAGGAAGTTAAAGCTCAGTCACAAATGGGTCTTCCAAATGGACAATGACCCCAAGCATACCTCCAAAGTTGTGGCAAAATGGCTTAAGGACAACAAAGTCAAGGTATTGGAGTGGCCATCACAAAGCCTTGACCTCAATCCGATAGATAATTTGTGGGCAGAACTGAAAAAACGTGCACGAGCAAGGAGGCCTACAAACCTGACTCAGTTACCCCAGTTCTGTCTGGAGGAATGGGCCAAAATTTGAGCAACTTATTGCGAGAAGCTTGTGGAAGGCTACCCAAAATGTTTGACCCAAGTTAAACAATTTAAAGGCAATGCTACCAAATGCTAACAATGTGATAAAAGAAATAAAAGCTGAAATAAATAATTCTCTCTACTATTATTCTGACATTTCACATTCTTAAAATAGTGATCCTAACTGACCTAAGTCAAGGAATGTTTTCTACAATTAAATGTCAGGAATTGTGAAAAACTGAGTTTAAATGTATTTGGCTAAGGTGTATGTAAACTTCTGACTTCAACTAATATATATGTATATATATGTTGATGAAGCATACCAATTTTCTTTTAAATTGAACAATTTATTCAAAAGATACCACTTTTTAATCAAATTAAATATGGCAGAGCGCCTATATGGTTAATATGGGAAAATTTGGTATCGTTGGAATCCTCATGACCCACAGAATCCAAAGACACCACAGACATGAATTTAGGACATACGGTTCAAAGGTTACAGGCAAAAATAGCAATTTTTCACTTTTGATTCATAGGTGGCTCTGTCTCCAAACTGTGCATGCACCCTCAGATCATGGCCCTGAGCAAGTATAGCAAGTTTCATTTCAATACGACAAACTGTTCCGAGATATAGCCTCACATCCATTTTTACGTCGACCTCCTTAACTTTGCGATGCCATTACTTTTAAACCAAGGCACAAAACTACGTTTTATCAGTTCTGTGCAGCTCGGTCTGGAGATTATTTTGAGCCATTGTTTGGGAAAATGAGATCAAGTTTGGAGGATGTGAAAAGTTTAAACTGTAAATGTAATAATCCAAGATGGTGACCACTATCATGTGCAGATTTTTAAAGGGGTCCATTTGAATCATCAGAAGATCAGTAATCAGATGCAAAATAATATTTTTTTGTCATGGTAAAGATATTATTGTGTAGATTCAGAATGCAAAAAAGGGTTTAATGCAGATGAAACACACTTACAGAGACGTGCAGGAGCGAGAGGGGAGGACGGTCAAAGAGGAGGAGCTAGAAGAGTTCAACATGGCCAACCCATTCCAGCCAATAAACAATGTTGTTACTGAGGTTGGTTATCAAAAAGTCACAACATTTCTTTTATGCATTGTTGGATGTTAAGATGCAAATCCTTAATTTATATGAAAATATTCAGAATGAAGACAGGCTGAAAAGGGAGGAAGACATGCAGAGAGGAGTTGGTCAGCAGGGCAGTGCACGAGAACAGACAGCCCTCCAAGATGAGGAGGAAGAGGAAGAAGAGGAGGATGAAGAGAGTGAGAGACAGACCCCAGAGAGCACAGAATCAGGTAGGACCTCTAAATCTTCAAGCAGAGCCTATGAATAAACTAGGAACTCGAGAGGTTTTACTACACTCAGAGTAATGAGATGTTAAAAGTTTTCATTTAGAATTGGTGCTTTTGTGTTACATAGAAGAAACAAAGTCATACGTGTTTGAAAAAACGTGGGGTTGAGTAAATTATCACATTAAGCAAATGAAGCAATAGATAGAGCATGCTGGAGAACCTGTGGGTGATGTAGTGCCTCTTCAGTGTAAATGTTTCTGTCACCTTTAATCAGGAGCCGTGGACCAGGCCAAAAAGAAAACAAGGAAATTACGACTGAAACGCAAGCACAGAGTTGATCCTCTTAGGGTGGATGAAGCAACACCCAAAAGCCCCCCTCCTCCTCCCTTGCCAGGTAAAAATAACTTTTGTACCAGTTGTTTCTCAGACATGAAAAACAAATCCATCCATAAATCCATTTGAGTGTAAATTGGTTGTTGAATTACAACAGGCTCCAGGAAACTCTATTACACACTTGTTCTTTGCCTTCATTAGCTGACATTAATTTTCAAAATGAAATGTGTGCAAAATGTTTCTATTTTTAACCACCATTTTGTCAAAGCTCTCCATTTTGTTGCTTCAAATTAATGACTTGAACAGCTAATCCTTTCACTTTTTTCTTTTAGTTGGATGGGCTACTCCTAAAGTTTCTAGGCTCCCCAAACTTGAGCCTCTTGGTGATACAAGACCTTCTGGTAATTGTCGGTTTAATGTCATTGCATGTATTCCATGCCCAGCATGTTGACCACATCATTAACATTCTTTTGTCCTATTCTTTTTTCTAACCATGCAACAGTCTCCCATCGTTCAGTCTTTAAAGCATTGTTTTCTCTCCATTTACACAGCAAGTTTCAACCCCATCCTTCCAGTTAAGTCATCTGTCATTGGGACAACAAATATCCAACAACTGTCCACCTTGATATTGTGCCTAACAAATGCTACTAACAGTCATCTTAACGCATCAATTCCTGTGCTCTGACTAATGTTTATTATTTGTTTTCCTTGTACTCACGTCTGAACATTTTGAATGCTGCATGTATTGTTCTGTGTCACTTTGACCTGAGTTTAATCGTGTAGTTTATCCATGTAGTCAATGGAAATGATTTAACCCTTGTTTATTGTTGCAGCTATGGAAAATTGGACATTGCTGACCTAAATGTGTCTTTTTTTCGTGACTCTGTTTCATTGGCAGATTTCTATGGCAAACCCCTCCCACCTGTGTCAATTAGACAGAGGCCAAACAGCGATACTCATGATGTAATTTCCTAACACCCTTCCCCTGCACTGGCTTGCAATTCTTAATGGTCCCAACCAATCAAAGTCTTGTTTTGTTCTTATCTTCAAGCACGGGCATTGTAGCAAACAACGCAGATGTAATTGCCCATAAGCGAGGAACTGATACCCAGTCAGCATACCCAGATGGATCACTTGACTTGAACAACCAATGACTGATGGTCAGCAGAAGCTGTGTTCCCTGGCCAGTGTTTAAGAAAATGAGATGGACAACCGCAAGCTCTATGGAGCAGTGATTGATTGGTGGGACACATGGTCCATGGACATTCTTTGTATAGAATGTTCAGGTAATTTTCTTACATGGATAGCATTTCACTATTTCAGTTTAGACTTTTTTTTCTCTGGTATTCTTTAGAGCCTTTTTGTCTTTTACATTTTTACACATCAGTATTAACACATTTAAAACTTAGACTTTCTTTTGTGGAAAATACATTCCAAAGCTATTTTTTAAGAGCAATTGAAAAATATGCATTGTTTTAAATTAAGTTGAAATTGTACAAACATGTCCTTCATGGTTTTATGGTTCACATGCATATCTGTGCCCAAGCTTTAGCTGTTGTGCATATATCTTGTGCAGTTGATTGTGACACAACTTGCCTTGTATATCAGATGGTCTTGTTTTTCCCCCGCAGCATCTATACAGTAGGTCTATACACTACGCTGTATGAGATTCATACCGTGCGTTCAGACCAGAGAGGCGAGAGCGTCAAAATTCACTCTGGCTGCCCTGCCAACGCTATCGAAGATTCGTGGACGCTCTGACGTAGTTGAAATAGGCAGCAACGTTCGTTCGGAATGCTTGGTTTTGTGAACTATATTTAAGGGGCCGCAAATCATCCAGACATGTCGACCGGTATCTTTTTGCCGACCTATCACAAGTAGCGTATATCCTCATTAAATCTTTTAAATGTGAAAGTAAGAAATCGATCAATGGCAGAAAGTAATTAAATATAAAAAGACAAACGCTGATGGTATAAATGTGTTACCGATTGATCAGGCAGTACAGTTTTGCATGCTATGGCGCCAAAGTTAGCATGCAATATATGATATATAATATTATATAAACCATAATATCCACTTCATCAACTCGCCTGGCACACCAACAATTTCAGACACCTTTGTCCACGCATCGTTTTTTAAAAAAATATTTATATCCATGTAAGCAAACGGACAGATCGTATATTACGGGAAAACCCGCCATGGCAATAATTAGTTCCTCCTCCATTTTGTCTTCGGAACTATTGTTTGGTGGGAACCAAAGTTTACACTGTTGTGTTCTCTAGACTTTGCTAGAGCCGAGCACTTCTCTATTCCAATAGGTTGCCGCCAAACCGCGTCAAAGCTCTTTACCATAATGTTGCCCGCACTTGAACTTTCCTCTGACGTCCACAACGCCCAAGACGCGCCGCTTCTCGCTGCTGAGAGACGCTGGCTGTCATAGAAAATGAATGACGTCCGGTCGATTTGACGCTCTCGACGCCTCTGGTCTGAATGCACGAATACTCTCAAATAGCACCAGCAACTAATCTTCACACTGCACTCTGAGTGAACTTTTGTATATGGGTCATGATGTGTAATGTTTTGAAGATAATACAAACTCTTTATTGAGCTGCACAATTTGAACCAGCATTTTAATCTCTCAAATAGTACAGTACATTATTCTTTATTAGTGACAAAAAAAAAAAAAATCATATTTAGAAAGAGGGTAATTTCCTACCTTGCAGATTTACAGATGCTATAGAAATAGTTCTCACAAAAATGAAAATTCTCTCATAATTTACTCATCCTCATGCTATCTCAGATGTGTATGACTTTCTTTCTTCAGCAGAACACAAAGATTTTTAGAAGAATATATCAGCTCTGTAGATCCATACAATGCAAGTGGATGGTGATCAGCACTTTAACACTCCAAAAAACTAAATTAATGGTTAAATTAATGTCTTCTAAAACGATATGATCACATTGGGTGAGAAACAGATAAATATTTAAGTCCTTTTCACTAAAATTATTTACTTCCGGTTGCTCTCCAATACATGTCCATGAGGGGAATCAGTTCATGCTGCCTCTCGCGTGATGTAAGCGCGTTGGCATGTTCACACGAGAACTGATGCAATACAACCAGAAGTGCAACTTGGTTTATTTATGACAGCATGCTGTTCATAAGCTTAATTGGTTTTGCTTTCATTTGAACATGCGAATGTGCTTGCGTCACGCGAGAGGCCGGAGAGTGACCGGAAGTAACAATTATAGTGAAAATGACTTCAATATTGATCTGTTTCTCACCCAAAGAGATCGTATCGCTTTAGAACAGTGGTTCTCAACCAGGGGGCCAGGACCCACTAGGGGGCCTCACCACACTTCCAAGCGGGCCTCAAGTTGACTTAAAATTAATAAAAAATAAGAAATATTAAAATAATTCAACTTAATTAAAATGCTAAAAAAATACTTTAAGATGTATGCCAACAAATTATAAACAGACTCTTTCTGAAACTTCCACGATTAATTATTTTAATCAGACACGTCTAGTTTCAGGCGAGGGGGGCCTTCAAATATTGTCTTGGACAGTGGGGGGAGCCTTGGAGTCAAAAAGGTTGAGAACCACTGCTTTAGAAGACATTAATTTAACCACTGGAGTCTTATGGATTAATTTTACTATGACTATCTGTGCTTTTTGGAGCTTTAAGTTGCTGATCACCATTCACTTGAATTTTATGGACCTACAGAGCTGAGATATTCTTCTAAAAATTGCTTTTTGTGTTCTGTTGAAGAAAGAAAGTCATACACATGGGATGGCATGAGGGTGAGTAAATAATGAGAATTTTCATTTTTGGGTGAACTGTTCCTTTTAAGAGATTCCAATTGTCTCTAATGCACAACTTCTCTCTATATTTGAATGTATAATGACATCACAAACTTTACACACTGTTTTCATATTTATTTGATGTTCCAAGCTAATGCTATTTTTATACTTCACATTTGTTTACACGTATGATCAGTTTACATGTTTCTTTTTCTATTTAACACCTACATACTTATTTGGCAACAGTTATATTCAGTCGATAACTCCTGAAGTTCTGTGCATCATCCAATTTGCTCTGCTTTAAGTACATGCGCCTTTTGTACCCAGTTTACATTTAACATGAATGTCAAATTAAAAAAAATATTTTTACTCTTATGTAGTAATTACTCTTTAATTACTTTCTAATTTGAGTTAGATGTATGTGTTTTGTTCTACAAACAACTACCTAGGTCTCTCCTTTATGCATTTAACAGTTTAATTCATTAAAGGTGCTATATGTAATATTTTTACTGTACTAAATCATAAAATGACCATAATGTGCCATTAGACAATTAGGAAACATGCCAAGTTTAAATGCTGGCTTCTCCGATGACAATGCTACAGCCAGTATATTCTACTTTGACTAACTACACAATTGTCTTAAAACTAAAATAAATAAAATAAAAACTAAAATAAAAAAATATGTCCAAGCATGGAAACGTCTTGGAATTAAAATCTGTAAAATCATGGAAAGTTTATATATAGCAATTAAGTTATGCTCCGTTCTAAAATATTTCTAGAATTATTATTATTTTTTTAATCCTCATCCAGTAATCATCGACTGGAAAGATTATGGAAACCCTGACTATGGCACAATGGGTCAAGTGTAGGGAGGGCACGAGTACTCGGACGTGGCAGCAATGATCGATCATGAAAACGATGATCAATGGTGATCATGCATGATGTGACTTTTCACTTAATTCGAAATTCAGTGACAATTACCCGACAACTAAACACACGTTTCAAAGAGGGAGCTCATTAATTTTGAGATTGATTACATTGTGGTTTTGAGGGGTACATTGATTGTCAGAGATGGCTCGCAGCAACCAAACTGATATACGACGCTGCAATAGTATTATCATAAAATTAGTCCATGAGACTCATGCCTCGTATTCCAAGTCTTCTGAAGACATACAATTGTTTTAGGTAAGAAACGGTACAAAATTGTAATCATTTTTCAGTGAAAATCTTCATGTGGGAACTTGCATTGTTGTTGTGGTAAGTACATTGTCACAGTGCTGCTCCATAAATTACACTATATATTCCAGTCCATGTTTTATACATATGCCTCTTCAACTCCCAAAAGTAATTTCTGACATTAAAAATTATCTTCTTACACATACATATTTCCTCCTTGTGCTGATAAGAAGTTCAACATCAGTTCATGACGAGATTAATGCACTACAATGATCACTATGCTGTAGAATATTCCTGACCAACTCTGAATTAGAACGATTAGAGACAGACAGAATCCCTCTTGACCAGGGAGTAAGTTTTCATTGTGTCTAGTCAGCAACTAGACTGAGATTAACCAATCAGTTTGCAGTACACAAGTCCCAGAAGAGATATGGCAAGCCTTCGCTGAAGTGATATTTTATCGTGAGTCAACACTGTGCCCTAACCTGATGCGTCCGCCATAGACAGCTATAATACGGCAACATTGGACAAACACGCAACTGCAGTAAAAGTTTTTCACATTTGCTTTTGATTATTTCGGACGGCGTTGTATAGTTGCCCGTTGTAGCATATCAAGAACAATTGACAAAGCATCAAATAATTCACAATAACAGAAATATGAATTTTATGCTGTACTACACCGCAACTGACATGGCA